>NW_027185798.1:16640549-16784627 GCF_028583685.1 Petaurus breviceps papuanus
CTCTCTCTCTCTCTCTCTCTCTCTCTCTCTCTCTCCCTGTCTCTCTAGGCATGGTTTTGTCTGAAAGTAGTCATTTATTTCTGGGACCCTGATATCTTTTACTTCTATGGTACCATCCTGGCCTGTGACATGAGGAAAAACCACTCCTATATTCTCCATATCACCACACCTGCAATCCCTTTCTTGGACTGGCTGCTGCTAGGTCCAGTCGAATCATAGCATGCTGGAGCTGGAAGGAACCTGAAGGGCCACTGCATCCACCCCCTTCATTTTGCAGCCTGAGGCCCAGAGCATGAAGGTACTGTAATAGCCTAGAGGTCACTGGATCTCCCTGGGTGGCCCAGTCAGCCTATAGGACACAACTTTTACTATTAACTTATTACAACCAGCTTCTTCCTCACAGTCGAGCACAGAACAGTGGGATGAGGTTTAGCATTGAATGACCTGGATCCAATCCCAGTTCTGCTCCTTGCTAGCTATGTGACTTTGTTGTTCAGTGCTTTCAGTCGTGTCCAACTCTTCATGACCCCATTTGGGGTTTTCTCAGCAAAGATACTGGAGTGGTTTGCCCTTTTCTTCTCCAGTTCATTTGACAGATGAGGAAACTGAGGCAGACAGGGTTAAGTGACTTGCCCAGGGTCACACAGCTAGTAAGTGCCTGAGGCTGGATTTGAACTCAAAAACTTGAGTCTTCTTGACCCTAGGCCTGGTGCTCTATGCACTATGGCACCACCTAATTTGACTTTAGACATATCACTTTACTTCCCTTGGCTTCCAGAAGCTGAGGGGGATAGACTAGCTCTTAAATCTGTGATTGTATGGATGGCAAACAGGAGACTGGAGATGGTTAGGGGCAAAGGGAAGGAGGAAGACCCCAAAGTGGGGTCAAGCTCATGAGTCGTGGATAGATCTATCAATGGGTAGGTCGGCCCTCTGTCTCCAAAGGGGCTCAGAAGATCAGAGATGCCATCTACTCCCACCCCATCACACATTTAGAGCTGAAAGGCACCTCAGAGTTCTTCAGCTTGTTTGTGTCCTGGATTCCCGGGGCAGGCTGGGAAGCCTCTGGACCCCTTCTCAGAACTGTGCTTCTAAATCCATAAAGTCCATAGCATTGCAGTGAAAGTGAAATGCAGTAATCACAATTACTTTTAAGAAGCAAGTCCACAGACTCCAGGCTAGGAAATCTTGCCTTCAGTTCTGATTCCCGTTACTCAATTCCAGGACCAATAAAATGCATTAAAATAGAACCGGATTCTGAGGGGTGCATACATAGGCTTCACCAGGCTGCCCAAGGCGGCCAGGACACACACAAGGATGAAGAAGCTACATTAGAACAAGTTGAGTCAGGCTGAAAACAGCAAGCCTGCAGGTATCTGAATTGCTTTGACATTTGACCCTGCCTTCCCATCAAAGAATATCTTGCTGCCAGACTAAATTGGCAGACCTACCGTGGCCCCCAATGCTCCATGATCACTGTCATTGCCCTCTACTTAGAGATTGGATGTGCACATGGCAAGGAGTAGAAAGCCATTTAGCCAGGCCAAGCTGTCCTGCTAGCAGAGTAAATGCTGACTCATGGAGCCCGACTCTATTTAGACAGCCCCAGGCCACCAGACCAGACCGTTTCACATGCCACCAACCTTCCACCTTCTCCTCCAGCCTCCTCCTCTCTATCCCTTGCTCTGAGCACAGTAATCAAATCGGTACCAGCGCTGATTCTGGAAAGCAGTGACAGATGACTTCCCTGTGGCCCCACTCAGCATCCCAGTTATTCCCCAAACCAAACTCTCTTCTTGGCCATCATTCCCCTGTATGGGTTGTCTCTGCCTATCAGAGGGCAAGGAGCCCCCGTCTCCATTTTCTCTTTGTATTCTTAGTACTTAGCACAATGGTTGGCATACAGTTGAATGTATGATGAATGATGATCTTCATTCATTTATTCCTAAACAATGTGGCAGCTAAGTGTAGGAGAATAAAAGAAAATCAGCAGAGTGTATACAGGAGGCATATGAGAAGAGTGCTTTAACCAGATGAGAAGATAACTATCAGGAAGTAGTGGGAGGTAAAGGCCAATGTCAGGTTTAGGGATCCTTGAAAACCTGATGACAGAGTTTGGACTTTATCTTCTAAGCAGTAGGGAGCCATTGAAGGTTTTTGAGCGAGGAAGTGACACTGAATTCAATATAGCAAACATTATTTGGTACTTAATTTAAGGAAGGTGCTGAGACCACCAAGAGAGCTTTCAGTTCAAAGAGATCAAAGTAGTGTCTTGGGATGCCTAGTCTGACAGTGACATGGAAGATGGATTGGAGTGGGGAGATACTGAGAGGCAGGATTTATAAACTGACTGTAAGGTTGTTCAGGTAGCCTAGGCAGATGTGGATGGAGGCCAGGAATAGGGAGGTTATAGAAGGAATGGGGAAGGAATTAGAGAGACTTTTCATAAAGCACATTGGCTATGGGGATGGAAGGCAAAGGATGAGTACAAGAGAAGAGTGGCAGTGTGGTGGAGTGGAAAGAATTCACTGGGCTGTGGGGTCAGGATAGCTGGGCTCTCACTGTAGCTACTCCCCCTTACTACCTTGTGTGCTCTGAACCCCTGAATCTTCATCTTTAAGAGATGGGTTAAATGAGAAGATCTAGTTTAAAACTAGGGAGGGAGAGCTAACACAGTAGGTGTAAGGATCCAGAAAAATCCATCTATGTAATTTTAATTTTAGTACTTAACTGGCATGGATTATACAATTTGGAGTTTATTTTTATTGTTTCATTTAATAGTATTTTTTTCAGTTATATGTAAAGATAGTTTTCAGCGTTCACTTTTATAAGATTTTGAGTTCCAGATTTTTTTTCTCCCTTCCTCCCCTCTCCCCAAGACAGCAAGCAATCTGATATAGGTTATACATGTACAATCATTAAACATATTTCCACATTAGTCATGTTGTGAAAGAAGAATCAAAACAAAAGGGAAAAACCATGAGAAGGAAAGAAAAAAGAAAATAGTCTGCTTTGAGACTCTATAGTTCTTTCTCTGGATGTGGATGGCATTTTCCATCATGAATTGTCTTAGATCATTGTATTGCTGAGAAAAGCTAAGTCTATCAAAGTTGCTCATCGTACAATGTTGCTGTTACTGTGTAGAACTCCTGGTTCCACTTATTTCATTCAACATCAGTTCATGCAAGTCTTCCCAGGTTTTTCTGAAATCCACATGCTCATCATTTCTGATAGCACAATAGTATTCTATTATATCTATATACCACAACTTGTTCAACCATTCCCCAATTGATGGGTCAGTTTTGGAGTTTATTTTTAAAGAAAATGCACAAACTAACTCTGACACAACTCATCACCCTTTATTTTATTAAAAATGTGTGATTAACTTAACTTGGTACAAGTACAATAAGATGACATTCAGGAGGAATAAATGTCAAGTCTTACCCTTGGGTTAAAAAAAGTCAATTTTACAAGTAAAGGTGGAGGGAAAGCCATGGTTCAATACTTTTGTCTTTAAGATGTGGAGACTGGAGCCCACTGCGCATTTAACTTCAATCAGCAGCTTGATGTGGGAGCCTAACATAAACAAAGGCTCAGGCCTTTGTGTGAGCTTTAATAAAAGAGGATTCACTTCCAGGAAGACGGATGTGAAAGCCCCTTGGTAGCTGCCCTGGTCAGACCACTTCTGGAGGGTTGGGTTCAGTCCGAGGTATAACAGTTTAGGGAGGACTTTGGGAAGCTGGGGAATGTCTAGGAGAGTGCCATCAGTGTTGAAGGGCCTTAAGTCCATGAAGATGAGCTGGAAGAAGTGGGGATATCTAGCCTGGGGAAGGGAAGAATATGATGGCTGCCTTGATATATCTGAAGGGTTGTCATACGAAGAAGGAAGAGACTTGATCCACTCTACCCCAGAGGGCACAACAGGAATATTGGGTCCAGATGACTAAGAAAACAAATTAGGATCGCTGTCAGGATGTTAGGGGAAAAAACCTTGAAACAGTTGTGGTTATTCATCCTTCATTCTTGAACTTGTCCAAAAGGTCGGTGAGTCAGTCAACAAACATTTATTTATCTCTTACTATGTTCCAAGCTCTCTGATAAGCACTGGAGATACAAATACAAACAAATCCCAGATACTCCCTGTCCTCAAATAACTTCCACTCCAATGAGGTGAATAAAGAATGAATGAAGCATTTATTAAGCTCTTCCTCTATGCAAAACACTGTGCTATGCTAGGAACACAAACAGAAAGAGTAAGACAGTCCTTCAGCTCCAGGAGCTCACAGTCTAACAGAGGAGAGAACACACATAGAAGGTTTCAGCTGCAAGTCAGATAGAAAGCGTCGTGGTCCTTATGGGGCAGTTACAAAGTGGATAGTAGTCCCACATTTTAAATGTCATTTCCACTGATAAAAATCACATCTGTTTCTGATGGTGAGAGATTTGACAGGGCTGAGGGCTTTAGCAAGAAGCACTTTGTCTTCTGGGTCTTTTGGAGGTGTGGCTGCTACACCTGCAGGAGCAGGGGTCAGGCTATATGACCACAGGGGCTGCTTCCCTAGATGATGTATGAGGGTGTAGGCTGGAAGCAGGGACATTCCCAAGGCTCTTGGGCTCAGGGTCTGATGGGAGACTCTTTGTCTCAACTGGCATGTTCACTCCCTGTGTATGAGCTGTCATTTTAGCGATTTAGAGGAAAGAGAGAAATTGGAGTGTGATCCAATCCTTACCTTGCTACTCATTATCTGTGTGACCTTGGGCAAAAACAGCAGCTTCCTGTTAAAGTACCTGAAAGACTGCAAAACTCATTCTCCCACTGAATCACAGCCTGTGGGAGAAGTGCTGCTGTTTCTCCCTTTCCCAGATGTGAAAACTGAGGTCACAGATTTGAACCAATGCACTCTGACTCCACACCTTGTGCCTTCTCCACTGTACTTCCAGCACTGCTCGTTAAAGCATAGGCCACAAACATGTCATGGCAGCCCTGGGGTGAAACACTGTCTGGTTCATGGAATCCTGAGACTGTTGCTTCAGAGCCAGAAGGGAACCCCAAGGTTGTCGATTCAAACCTTGTCTGAGAGCCAGAGAAAGGAAGGGACTAGTCTTGGGATGCTGGATAGAATCCTGTCTACTATGTGGCCAGTCCCTTCAGTCATTCAGAGGATCATGGCTCTCTCCAAGTGACTGAGCTACTTTTTGGTCAAAGTACTTCTTGCTTCTGAGGCTCTGGCATAAGTGCTTGAGAGCTGGAGGTGAAGCTTCCAAACTAAACAAGTAGTTAGTCCATGTGGTTGGTCCCTGGAGACCAGGAATTCCCAGTAATCATGGGACCCCTGCCACTGGGACTCTAGGCTGGGCGCCATATAGTCAGGATGGCAGAGTCGTCCTGTCCTCTGGGCTTTGTGGGTAATGACTTTTGTTCAGTCATTTTTTTTTCACTTGTGTCCAACTCTTTGTGAGCCCATTTGGGGCTTTATAGGCAGAGAAAATGGTGTGGTTTGCTATTTCCTTCTCCAGCCACAGATGAGGAAGCTGAGGCAAACAGGGTTAAGTGACTTTCCCAAGTAAGTGTATCAGTAGTAATAGCTAGTAAAAACTACAGAGATCATGCCCCATGTTACTGTGGCCTTAAGGTTTTGGCCTACAAAGAAATTATCTCAGATTATTATTGTGGTTGAAGACTAATAGTTGTCTTTTGGTTTTTTTATTGGCTAGTGGTATTATATTAGTATATTAATTAATTTATAGTGATATCTTAACATATGTTAAAGAGAGTCTAATTCTCTAACAGGCAAATTGGAAACCTGTGCAATGAATTCCTCAAAGGATTTATGGGGGGGAGGGGTTAATGTTTAATCTACTTGTTTCTTGTATAAAAGGATTTTAAGAGATCTAGTCCCATTCCTTCATTTTATGGATGAGAAAACTGAGGCCAGACAGAGTAAGGTATTATGCTGTCACTTTAAATCCTATCTCAGACCATTAAATGGTGCTCTGGGGTAATCGTCTGGGAGATAACAGTACCTGGGGCTCACTTGCTCCCCACACCTTTCCGTCTGTTGCCATGAGCCTCATACCAAAGGGCAACTTAGGACACACCTTTGGGACCTTTTCCCTAAACCAGTGCAAGAGGACTGAGCTGTCTCCAGATATTCATGGAATTACAGTTTTAAAGCTGGAAGAGAGTTATCCAGTCTAGCTCCCTCATTTTACAGATAAGGAGACTGAGGCACCAAGACATGAAGGTCCCAAGGTCCCGGAGATAAGTGGCTCGCCTTGGCCTTCCTGACTCCATATCCACAGCCCTCCACCTGTATATGGAGAAAAGAAGAGAGCACTGGTCTAGCCCTGAATTCAAATCTCACCTGTGGTGCTTATGAGCTGGACTACCTTAGGCAAATCGATGAACTTTTCTAAGCCTCAGTTTCCTCATCTGTGAAATGGGGAGAAGAGTGTCTGTAATACTTCCCTCAGAGAGGGGTTGTGAATTCATTGTCAGAATCCCTTACGTCTGTGTAGCGTCCTGCAGTGTTCAGAACACTTCCGTAGATGTGACCTTAGTGCCTCTCTGAAACAGGCTAGGTCATACAGTAGACAGAGCACTAGGCCTGGAATCAGGAAGACAGTTCAAATCTGACCTCAGACACTTACTAGCTTTGTGGCCCTGAGAGAGTCACTTAACCTCTGTGTGCCTCAGTTTCCATGCTGTACAATGGGGATAATAGCACCTCCCTCCCTCCCAGGGTTGTTGTGAGGATCAAATGACATCATGTTTGTAAGTTACTTTGCAAACCTCAAAGTGCTATTTTTATTAAATTTTTAAAAGAATAATGTAATTTATTTTAAAATATATTGATAGTCAAAACCATGGTTTTTCCAGTCACAGTGTATGACTGTGAGAGCTGGGACTAGAAGGCAAGCTGAGCACTGCAGAACTGATGTTTTTGAATTGCGGTGCTGGAGAAGAGACTTTGGAGAGTCTCTTGAATAGCAAGGAGATCAAAACAGTAAATACTTAAAGAATTAATTCCATTTATTCACTGGAAGGTTAAATACTAAAACTGAAGCTTAAATACTTTGGGCACATAATAAGAAGATGGGACTTGTTGGAAAGGACCCTGATGTTGGGAAAACTTGAAGGTAAGAGAAAAAGGGGATGGCAGAGGATGAGACGAATAGACAGTGTCATGGAAACAGTGACCATGAGCTTGGACAGATTCTGGTAGAGAGTGAGGACAGAAAGACCTGGTGTTCTCTGGTCCATGGGATCGCAAAGACTCTGACATGAGTGAACAAACGAACAACAATCTTATATTTATATCATTTTCTGATGCCTGCGTCAAAATGGGCACAGGCCGAACCAAGAAGTGAGGAATGATGGACACGAGCCAGGTGGGATCTGTCAAAGCAGTTCCGATTGATTGATCAGAGGGCAGGGTTTATATAATGAATGTAAAGCAATTCTCTCTTAGAAGCCCATGAGAAAATGTTTAATGTCCTTGTTCATTGACGTACATCTGTATGTTTTAATGTCCTTGTTCCCTCGAATGCATCTATGTTTGAGTCACTGGTTGGTTTTCAAGTCCTAAACTTCTGCAAGTCAGGAAGAGATGGTGAGCCAGTCTCTAGACATAATATAGCCTTCACGGGGAGCTGGCTTGGGAGAAATCCTGGACCAGACTCTTCCCATGTATGGACTGGGTCAGAGACTGGACCTCAACAATTTTCATTTTCCAATATATCCCTCCCTTATTCCCTACCCCTAGAGTCATCCTTTAAGACAAAAAATAAAAATGAGGGGTGGAGGGGGATTAGTTCAGTAAGACTAATGGGTACATATCAGTTAAGCCTGATAATACATGCAGTGTTCTATACCTGTAGTCCCCCACCTCTGCAAAGAAGCTGGTTCAGAGAGGGTGTTCCCAAAGGTCAATCAGTACAATTTGCCCCACCGTCCTTAAATGCCTCCTATGCTAAATTCTATACATGACCATGGCCGAGCTGACACCCATGTTTTCTGATTCTTAGTCTTTAGTCCAGGGGTTCTTCATCTTCACCTTAATGTTTAACCTTCTTGTATCTATCATCGATTCAGAGCTAAGTTGATTATCAGTCAATTAACAAATAATGATTTAGGACCCTGGGGAAACAGGGGCTAAGAATGAAACAGAACCTTTGGAAAGGAGGAGACAAGTACCTATATTAATATATTTGTATATGTATTGGTTGGTTGTTATCCTTCATTCTTCACTATGCTAGAGTCCAGCTTTGGTGTGTCCGACTGTGGCTGATCAGACCAACATGAGCTCAGAATGCTCCACCACAGGTCAGACACAAATAGTCCATGTGAACGTTTGCGGTGGACTCTCTAAATGTACACATCTTGCACTTTTTCTGAGCTGTTTCAATTCCACTTTGCTCATAGTGCACAGAACCTTCTCTGATGTGGGCACACCCTGCCGTGTCTCCCATGTCACACAATCAATTCCAAAGTTCTTGAGAGTGTCCTTGTATCATTTCTTTTGACCATCATGTGAACACTTGCCCTGAGTGAGTTCTTCATAAGATAGGCTTTTGGGGGGCAGTTAGGTGGCATAGTGAATAGAGCACTAGCCCTGAAGTCAGGAGGACCCGAGTTCATTTCTGGGCTCAGACACTTAACACAAAAAACTAGCCGTGTGACCTTGAACAAGTCACTTAACCCCAATTGCCTTGACTTCCCCCCTCCAAAAAAAAAAACCGAACCCAAACCCTCATAAAAGCAAACAAACCAAAAAACCAATCTTTTTGGCAAGCAAATGTTTTGCATTTGAACAATGTGGCCAGTCCATTGGAGTTACACTCTCTGAAGCAGAGTTTGAATGCTTGGCAATTTAGTTCAAGAAAGGACCTCAATATGTGTGTGTGTTCGTGTGTGCGTGCACGCCTGTGCACTTATATATTTGTGCACATGCGCATATATGCATGTACACACATATGTATATGTATGGGTACATGTAAATACATATGTGTGTATATAAGTGAAGAAGTATAAATATATACCCAGTTACCTACTTAATTAATTTAGTTAACTCAAAGTATCTGGGGAGAGAGTATTTTGGGACCAGCAGGTGGGGGGATCAAGAAAGGCTTCATGCAGAAGGTCATGTCTTAAGGAAGAGGGCTCTATGAGGACCTTCAGGACTAACCAGTCCCCTCTCTTTATACACAAGGAAACTGAGGCCCCCTGAGGAAAAGTTGCTTGCTCTAGGTCAATTAGATCTGCCAGATCAAGGTATAAAGGTGCATTTCTCCTATTCTCCTTTCCATAGTTGGAGGATGATGGGCATGGAATATTGCTTACTGTCAGCCTTGGTTGATGTTCACTTAGCTTTGCTGACCTGCCTTTCTTCTCTCTTTTTTTATCCTTTGTTCAAAAGAATGATTTTCTGGGTGGGGAAGTAGAAAGGGACATGTCAGGGAAATAAGGTGGCATAAAAACAAGACGATATAAAATTTTTAAAAGTATGCCACCCATGGGTAGCCTCCTACCAGAGCTTCTCAGAGCCTGACACCCTTCATTGGGGTGCTCTTTGCGGCGATCGTTTCCAGTGCTGTGGGGGTCAGGTTGCTGCCTCTGTTCTCCGTTAGCAATCATGGGACACCTATATCAGACTGCTTGCTGGTTTGGGGAGGAGGGGGGGACAGGTAAGGAAGGACAAAATTTTGGAACTCAAAATCTTACAAAAATGAATATTGAAAACTATCTTTATACACAATTGGAAAATAAAATACTACTGAGGAATCACAGGACAGCAGTCACCCCTTTGTTCCCAAGAAAGAAAGCCTAATCTATTGTGAAGTCATGCTCTGATCAGAAAAACTAGTGAGCAAACAGGCACTTTGGAAAGTTCCCTTGGCAAAGAGTTCTGTGAAATAACAAAGGGAAGTACACAGACCCAAGAAAACGACATAGTCAATGACCACAGCAGGGTAAATAAAAAGAAGAAAGAAAAATGTCAAAATAGAATGAATGCTATGTAATCCTGGCTACTAAACTTTGTCCTGGAGAAGGGAGGTCGGAGGGGTTCTCCTTTATTACCTGGACTATGAAAACAGGTTCCTAGAGGGCTTCCCGGGCCCAGCTTTAGAAGACAGCTCTGATACTCAGTCACTCCCTATCATCTGTAAACAGAAAAGGCATATCTCTTACCCTGATATCCAATCCAGTTTCAACCAGTTTTCCAGGGCTTTACTTCACACTGCTTCCCTCTTCGTAAGCAATCAGTAAACATTTACTAATAATCAATAAACATTAACTAAGTACCTACTATGTGTCCTCTTTAACATTTTATGGTTTTCACTTGCTTGTCATGCCTCCTTATTCTCAGCCCAGGCTGCCACCAAGTTGTGAGCAGAGAGTGGCAATTAGGCTTCTGACTCCAAAAGTATCTGTGGGCATTCTGGAGAAGATGAGGAATGTAAGCTCCCTGAGGGCAGGCCCATTTGTTTGTCTTACATCTTCAGGTGCCTTACCTAGTGTCTCTCACACTGTAGGCCCTTGATAAATGCTTTTTGGCTTGGGCCAGTTTGGAGAGGGAGGGAGCTAACTGGCTGTTACCAGGGAACGAACAGTGTTTACCCTCTTCAGGCATCCTAGCAGGCTGACTCGGAGTCACACTATTTTTTGTTTTCTTTTGTTGTTTTTTTTCTATTTTCTAGTTTTTGGCTCAGCTGATGATGTTTCTAATCAGTTTCACAAGTTCTGTGTTTTGTGGCCACTTGGGAAAGATGGAACTGGATGCCGTCACCCTCGCGATTGCCGTATGTATAACCTTCTCCATGTGCTGTTCAATAAAGTTGATCTTATAACAGTCCACCTGTATCTGACTGTTCTCCAAACTAGGAAGATTACTTAGCTGGGAAGTGGGAGTTGTACCCTGCTGACCTCATGGACCAGTTGGTCTGGCCTGTGAATTAGTTAGCTGTTTGTCCTGGTGATAAACTGAGGCCTAAAGGTGGGGAGAAGAAATCGGCAAAATTCCCTTTACTACTGTGTCCCATCCCCCAAGCCTAGAACTGAAGGGAGGCCAGAAGTCATTCTGAGGCTGTTTCCATTCTAGTGGGGTAATGCCAGGAGCCAAACCAAGAAGACGGGTCACTGAGAAAGCAGGGCTGCTGGACCACTCATGGCACACTTTTAGACAAGAGTCATCTGAATGAATGGGATGGGACTGGGCAAACCTATTGGTTTTGCCACATCATAATTCCAGAACTGGTTATCCCATCTCTGAACATTCAGAAATGATGCCCGAAGCCTGAACTATTTCCCAGCTCCAGGTTGCCCTTCTGCCTGGTAAATTGGGAGCGGATCATTCCTGTGCCACAGCTCTGGTTTTCTCTT
This sequence comes from Petaurus breviceps papuanus, assembly GCF_028583685.1. Taxonomy (NCBI): domain Eukaryota; kingdom Metazoa; phylum Chordata; class Mammalia; order Diprotodontia; family Petauridae; genus Petaurus; species Petaurus breviceps. The sequence continues at coordinate 16,651,933 of NW_027185798.1, forward strand.
TCATTTGTGTATTCAAGAAACATTAATTGGGGCAGGTAGGTGGCACAGTGAATAGAGTACCAGCCCTGGGGTCAGGAAGACCTGGGTTCAAATTCGGCCTCAGACACTTAACACATACTAGCTGTGTGACCTTGATCAAGTCACTTAATCCCAATTGCCCTGCCTTCCCCCTCCAAAAAGAAAAAAAAAGGCATTAATTCATTGCCTACTGAATGCCAGGCTAGGATGCTGTGGACATAAAGGTAAAAAAAAAAAAAAAGATCCTGCCCTTATAGGGCTCATATTCTAAGGGGGAAATAAGGTGCATATGGATAGTGAATCAAAACAAAATGTATACAAGGTAAGAATTGCCTGGCAACCAAGGCAATAGGAAAGACCTCAGGTTTCAGCAGAATAGTAGCCAGCCTTCACCTGACACTTTAATGCTGGCAAAGTGCTTTGTGTATATTCTCTTGTTTTATCCTCACAATAAGCCTGTGAAGTAGGCTATATTGTTATCCTCATTTTATAGAGGAGGAAACTGAGGCAAACAGACGTAAAGTGACTTGCCCTGGGTCACACAGCTAGTGAGCGAGTGAGGCTGGCTTTGAACTCAGGCCTTTCTGACTCGGTCACTGTACCACCTAGCTACCCCTAGGACCCAAAGATGGGTCCATTACCCTGTGTGTCCTAGCTGATTGATAGGGGCATGAGTCTCATTCACACTGAAGAAGAAAGGTCTCCCCCTTGTCTCCAAAGAAAGGGTGTGTGGCTTCCTTTCCCTGGGTTAACAGATGCAATATTGCTTTCTTTCCACGGCTTTCTGTGTAGGTTATAAACGTCACTGGCATTTCAGTGGGATTCGGCTTGGCTTCAGCCTGCGACACACTCATCTCCCAGGTAAGGAGGCAGCAGCTGCTGTCAGGTTCTCGGTTTGGCCCTCACCTAGACACAGGTGAAGGGAGAATAGCAGCAGCAGACTCCAGGCAGGCCAGATTGCTTCCAGAGACAGATGACAGTCTGGCTCTGCTTTCAAGAGGAAGAGAGAAAAAGAGGAAAGAGACAGGAAAAAAAAACATAGGAAAGAGACAGAAGAGCTGGGTTTAAACATGACCTCTGACACTGCCTATTGTGCTTTTGGCTAAGTCCCTTCACATCCCTGGGCCTTGGTTTCCTCATCTGTAAAATGAGGTTGGACTAGACATGGCTTCTGAGGTCCTCTCCAGCTCTCCATCTATGACCCTATACTCTTCCTTCGCTGATGTGGGTATAGGGCCTTAAAGTCCAAACTATTTCATCTTTTGAGGAAAAAAAAGAAAGTGCTAGTTTCCAGGACAAAGGGCTTTCTTAACTTCTTATATCCTCAGGTTCCCAACCCCCACAGGCCTCCGTTCCTCCATTCCAAAGAGCTTTGGGGACTGAATTCCAATCTCTTTGCCCCTAGAGACAAAAAACAAGTTTTTCAGCCCAGGAGCAGCAAACTTTTCTAGCAGGCAGGCACTGGGCTTGAGAGGAAATTAAGGGTCTGGATCATTAGTCCAGAAAGAGAAGTTAGACCATTTCTGATTTACCACCCAAGTCAGTGCTTTAGACAACTTTTTAAGACTGGGGCAGCTAGGTAGTACAGAGGATAGGGTGCTGGACCTAGGAAGACCTGAGTGCTAATCCATCCTCAGACACCAGCAGTGTGACCCTGGACAAGTCACTTAACCCAGATTGCCTCAGTTTCCTCATCTGTCAAATGAGTTGGAGAAGGACATGGCAAACTACTCCAGGATCTTTGCCAAGAAGACCCCAAATGGAGTCACAAAGAGTTGGCCATGACCGAACAACAACAACTGAGACTATAAGTTACCAATCGGGGCCAGCCTGTATTAGTTGAAAGAGTTTCTACCTTCAGGAGTTCCCAATGCCATTGAAATCCTGGGTCTAGTCCCTGTTGCCAGCCAGTTGTTTCAATCACGGTCGACTCTTTGTGGAACCTTTTGGGGTTTCCTTAGCAGAGACACTGGAGTGGTCTGCCATTTCCTTCTCCAGCTCAATTTACAGATAAAGAGGTGACTCATCCAGGGTCACACAGCTACTAAGTGACTGAGTCCAGATTTGAACTCATGAAGATGAGTCTTCCTGACTCTAGGCTGGGTGCTCTGTGCACTATGGAACCACCTGGCTGCCCTAGTCCAGTCTCCATCCTAGAGTGATTTCTGTCCTATGTGTAGGTTTTGCTGGGTCCCTTAGAGTGATAATGTCTCCTCCCTCTCCCCCTCCCTTACCTCAAAGATGCTTTTCTCTCTGTTATGGGCCCTTGAGGCAGGGCTGGGTTGCTTAGATAAGAAAGCCTGTTGCTTAGATAAAGTTAGATAAGCAGCAGCAAACCCAGGCAGCCTGGGAACCAAGGGCCATCCCTGCTCCTGTCTGGGCCACCCGCTGGGAGGGATGTTTCCCAGCTGTCTAGCCGCCAGTCCCCCCAGCCAGCACCTATTTGCTCTGGAGTCTGGTCTTGACTCTTCTCAAAAATATCTATAGAAAAACAGCCTTTTGTTTTGTCTTCCCAGGCCGTGTGCTTGGAGAAGTTTATCTTGACCAGCGCTGCTGGGCCTGCTCTGACCTTTGTTTTCAGTAGGAGGCCTGGGAGCTCAGCTGGGTCTTATTTCCCTCCAGAGCTCCCATTCTCAGTTCCAGAACTGAATGAATTCCTTTGTGTTGGGCTGATGGGGAAAGCTGATCATGGCTCAGAAGCCACCTAGCTCAGCCCTTTGCATTTACAGATGGTGGGGGAAAGGGAATGGTAGTGACTCACCCACCCAAGGTCATCCAGGAAGAAAGCAGGCAGGAGCAGGACTTGAACTCGGGATCTCTAATTCCAATCTGGCCTCTTTCATCTGCATTGTTTTTGGCATGGAACCTTAGATTTGGAGCCTGATGGCAGCTTAGGGGCAATGATCCAGGCTTCTTAGTCTATAGTTGAGGAAAGAGAGATGGGGAGAGATTAAGTAACTTGACCTGTGGGTGTAAGGATAGAATTCCACTGCCGAGCCTCCCATGGCTTAGATTGATTTGGCCCAGGTTTTGCAAAACTGAAATGATCTGGGGTTAAGGGTAGGCGGATTTGCTTGGGTTTTTGTTTTTTTGTTTGTTTTGTTCTGGGGTTTTTTGTATGTATGAGAGACACAAAAAACAAAATGGAGGGAAAATGGACTTGGAGGCAGGAAGACCCAAGATTAAAATCCTACCTCACAGACTCACCAGCTGTGTGACCCTGGGCAAGTCATTTAACCTGGAGGTGGGAGGGAGGGAATGTAGAACCTGCCCTATTGAGTGCTGTCTGTGTTTGTGCTTCTTACCTCCGTGTCTTTTATCCAGGTTGTGCCTCGTGCCTCGAATGCCCTTCCTCTTCACCTCCACCCGTTGGAATCTTAGCATCTTTCAAAGCTCTGTTCAAATCTCACAGCTTCTGATAAGACTTTCCTCCCTGTGTTTCTCCCTCCAGCCTCATGTTTCCTTACCTTTATTTATCTACAGATGCAGATACAGCCCCTTTTTCTTGTCATTTCCCCTGAAGCAGCACAGGTTCCTTCAACTCAGAACCAGTCCTAACATTGCACCTGCAAAGGGAATGCCAGTCGGCTGCCTTGTCGGTCAGTTCCTCTCTGAGTCCCTAGGCACTGCCTTCCCTACCCCCACATAGAATGTCAGCTCCCTGAGAGCAGGGACTGCGTCCTTTTTGTCTTCACATGCCCAGTGCCTGGGTACACAGGAGATGCCTGAGAGGTGTCTGAGGGGAGATTTCACTGATTTCCTGTTACCATCAGAGAAGCATTTTTAGTATATGTATGGCCTGGAGTCAGGAAGACCTGAGTGCAAATCCAGTCTGTGTGACCCTGGGGAAGTCCCTTAACCCTGTTTGCCTCGGTTTCCTCATCTGTAAAATGAGCTGGAGAAAGAAAGGGCAAACTTCTCCAGTATCTTTGCCAAGAAAACCCCAAATGGGGTCAGAACAACAATAGAGAAAATAATGGGAAAGTCTTCCCACGAAGAAAGTGAGCAGGAAGGGCTGGCACGCTGTCAGGCACATCTCAGCAGCGAGCTGACAGCCCTCTCTGCCTCCGTGTTCCTTCAGACTTACGGCAGCCGCAACCTGAAGTACGTGGGGGTCATCGTGCAGCGAGGAGTCCTCATGCTTCTTTTGTCCTGTTTCCCCTGCTGGGCCGTCTTCATCAACACCGAGCAGATCCTGCTCCTCTTCAGGCAGGATCCTGATGTGTCCAGGTGAGCCGCTCGGTGCCTCAGTTTCCCCGTCTGTCAAATGGGCGTGATGAGACAGCGCCTCCCTCCCAGGGTTGTCGTGTGAGCTTCAAATGAGATGACCCAAGAACAGGCTTGTAATAATCATGGCTATTGTTATTGTTACTGCCTTTAAAGAGACACGGGCCTGAGACGTTAACAAAGGCCAGCGGATGGGATGAAACCCTGGGAGATAAATCAGAGGGCTCTCTCAGAGATGACCCAGGCTCTCTTCTTTGGACTAGTGATCCAGTCCCTTCACTTCCCCTCAAACCCAGTACCTACCTGCTAGAAACATCCAGGCCACCTTTGCTGCTCCTGGGCCGAAAAGCTTGTTTTTTGTCTCTAGGGATGAAGAGATTGGAATTCAGTCCCCAAACCCCTTTGGAATGGAGGAATGGAGGCCTGTGGGGGGTGGGAGCCTGAGGCGATAAGAAGTTAAGAAAGCCCTTTGTCCAGGAGTCTAGCAGGCTTTCTTTCTTTCTCAAAAGAGGAAATAATTTGGACTTTGAGGTGACAAGCTGACTTTGGAATGTGGGTATTATAATAAATCTCCCTTTGCTTGGGCTGGCTGGCTGGTCACATTTAAACACTTGTGTCCAGAGCAGGCCCGAGAGCCTGGGCAGACACAGCCCATTGTCCGTTAGTCCATCCCCTTGCTGGGGCACCTGTAATGCTTTTCCTCTTCTTTCTTGTTCTAATTCTTCCAGGCTGACACAGACCTACGTCCTGATCTTCATCCCTGCTCTTCCTGTGAGTTCCCAGGGTCCGAGGGTTCATTTTCTGTGGTGCTTGGGTATGGAGTAATGCCCATAAAGATGTCATTCCCAAGAGATTGAATTAACACTGCCCGAGTCCTAGGGACAAGGTTCACTTCCTTCATACTGGAGGGGAACCTTAGCTGGGACTTAGGCTCTAAAGAGAAATCTTAAAAACATTAATCCAGAGAACAGTCAAAATTACCCTTGGAAATCCTTTAAACCCCTCACAAAGAAGTGCCCACTATCTTTAAACAGTTGTAGTGATAAAGAAAAAGGGGAGAAACTTTGACTAGCACCTTCCCTTCCTAAACTACCTTGTAGCTAACTATTTTATATTTAGTTTGACATCCATAGGTTGTCCATGCCCCCCTCCCCATTAGAACGTAAGCCTGTGGCCAGCAAGGGTTGTTTTTTGGTTGATTTATAAACAGAAATAGCTGGAAGGCTTAGCTCACATGAAGATGGATGATTAGGAAACTATAAGCATTATTAACCCGAAGCTTTGGTTAAAGGAGGCAAACAGACCAGGTGATATGTAAATTCATATTATTTATTCCCTTAAAGCTAGACAAAGCTAGTGAGCTTGTGTGTACAAGGAGCCAAAATCTACGTTCTGACTGCCTGACACAAGAACGCCAAAGTTTTTATGTGTTTTAGGACAATCCCAGGACGTCTCTGTCCCTTAGATTTATGGTCTCCATGTGTTTACTAGACAATTGACAAAGCAGCGTCAGTTGGAAATTAGGATCCCAGGATACTTGAGCTCCCCTATACAGCTCAGGCCTCTAGGAAAGATAAGAGAAGTCCACTATTCCAATTGCAGGCATCCTGTTTGTAAATGGGAAGAATACCCATTGTCGACCTTATCTGGTCTTTCAAGTTATGGACACAAGAAAGGGCATTTTTAGAGCAAAACAAAGCAGTCTGATGGATTAGTCCAGGCTTTAGCTCTTATTGAGGTCCAAAAATAATATCAAATTATCATCAACATTTTTCTCCACTGGTTTCTTAAGTCCGAACAATCAATATGTCAATATTTGTCTTGATTTGTAGCTCTTACCCATTTCCAAGGTATACGTGCTCACACTAAAAGTTTAACAACTGGCTTCCTCCAGTGGGTTATGAGATAGATCCAGCACCCCCCTGGACAGGGCTAAATTAGATGAAGCTAAGACATCAGAGGTGATATCAAGGAGCTTTCAACATGGCAGACCCGACCGGAATTACACAAGGCGGGGAAATGGGTACTTTGTGTGCCATAGGATGAGGACGTAGCAGTTGCTTGGATATCAGACCCCTTGGGGTCCTGTGAGGATGGACTTGGGTTCAAATTCTGGTTCTACAGCCTTTGTAACCCGAGGCAGATGTCTTCTCTCTAGGGCATAGTTTCCTCATCTGTAAAATGAGGAGGATGGACCACATGGCTCCTGAAGGCTGAGCTTTCCAGCTGTACATCTGGCATGGTGCTCATAGAAAACACAGAACAGGAAGGATGGAGGGGACTGAAAAGAGCACAGAATCACAGTCATTGAGAGCTGGAAGAAGCCTCTTATTCACCCAATTTGGTTGTTGTTGAGTTGTTTCCAGTCATATCCGACTCTTTGGGGTTTTCTCAGCAAAGACATTGGAGTGGTTTGCCATTTCCTTTCCCAGACCATTTTACAGGTGAGGAAACTGAGGCAAACAGGGTGAAGTAATTTGCCCAGGGTCATACAGATAGTAACTGTCTGAGGTCACATTTGAACTCAGGAAGACTCTTCCTGACTCCAGAGCCAACACTGTGTACTATGGCACCACCTAGCTGCCCCTAGTTACAGTTCAACCCCACTGGGGAAAAAAAAAAGTCCCCACTACAATATACCCAACCAAGGGGACCACCCCTTGGCACACAGTAAACACTTATTGACTGACAACAATGTGAAGATCTTCAGTGAGGGGGGATCCACTTGGGGAAAGCTCCCTTTGTTGTCAAATTTTCATTGATTTTAGGACGAGAATTGACCTCATCATGGCTTCGCCCCATCTTAAAGACCCAGTCTGATCTCCCTTCCACCTAGGAGCCCTTTAGATGCTCCAAGACAGCCGGAATGTCACCCTCTTCTCCAGACTGAACATCTTCCCACTTCCTCTAATTGAGCATCCTGTGACTGAAGACAGCCCTCTGGATGTGGTCTGATTAGGGCAGAGTGCCCCCCAGGCTTCCTCATTTCAGAAAACTGCGCCTCTCTCTTAATGCGGCCCAAGATTACATTAGCTGTATTTTATTTTATTCTGGGGGGCTGGTCCATCACGCTGCTGATTCTCATAGAGCCTGCCATTCAAGAAAATCTCCGGATCTTTTTTTGGAATAAATGCTCCCTCTCCTTGCCACTCCATCCTGTCTTTGTGAAAAAAATTTTTTTTTTTAATTGAGAATAAGACCTTATGTTTATGCTTATTAGATTGAGCCCAATGCTTTAGCTTGTCAAGACCTTTTTGGGTCCTGATTATTGTCCTTTGTGTTACCTACCCCTCCCAGCCTTGTGCCAGCTACAGGATGGTTGAGTCTGCTGTCTGTGCCTTTATCTAAATCATTGGTAACAAATGTTCAGCCATATGTGGCCAAGCAAAGATCCCTGGGGCAGTCCAGTGGAGACCATTAACAATCGGACTCTGAGTTCAGCTGCTTAACCAGTTCCAATTCCATCAAACTGTATTAATATCTAGTCCACATCTTTCCATATTCTCCACAGGAATAATATTAAATTTTACCAAATTATTTGTTAGGATCTGGTAAACTCTGTCGATAATGCCTGTATTCCAATTTAATAATAAGGTTGGTCTGCATGAGCTGCTCCTGATTAAGCCATATTGGTGCTTTTTAATCACCTAAACCTTTTTTTTTTAGGTGTGGCTACTCATTTCTTTAATGGTCTTGTCTGGAATTTTCCCAGAAGTCTATTGTCTGTAGAATCTATTGTCATTCCATTTTCAAAACCAAGATAGATTGACTTGGTTTTTATCTCCCTAAACCTGCTACACATTCCCCATTTCTAATCTTCCAAGTGAAAACTGAGGAGGGTCATGGAGAAGTCTTCACAAACATGTGGGCATTAGTGATAAGCATATCTGTTAATCCATGCAGATGGGCGGTTGGGATTTAAACAGAGCCTAAGTCACTGGAAATGGAAAGAAATGAAATATTAACATTTCCTTCTCTTTATTTTCTTGTAGGCAGCCTTCCTTTATATATTGCAGGTTAAATATTTGCAGAATCAGGTAATGATCACTCATTTTCTTCCTCTAGGGGTAGAGTGGGTATGTTTCCTTCTCTCTGAGAATGCTTCAGGCATCGGTCTCACACAGGGATCAGTGTGTTCTTAATTCAGGAAGTCCAGAGAAAATTCTGCTTTGATGTAGGAAACACTTGAACACTTCTTCCAGTAGGTTCACAGATTCTGGATAGAGTTGGAATTGATCTCAGAAATTAACTAGCCCAAGCCTTTCAGAGGAAGCTAAGACCAGAGAAGTTAATTGTTTCATTAATTTATAAACCAAGGTCACACAGGTAATGAGGGGCAGAGCCTAGATCTCACTGGATCATAGGCCTAGAGCTGGAAGGTATTTCAGAGACCTTTAGTCCAGGCCCTTTTTACAGATAAGGAAACTGATTCATAGGGAAGGTGAGTGATTTGTCCAAGATCACAGAGTCAGTAAGTAGCAGAGCTTGGATTTGAACTCTCTCTGCCCCATCCAGAGCTCTTTCCTCTGCCCCAGACACAATCTCTGTCTACAAAGGGCTTGATATTTGTAATTAAGTACTAAAAAAAATTGAACATCTGGCTCCTAAAAATTTCCCTTTTCACAGGGTCATAGCATTTCACACTAGATGCAAACTTACAGACCATATTGTCAAACATGCTCATTTTATACATCAGGAAACTGAGGGCCAGAGAGGTGGAGAATATTGCCCAAAGTTATACAGGTAGTAAATGGAAATCAGGATTTGAACTTGGGTCCTGTGATTTCAAATCCATCATTCTTTCCAGTATACCACATGGTCTCCTAGTGTGAGGGATCAGTCCTATTTTATAAATGAGGCAATGGGAGCCAGTGTAATCAAGTATTTTGTTCAGGGTCACTGTGAGCCAGACTTGAATCCAGGCCTCCTGACTCTCCTGACTCTCAGGCAAACACTGTGCCTTCCTGAGTCTACTCTATTTCTCCCATGTAACTCCACTGTGCTCACTAATAAATACTATTATTTATGTATGCCTGTGCAGGCATGTATATACATATATGTGTGTATGCATATGTATATAGGTAACACAATTAGAAAGCTGATTCCTCAGGCCCCCAGATTGGGGTCTCACAGCTGCACAATTAGAAAGGGTGATTTTTGGTGTCACGTGTCATATTGGGGGTCACATAGGTGGGGTTCTCTCTTCCTGGTTGCTTCTCTACTTTCATGGGGATTCCTTCTTTCTAGATTCCTGCCTCTGTCTCCATGTGGCCAGAATTCCATACTCCTCCCCTCTAAGAGAGGTAATAGGAATGAAAATAATGATAGCACTAAAAAAAATACATGAGCTTATTCCTTGATTATTTTTATTCCACTACCAAAAGCAGCTGTATTATGAGCGTGCCCCATACCTGGCTGAACATTACCAATATAAATGGAGAGTGACTTGTCCCAGCGCAGCATGGATCTGAATCCAGCAGGAAAGAAGAATGGGCTATATAATTACAACTGGCCACTTTTCAAAATACTCTATGTTTGGTTCTTGTTATACTCCTGAGAGGTCTATGAACCCCATTTTACAGATGTGGAAAAGAACTTTGAGGGGAGATTAAAAGAATAGTGGGAATACGGAATAAAATTCTTGATGGGAGAGAACCCACAGGAGAAGGAGGAATGGCAGCCTCTACCAGTGGGAAGAGAAGGATCCACATGGTCCCATGATCACAGACCCTTTTAATTAGGGGCTAGAAATCTGAAACCTTAGAGCTGGAGAGGGAGACCATCTAGGTCACTTTCTCCATTTTATAGAGGAGAAAACTGAGGCTCAGAGAAGCCATTTCCCATGACCTGCCTAAAGTACATCATGGATTAGGGACCAAGCTGAGACTAGAATTCAGGTCTCTTGACTTCCTTCCAAGTCCTAGTCCTGGTTCTTTCTAATGCACCAACATGAGAATTAGGAGCTTTAAAAAATTCTTATTTTTATTTTCATTTTCAAATTCTCTCCCCCCTTCAAGAGTTGGGAGCTTTGCCATTGGATAAATCAGTTGCAGAGGACCAGGTTCAAATCCCAGTTATCCCACTTATGGCTCTAGGCTTGTCATCTTATTCCTCAGTTTCCTCATCTCTAAAATGCCAGGGTTGAACTAGATGACCTCTCGGGTCCTTTCCAGCTCTAAATGTGTTCCTTTAAAGTCTTCTGAATGGGTAAGAATCAGGGAAGATGATTGGAACTTTCTCGTTCTCTTAAAATTTGAAAAAAGGATTGTACTGCTAACATGTGTTTAGCACATAGACAGTACTTTTTTAAATACCGACTGGTTTTCTCCTTGTTTCAGGGAATAATCCTGCCCCAGATTCTTACGGGAGTGGTGGCCAACATCCTCAATGCCCTCATTAACTACTTGCTTCTCTATCAACTGAGCTTGGGTGTGATGTGAGTCTAATTCAGTCTTTGAGCAGGGAAAAAGAAAAGGGTTCACACGACCCTGGGCTGCTGGCCCCCAAGCGACCTTGGCATCGGTAATATGTACCCACAGATTTATAGCCCCTTATGTCCTCTGAGGAAACATTTCAAAGGGTGGAAGGTTATTCCTGCTTCCCCAGGAAAAATTGGCCTGTGGAAATAGCCTTTGGGGAGGATATACTGCATAGCACAGCAGAAAGAGTGATGGGTTTGGAGTCGGGGGTCTTGGATCCAAAGCCTGGTCCTGCTGTTTACTAACTGTGTGACCTTGGATTAGTCACTTCCCTTTGCTGGACTTTTTTTTTTAATAAGCAATCGGGGTTAAGTAACTTGCTCCAGGTTACATGGCCAGGTGTTTCTGGGTGGGTGCTAAGTGTCTGAGCCCGGATTCGATTCCCAGGTCATTCTGACACTGGAGCCGGTGATCTTACTCACTGTGCTACCTGGCCGCCCCCCTTTGCTGGGCTTTTATTTCTTTCTCTATAAAATGATGGGATTGGACCAGATGATCTAACTCTGAGAGTCCTGTGATCCTAGTGATTAGTCATTCTTTCAACATATTGAGACTCCCTAGTTCACTGTAGGGCTTGACAATGCAGATGGGCAGATATCCCACCACCTCTGTCTCGTTCTTTCCTCCCAGGGGATCGGCACTGGCGAACACCATTTCCCAGTTCACCCTTACCCTCCTCCTGTTTCTGTACATTGTTTGGAGAAAGCTATACCGTGACACCTGGGAAGGTAATGCATGCCATAGTCCACCCAAAATGGTATACTCCTTGGAGGAGCTTAGCACAGGACCTGGCAAGTGGAAGTCACTTAGTAAATGTTGACTGACTGACTGACTGACTGATTCCACATGACTCCACAAGGAAATTCTTGATCAAATCAGGTTCAGACCAGCATCTTATACCATATACCATACTAAACTCAAAATGATCCTGACTTGAATACTAAAGGTCACATCATAACAAAATGAGTAGAGGACCAGATCCAGCACCTTTCACAGTTATGTTCCTAGGGAGAATTCCTAAGGGATAGAGGGGATCAAAAAAGATAAAATAGTTAACTTGATTACAAATGTATGGCAATTTTCTTCTGTAGACATTTTATTTATTGAAAGGGGAAGAAAAGTTTACCCCTTAGACCCTAAGAATGAGTTTTAGTAATGTAGCCCACAGGGTGTGACATTGACCCCCAACTCTCTCCAATGTCTCTCTTCCAGGACTGGGGCTGGCTCATTCATTGCATATAACCCATACTCACCCTGCAAGGTTTAGGGTGATTCCCAAGTAGCCATTTTCAGTATTCTAGGGGTTCCCTGGTAGAGGAGAAGACATAGTACTTGCATTTGTTGTTTCTAAGGTCCCAGTGGCATGCTTTCCATTTAAACAAATCAGCTGAGATGATACCATTTGCTCTTAATCATAACCATTTACCAAGAAAAGGCTAAATGATATTAATCATAGCACAGCATAACAATCCACCTATAAACCTAGGCCCCACTATCCCACCAATGTACACAGTGTTCATTGGGGAAAATGGACACAAACTTATAGAAAGCTGACAGTGAGACACATGAGTGGGGGAACTCATACCTTTAGAATATAGGCCTTTATGTCCTTGGTCACTATAGGGAAGCAGGACCATTCCTCTTCTATTCTCAGGCTGCTTAAGCAATGTTAGTCTCCTTTAACAAACAGTAGCCTTATTAAACCTAGGATCTGTAGAACTTCTAAGGTCTGAAACCTAGCTATTCAGATTTTCTCTGTGTTTTAAGGGTTTGCAAAAGGCAATATAAATGAGTTCATAAAGGATTTCCCTTCTTTAAGTCTACAAATTGGGCTGGAAAGCAAGGCCAGATCTTCAAGCAGCAAAAGGTTCTGCTTTCTTCAATCGGCTCCCAGCACAAGATTTTCCTCCGATCAGATCAACTCACTGCAGTTGCTATGGTACCTGTCTGTCCCTAGTCAGCCAAGTTCAGTTAGGCTCATCTCAAAGTACCTGCTACTATGTCCTGTTCACTTTTTGGTTCTGTCAGTTTCTCAACTCCATCACCTTCAGGCTTCTAATTCTCCATCTTCTCCATCTTTCTTGATTCAAATAAGGCTTTCTCATATATAGTGACTCACCTCTAACTTAGGGTGAAAACGCCCAAAATCTGCATTTCTTATCAGATAACAGTTCTTTGATGTAGAGTTCACCAGAAATAAATGTCAAAATCTTAAAAACCAGCGGGGAAATATGCACTACAGCCTTCTTTACCATCAGCTAATTTTTTCTGCCTAAGGGGCTGCTTTCACTCAGGTATTCTTAGAACTTTCAGTGTTTCTAATCATCCTAATAAATATCCTTTTTCTGTCTTCTCAGTAAATAAAATTTCTATATGAGAAAAGGGACTTTGGCATATTCATGAAACTGAAAAAGCTTTTGAAAGAACAAAATTATTGCAGCTGGGATGAGAATAAAAGTTATTGGTTGGGGAAACTGTTCTTTGTACTGAAAGGAGTTTATTTGTCTTCTCCTTACAGGGTGGTCTCTTGAGTGCCTTCATGAATGGGACTCCTTCCTTCACCTGGCCATTCCAAGCATGCTCATGCTTTGCATTGAGTGGTGGGCGTATGAAATCGGGAGCTTCCTCAGTGGTCAGTGCAGGGACAGGTGATGCTGGAGGAGGACACATGGAGTGGGAAGGTGGTAGCTGCCACTTAAGCCAGGGAATAAATGGAATCTTTTCATCAGGTACCATCAGCATGGTGGAGCTGGCAGCCCAGTCTGTTGTCTATGAGGTGGCCACAATAGTGTACATGGTAAGGGGGCTAAGGATATGCAGTGCCATATTGGTAAAGAGCTTTCCTTCCCACTAAATGGAACTAGGAAGGAAGGATGAGAAGTTTCTGCACATTCCATAGTTGGGATTGGTGGTATGGGAGTCCTGACAGTACACTAGCATATTTTTAAAAAATATATAACCATAGATATGATTTGAAAAGAAAATGTCATGCAGAAACCTTTCCATGTCTTTTTTGACATCATTTTAGAATTAAAATCAAATTATAGGAACATAGATTTAGAACTGGGAAGGATCTCAAAGGACATTTAGTTTTAGCCCTCTCGTTTTACAAGTGAGGAAACTGAGTCCCAGAGAAATGGAACAATTTAGTGTTGTAGATTTGGAATTAGAAAGAAGTGCAAAAGGTCATCTGATCCAACCTCCATTTTACAGATGAGCGCACTGAGGAACAGGGACATGAAGTCACATGCTCAAGGGCCAGATTTCCAATTTAGACCTATCTCTCCTGACTTGACTTTGGGCAAGTCACTTAACCCCAATTGCCCTACCTTCCCCCTCCAAAAAAAAAAAAAAGCAAAAAACATATATTTTTTCCTGGGCATCTAAGTGGTACCATAGTGCACAGATTGCCAGGTCTGAAGTCAGGAAGACTCATCTTCAAGAGTTCAAATCCAGCCTCAGACCCTTACTAGCTGTGTGACCCTGGGAAATTCACTTCATCCTGTTTGCCTCCATTTCCTCATCCATAAAATTATCTGGAGAAGGAAATGGCAACCCACTCCAACATCTCTGCCAAGAAAACCCCAAATGAGATCACGAAGAGTCAGACACGATTCAACAGCAACAGGAGAGAGAAAAGGGAATTTGTTGAGCTGATGACTTGGAGCAAGTTAAGTGGTAAAGAGCAGAGACATCCGACAGGAGACTAGGGCCAGAACCAGATTAAAATACAATTTTTGGATATTTAACCAAATAGATAAAAAATACAATGGAACACAAATAATATTAATATGTCATTTTCTAAGGGATCCTTTGTAAAGTGTAGTGGCCCAGTTTCTACTTGAGTTTGATCCCACTGGTGAGAAGATAGAATTCTGGACTAGAGACAGGAAAACCTGAGTTCAAGTTCTATCTTAGATAGAAGGTGGCCTAGGTGGCCCTAGGCAAATCACTTCATCTCTCAGCCTCAGTTTCCCCATCTGTGAAATGAGAATGCTTCTAACTCGTGGGATTTTTTGGAGGATCAAATGAGGAAACATATGTACAATGAGTTATAAATCTTAAAGCACTGTAGAAATGCCAGCTATTATTATTTCTACTAATTATTCTCATTATTATTAAGATTTTAAGGAATTCACTTATACACTTAAGAGAATAAGCTGTTTTGTAGGATGTCGTTGTCTGTAACTTCAGTGGTAATGATAAACCAGTGGAAAATCAGAATTGGTTGAGCAGGTACTTTGGAATGTCAGGTACAAATCCTTTCCACCCAGGAGGCAGTGCTGTGTCTGGGGGGACCTGGGCTTAAACCTCACCTCTGACACTTTCTTTGTGACCTTAAGAAAGTCACTTAATTTTCTTAGCCTCAGTTTCCTCCTCTGTAAAATGGCCTCTAATATCCCTTCCTGCTCTAAAACTGTCATTCAATAATCCTACGTTTCTTTGAACCTCAGTTTCCCCATCTGAAAAATGGAGATAATTATAACACCTTACCAAGAACAGAGTAGTTGTCAAGGTGGCCTGAGTGGGTGATTGGGTGGGATGGGAAAGGGAGGCATGGTCAGGTCTGGGGCCAGCTCAACACAGTAAGTTTGTACTTACTTAGCAATGTCCTGACTAGAGAAATAAAAAAATGATAGAACGTGTACAACTAGACTTGTGAACCCATTAACCTGGTATCAGAATCTTCTATTTCTGCTATTTTCCTTTTCACCATTCTTTAGGAATTTTATTTTAGAGTATGTCATTTATTTTACTTGGAAAATTTTATTTATTTATATTTATTGATCTTAAATTTATTTCATTTTATTTTTGGAGTATATAATTTATTTTAAAATTTTATTTATTGATTTAAAATTATTTATTTTAAACTTATTTTAGAGTATACAATTTTTTTAAATTTTATTTAAATTTATTTATTTATTATTTTTTAGAGTATCTAATTTTATTTTTCCATACTTCAAGGACTTGTGGTGTCATCAATACAAATAGCTCCTTTCCATAGCTCAGACAAGAGCCTGACTACCTTCTCATGCTATACAGCTCTTGTCCATGACTTTCTATGTTTCTCTATGTAGACCTTTTGACATTCTTAGGGTACCAGTACAGCATGTGAGCTGTCCTTCTCTCATCCTTTCCTTTTAATGCCTCACCCCTCTACCCACCTTTCCTTCTTTTTCAATATGTTTAAAATGCACAATACTTTCTAAGCACTATCAAAGAACCTTTCTAGACTTCAGGCATTTGTGGTGTTTGATCAACTGACCCATACCCTACCCATCTAGTCTTTTAGTGTCCAGAACATGGAGAGCTGCCAGAACATAGAATAATAGGAAACTGCCTTTCCATCAATCCAAAGGTTAAACTTTTTGAAAAATAAGTTTGTTATTATCTTTTTTGTTGTTTTCATTCATTTCATTCCTTTCTGACTGTGACCCCATTTGGGGTTTTCTTGGCAGAGATACTGGAGTGGTTTGCTATTTCCTTCTCCAGCTCATTTTACAGTTGAGGAAACTGAGGCAAGCAGGATTAAATGATTTACCCAGAGTCACACAGCTAGTAAATGCCTGACATCAGATTTGAACTCAGGTAGATGAGACTTCCTGACTCTACCCACTGAGCCACCCAGCTTCCCATCTTTTGTTTTTACATCACCTTTATTTCTGAATGTATTTTTTGCCCACCCCCCCCCTACACACATACCCAGTGAACCATCTCTTGTAATAAAAAGAAGAAAACAAATTGGTTCATTAAAACTAATACATCAATTTACTATGAATTGCTTGGCTATTCTGAGCAATACAATGATCCAAGACAATTCTGAGGGACTTATGATGAAAGGGGCTTTCCCCATCTTCAGTGAAAGAACTAGTGGAGCCTGTATATAGATCCAAGATAATTTTTCTTTCCTTTCTTTTTTATTTTTTGTTTTCTTTCACAGCATGACTTACATGGAAATGTGTTTTACATGACTACACATTTATAACCTATGTTAAATTGCATGGGAGGAGAGGGAGGGAGAGAACTGGAACTCAAAATTTGAAAAAAAAAAGTTAAAATTGTTTTTACATGTAGTTGGGAGAAAAATAAAATATTAAAATGAAAAAACCCTCTTTACCACAGTTTGTTTAGCCATTCTCCAATCTATCCCCATATTCTTTGTTTCTCGTTCTTTGCTAACACCAAAACAAAGTCCTTCTTAATATGATAAAAGTATTTATTTGGGGAACCAAGAATCAACTTTATACATAATGATGTAAGATTAGCAGCTTTCCCATAAGAGCAGAGGTAAAGCAGTTTTGTCCACTCCCAGCATAACTATTTAACAAAATTTTAGAAATGCTATCCACAGAAATAAGACAAGAAGTAAAGAAAATGATCAGAAAATAAGAAGTTAAAATATCTACTTCCGATGACACGGTGATATGTTCAGAAAACCTGAGAGTAAACTAAAATAATATTTAAAATTTTTAAATGAAAAAACTTTTAACATTTGTTTTTTTAAAACTTTGAGTTCCAAATTCTCTTCTTCTCTCTCCCCTCCCTCCTCCTGGGGAAGGCAAGCAATTTTATATAGATTGTACGTGTGCGGTCATGTAAAACATTTCCATATTAGCCATGTTGCAAAAAAAAAAAATGCAGACCAACAAAACAAGAATAATAAGGAAAGTTAAAAAAGGTATGCTTCAATCTGTATTTCTCTGGAGTGGATAGCATTTTTCATCATAAGTACCTTGGAATTGTCTTGGATCATTGTATTGATGAGAAGAGAAGATCATTTACAATTGATCATTATACAATGCTGCTATTACTGTGTACAAAGTTCTCCTGTTTCTGCTCATTTCACTTTGCATCACTTCATGTCAATCTTTCCATATTTTTCTGAGCACATCCTGCTCATCATAATAAAATAATCTTGATGATAAATTCAGCTGGACAAAAATTAATTAAATGTCTTGAAAATAAAAGTATCATAACATAAGCACAAAAATTCTCTTTCTAGCCTCAACAAACACAATTTTGTGAGCCAGTGCTTCTAGAGAAGGCAGAATCCATTTGCTTACGAAAATTAGACTAAGAATAAGGATGTGACAACATGTCTAATGTGGAAATATGTTTAATATGAGTGTATGTGTATAGCCATTATCAATGCCATCTTGGGTAGGGTACAGGGGAAGGAGAAAAAAATTGAAACTCAAAATCTTATAGAAGGTTTTGAATGTTGAAAATCATCTTTACATGTAATTGGAAAAAAGTAAGATAGTATTAAGTGACAAAATTTTTTAAAAATATGAAAAAAAGAATAAGGATGTGAATGTGGTTATAAGCCAAAGATTTGATGATCATCAATAGACATTGGCTGGTCCCAAAACATAATATATCTCTAATAGACAGGATACATCTATAGCTTTTCTTTCTTTCTTTTTTTTTTTTTAAAAGCAATCGGGGTTAAGTAACTTGCTCAAGGTTACATGGCCAGTTATTTCTGGGTGTGGTGCTGAGTATCTGAGCCCAGATTTGATCCCCAGGTCATCCCAACACTGGGGCCAGTGCTCTTACTCGCTGAGCCACCTGGCTGCCCCTAAGCAATTGAGGTTAAGTAACTTACTCAAGGTTACATGGCCAGGTGTTTCTGGGTGGGTGCTGAGTGTCTGAGCCCGGATTTGATCCACATGTCATCCTGACAGTGGAGCCGGTGCTCTTACTCGCTGTGCTACCTGGCTGCCGCTTTTATGGATTTTTTTTTGCTTTTTTTTTTTGAGGGCATTTGGGGCTAAGTGACTTGCCCAAGGTCACATGGCTAGTTTTTGTGTTAAGTGTCTGAGGCTGGATTTGAACTCAGGTCCTCCTGACTTCAGGGCCAGTGCTTTATTTACTGCACCACCTAGCCACCCCTATAGCTTCTCTTAAGCTCGAGATGGTTCCATTGTACAACATAACCCACTAAATTTCAAAGCTACGAAAGTGGACAAGGGTCCCTCAGCATTTCCAGAATCCTAATTTCTTTATTTCCATTGAGGGTAACTTGATGATTTCATCATTTTTGTTTGTCACCTAGGAGTCAAGCCCTTCCTCTCACTCATCACCCACCCCCATCCAACCCAGTGCCATCCTGTTACTCAGGCCTTCCAAGATCCACTCCTTTCCATCCCCTTTGCTCTACTCATGTGGCTGTCACCCCAGTCCTAGCCCTCAATGCCTCTCTCCTACACTATTACGGGAGCATCTTAATTGACTTCCCTGTATCCAGGTTCTTCCCTGTCTGATTTGTTCTCTACCTGGCTCCCAGATTAATAGTCCTAAAGCATAAGAATCTGTGAGATGTCACTCCCAAGGTGACCTCATCATTCTCCTGCTCAGAAAGCTCTCATGATTCCCACTGCCTCTAGGAGTAAGCTTAAATTACTCTGTCTGATTTATAAAACCCTTCTGATTCTGGCCCCAGCCAAGCTTTCTAGGCTGATACTCCTCCTTCTGCAGTCTGCTTTTTTGGCCTGAATTCTGTTCTCGATGTGGGATACTTCATTTCCCATCCTGATGCCTTCTCACAGGCTGTCCTCGTGCCTGAAGGGTTCTCCTTCCTTTCTGTGGCCTCTTAGAATCCCTGGCTGCCTTAAAAGCTCAGATCAGATGCCCTCTCCTGTAAGAGGCCTGGGGCAACCAGGTGGCACAGGGGACAGAGCACCAGGCCTAGAATCAGGAAGACCTGAGTTCAAATCTGACCTCAGACACTCAGACACCTAGCTAGATGGCCCTGGGCAAGTCACTTAACCCTGTTGGTCTCAGTTTCCTCATCTGTAAAATGAGCTGGAGAATGAAATGGCAAAACTACTCCAGTATCTTTGCCAAGAAAACTCCAGATGGAATCACAGAGAATTGGACATAACTGAAACAACTGAACAAAAAAAAAGTGACTTTTCCTGATTTCTGTCCCTGTTTTTTGTGTGACCTAAAATTCCTTTCTTCCAGTTGAGGAAGTGTTCTCTCCCCATCCCCCAATTTCATACAAACTCACAGAGAACTAGGACTGTCTTGTCTCTGAGTGGGTATTTACACTGTATACTGTAGGTGCTTAATAAGTGCTTGTTAGATTGGGTTGCTCGGCAGCCATTTTAGCAGCACCTACTCTGGGACTATTACTGTAGTTTGTTCCAGAGGAGACAATGGCTGACATTGATGTTAGACTTTCCAGCTTCTGCAGTATTTTTCACACTTTATCTCATTTAGCCCTCCCAGTCACCTTAAAGGTAGGTAGTGCAGGTTCTATTGTATGTGAGAAAGCTGAGGATTTGTGTGTGAAGTGACTTGTGCAGGGTCATACGTCCAGGAATGCAGGTCTTCTGATTTGGGATAGATTGAAAGCTGGAAGGGAACAAGGAAGCTGCAGCTCCTGTGGAGATTATGTGCTTATCCAGGGCCACACAGGTTATAGATTCAGAGTTAGAAGGGGCCTCTGGAAGCCATTAAGTCCGACTCCCCCATTTTACAAGATGAGACAGTCGAGGCCTGACGTTCAGTGACATGCTCAAGGTCCCAAAGGCAGCTGGTATCAGAGGCATGACTGCAGCCCACGTTTTCCTGCCTCTCTCTTTTCTATGCCACACCACAGGGAAGGGAGCATTTGGGAAGAACGACAGATTCGTTGCTTTTTGTAGGATTAGGCCTGTTTCTACAGCCCCTCCAGCGATGATTATTTCTAGCTTTTTTTCATCTTTGCTGGTGACTGAACTGCATCCGAGGACCCCAGAAGCCTCCTTCTTATGCCCGAGGGCTGATGTGCCAGCCTCCCATCTACCCTCTGAGTTCATTCATTCAGATTTGGGAGATTCAAGATTCTGCCATTGTTTGACTTTTAACTCACCGGATGGAAACCCTGCCGGGAATCAAAGGTTCTTTAAAATAGTGCCATGTCCCTTGTCTCTTCTCTTACTATTTTTTTTGGTGGGTGGGGGGATTTCTATTTTTCAGATCCCCACGGGCTTCAGCGTGGCTGCCAGTGTCTATGTGGGAAACTCGCTGGGAGCAGGGGATATCGAGCAGGCCAAGATATCCTCGGCTATTTCTCTGCTGATCACAGGTGCTGGGTGGTGCATGGTGGAATGACCCATCTCTCTCTCATCCTGCTTCTTTCCTGGAATTTTTTTTTTGGAATTACTAGACAGAAATGCAATTGGTGAACACTTGCACCCTCTCCCTCTCCAGGACAGCCTTGCTGTTCTTATGTACTGGGTGGTTTATTTTGCCCCTCCTTTTTTCCGTAGAAATGTTTGCTGTCACCTTGTGCATCATTCTTGCAAGCTGCAAAGACATCATTGGGTACATTTTCACCAGTGACAGGTGAGTATGTGAACTCCCAACAGCAGGGTTCTTAACCTGAGTCCAGGTTGAGATTTCAGAGGGATCCATGAACTTATTTTTCTAAAAAAAAAAACCCTTTGATAACAATATTTCGATTTAATTGGTTTCCTTTGCAATTTGATATATTTTGTGCATTTTAAAACATTATTCTAAGACGGGTCCATTGACTATGCTGAGCAGGCTTATGACATAAAAGAAAGGAAGACCTCTTGCCCTCTATAAAATGTATTCAATTCTTTAAAAACAATTTTTGATACCTTTTATTTCAACATAACAGATATCTCCTGACAAGTGGAGAAATGGGCACTTCCCTCTCCCCCTCAAAGTACACTCCCCAAAAACATGTGTTTTCCATTGTAGTGGTTGGTGTTTCTTAGCATTTTCTTGCTGCCTTTTCTAGATGCAGCATTGTGTGATGTAGTAGTGAACTCCAGCTTGGGAATCAGGAAAACCTGGGTTTGGGTCTGGTCTCTAAAAAACACATCTTGGCTATGTGACCTTGGGAAAGCTTCAGCGCCCCCACATAATCCTCTGAGACCATAAGTCACAGAACAATTACAGATCTGTACTGGTAGAGATTCCCCCCCCCCCCCCCGAGAAAATCAGGTCTTTCAGACTCTTTAAGTCTAGCCCACTCCCACTATAAGTCATTGACACTCCTGAATTCCCCAAACACTGAGAAAAGCACCTGCTTTGGACCTCATGCTGGGCTGGGGAACCGGTTGGTTTGTTAATCAGATCTCTGACTCAGGTATGTGGAGCTTCCAGTGTGGAAATCCCTCTCCTAGGGCAGATCACCCACTCTGAAGTCTGGATGACTGACCCAGAATTATAAAGATAGGAAAAGTCACAAGTAGGACACGAACCCAGTTTAGTCAGTCAACAAGCCTTTATTAATGCTGTACTTGCTATGTGCCATGTATTATGCTAAGCACCAGAGACACAAAGAAAGGCCTGCCCTCAGGGAGCTCACATTCTAAAGGAGGAGATGTGTACACATATAGGGGAAGGGAAGACAAGAATTGAGAGGGATCTTTGGAGAGCCCTTTTAGCCGCGCATGGAGGGCAGAAGCCAGAAAGGAAGCAGAGGCCCGGCTCACAGACAGCCTTCTCAAGGCATTGAGCTACCGAAAGGAGGAAAGAGATGGGACACTTTGCCAGATCAAGGGAGGGTTTTTGGAGGATGGGGAAGATATGGATGTGTTTGTAGGCAGCAGGAGACAGTGGGCAGCTGAAGAAGCCGTGTCATGCTGCGTCTCGCTGGTGGTAGAATGACTAAAAAAAATCCCTTAAAGGCCTTGTTCTCTATAGAGGTATGAAAGATAATCACATACACAAGCAAGTAAATACAGTTTTCTTATAAGGGAACGCTCGCTGGGTGGGACCATTTTGTTGCTGTTCAGTCGTTTTCAATCATGTCTGACTCGTGGAGACCCTGTTTGGGGATTTCCTTGGCAAAGATACTGGAGTGGTTTGCCATTTCCTTCCCCAGCTCATTTTATAAATGAGGCAGATGGGGTCAGGTGACTTGTCCAGGGTCACACAGCTAGTAAGTGTCTGAGGCCAGATTTGAACTTAGGAAGGTGAGTCTTCCTGACTGCTCTGTATCCACTGAGCCACCTAGATGTCCCAAACGTGGGACCTGCTTGGGGCAGGTGGAAGAGATGGGATGTTAAAAAAAAGGCATAAATAAAACTTTTCAAAAAGGGCACTTTTATGGGGATGTGCTCACCCCCACCCTGAGAGCCCAGTGGACCTTGGAGCTTGTGGTTCTCACTAAGCACTTGGCTCTTTCTTTTCCTAACAGAGAGGTCATCACCCTGGTCTCCAAGGTCATTCCCATCTATGCCTCCTCCCATCTCTTTGATGGCTTTGCTGTAAGTATGCCACAGAATCCTCCTGAGCTTTTTTTCTGGTGGATTTCCCTTCCCTTCCCCTTCCCTTCCCCCTTCCTCCCCCTTCCCCCTCCCCTTCCCTTCCCTTCCCTTCCATTTTTTTCTGATTTCATCAAGGAGAGGAGAAGAACTAGGAGGGACCCCCCATGCAGAAGGTTTTCATTCTCGTTAGATCAGCAGCTGTTCTAAATGCAGTACTCTGGTGTCTTGGTGTTGGGATGAGGTTAGGGGTTAAAACTTTGAAAGATTTAGGCTCATAGAATCAGAGCTCTGAGGCGAAGGGACCTCGGAGGTTGTCTTGTCCAAGTTGAGTGGTTTGCCTAATGGATTAGAGATCCCAGAATCAGGTCAAGAACTAGGAGGAACCCCAGAAGCCGTCTTGACCAACCCCCTCATCTTCCATTTGGGGAAACAGGTCCACACAGTTAAGTGAGTTGCTTAAGGTCACATGGGGAGTAAGCATCAGAAGTTTGATGTAAGCAGATTTTAATGAGTCTGAGGTTGACTTTTTATCCATTATGTCACATTGCTTCTCACATACATTTATAGAAAATAATATTTTAAAGTATATTTACTTTTATTTTATTTATCCTTTTATTTATTTTCATTCATTATTTATCCATTCATTCATTTATTTGCCTCTTCATTTCTTTGCTTGTTTGCTTATTTATTTATCTGTCTATTCATTTATCTATCTATCTATCTATCTATCTATCTATCTATCTATCTATCTATCTATCTATCTATCTATTTATTTATTACTACAGTGTCCTTACTGCTCCCCTCAGCAAATACACCCTACTAAGCTGTTTGGTTGCTTCCCCTGCCCTTATCCTTAGCTCTGGATCTGTATGATTTCCAAAGTCCTCACCAATGCCAATAAGCTATGATTCTTTCTTTCTCCCTTTTTTGGTTTATACTTCTGATTTCACAGAAGGGAGCTCCCAATGAGGAAATTCCCTCTACTAACATATATCAATACTTTCTGTGTAATTTACAGGATCAGAGAATTGCCTGGGGCACTGAGAGGGTAACTGATTTGCCCAGGGTCACACAGCCAATCTGTATCAGAGGACAGGATTTGAACTGAGGACTTCCTGACTCTGAAGCTAGTTCTCTAAGTTGTGGATGCCCTCCATGATTCTTGTTATCTAATTACAAATACTGTGTGCTATATATAGAAAGACAGCATGGTATCGTGGACAGAGAGTTGGCCTCAAACTCAGAAAGATCCAACCTCAAGTCCTGCCTCTGCTACACCTTTTCTGTGTGATCCCGGGTAAGCTATTTAACTTCTCAGGGTGCTGGCAATCCTCTTAAGACTAGAAGCTGCTATCTGCACTAGTGGAGGGCTTTTCCTCTGGTGAAATCACAGCTCCAGCCCCTATCCCAGCACTTGCTAATTACAAATAATACTTGCTAAACTAACGTTCTGCCTGACAGTGCACATGCGGTGGCATCCTAAGAGGATCGGGGAATCAGAAGATTGGGGCCATCTTGAATGCCATTGGTTATTATATCATTGGTCTCCCTATTGGAATCTCACTGATGTTTGTGGCCAACCTTGGGGTGATAGGTAAGTGACAACTTCCTGTGCTTCAGAATTGTTGTGATTTGTGAGCAGTAAAACATCACCAAAGACATAACAGCATTTCAAGGATGACAGTCGGGGAAAAAAAAAATGAATTAGCCATAGAAGTTTGCCAAGAGAGCTAACTTTAATATAGCACATTAACATTTGCAGAGTATTTTACAGATATTATGTCATTCTATCCTCAACAACTCAGGAGGCAGGTGCTATTATTATCCGTATTTACAGGTGAGGAAACTGAGGCAGAAGTTAAGTGACTTGCCCAGGGTCACCCAGCTAGTAGGTGCCTGAGGCTGGATCTGAACTCAGGTCTTCTTGACTCCAGGCCTGACTTGCTCTGTCCACTGCACTACCAGCTGCCTCTAGATGAGGTAGTCACTGAACACTGGTATCTCTAAAAAGAATAACTCATATCTTTGTAGAGGTGAAGGATTATGTAATATTGCAATAACTCTTTGGGTTAGGTAGTGCAACGCTGGGGCCACTAGGTGGTGCCATAGAGTGCTGAGCCTGGAATCTGGAAGACCTGAGTTCAAAAGTGATCTCAAGACATTTACTAGCTGTGTGTGACCCTGGGCAAGTCACTTTTGATGGGGATAATAATAGGGTTGTTGTAAGAATCAAATGAGATAATTCTTGTAAAGCGCTTAGCACAGTGCTTTGGACAATAGTAGGTCCTTAATAAATGTTTACTCTTATTTTTAAAAATTATTATTACCTTCCTCATTCCACAAAAACCAAGGCTCAGCAAGAGGAAATCCCAAAATCACCCAGCTCAAGTGTTAGGAGGAAGATTCCTGCAGGAGGCAGGGCTCCCGGTTCCAATCCCCCTGCTCTTTTCTTCCCTCCCACATTCATCCTTCCATGCATGGTCTGTGACAGAAACAATTTCCTCCAGCTTTGGAATCTCTGATTGAGGAACTTCAGAAACTGTATCTGAACACATGCACTTCTCTGGACTTCTAAAGGTACCCCAGAGGGAACTGTCAGCTTTCTTTTGGGAAGACAAAGACAAAACCCAAACATTCCCTGCCCCCAAGCTGCTTATGGCCAATGGAGTTGCTCTCTGTTTTGAGATGGCAAAAGCCAGTTTAAGTCAGTCAGTCAGCAAACATTGATTAAGCACCTACTATGTTCCAGGCACTGTGCTGAGCCCTGGGGACACAAAAAAAGGCAAAAGATCATCCCCAGTCTCAAAGATCTCACAGCTAAAGTGTAAAATAATAAGGGTGAGGTCCAGGGAGATTTTAGGACGCTGGTGGGATGGGGTGGGAGATATGAGCTCTTAGGGTCTGGGCCAGCCAGAGCTAACAGAAAACAGTGGGTGAAGCAGCACCTGGACAGCTCCTCTTCCTACAATAACAGCCCTGGGGAGCGCAGACATGTGCTAGATAAGTCTGTATGAGGGCGTGTGTCCATCTCAGAGTAAATAGGCTGATAGACATGTAGCTTGTTCTTATATTCATCAGTTCTCACTTCCACCCCAGAACTGGGGAAAGAATATCTGATATCTAGAGTCAACTAAAGTCTGATTTGTCCCAGCCTCTCCTCCGGATGTTCTCAGATTCAATAATATTTTCATGAAAGGCTATGAGTTATTCAAATAGTAAAGGAGCCAACCTAAAGGATGGTCACATCATGAAATGTCAGGGCAGGGCAGGGCGGGGTGGAGTGGGACTCTGGAATCATCAGCTCAAGGGACCTCAGTCCAACCTTCCCCATTTTGCAGATGGGGGAACTGAGGGCCAGAGAGGTGAGTGAGGAGCACACACGTAGCTAGTGTCTGGAGGCAGCACTCTGACTCAGGCTTTCCTGGTTTCCCAGGGGTCCTGTGAAGTAGGAAGCTGAGGAATGGGCTTCCTCAGGAAGTGGCTCCTTGTTGCTGGGGGTCTTCAAGAAAGAGGGTGGATGCTTGCTGGCCAGAGAGTCTAGATGACCTCTGAGGTCCCTTCTATGCATGATCAGCCTGGAAGGGTAGCTGAGAGCCAGATGGTAAAGAACCTTGAATACCAGACTACTCAATGACCCTTTCATTACATTGATAAGCCATGAGAGCCCTCTCTAGGTCTTATAAACAAGGGAGTGACATAGCATGGCTGGGCAATGAGGTGAAAGGTGGATTGGAGAGTGGAGCATCTCAGATCCTAACTCTGGGACTGAGAGGGATCATGAAGGTTATTTAGTCATTTATAGATGAGGAAACAAAGTCTCAGAGAAATTAAGTCATTTGCCCAAGGACATACAAGGACTAAACAACAGAGCCAGAATTCAAACTCGGGGTCAGTGACCCTAAATTCTACCCTGGGAGACCAGTTAAGAAGTCAGTGGTTCAGCTGAGTCACCAGAGGGACCGTGAGCAATAATAATAGTAGCTAATATTAGAGGCAGGTGGAGACACATTGGTTAGAGCACTGGACCTGAAGTCAGGAAGAGGTGAGTTCAAATCCAGCCTCTGACACTTCCAAGCTGTGTGACCCTGGGCAAGTCACTTTACTTCTGTTTGCCTCAATTTCCTCCACTGTAAAATAGGGATAATAATAGCATCTACCTCCCAGGTTGCTGTGAGGATCAAATGAGATAATATGTGCCTGACACATAGAAAGTGCTATGTAAGTTCTGGCTACTGTTACTATTTCTACATTAATTATACATTATCATAAATGTATGGATGATTAATATTTGATTTAGGATTGCATATTATTATATAATATATGTGTATAATTATATGAATGTATATAATTATATCTGTATATAACATGTGTATAATGATATCATGTGATTGGCATTTTACTTATATGATTGATATTTCTAGAAATTATACATAAATTGTACGTTCACGTGTAGTATAAATTACAAATTTATATATAGTATATAAACATATATAAAATATACAAATATCTATTTACCTGTTTTATAATATATTAGCATATAATATATTATGTTCTTATATAATATATTATAATATAATCTATAGTGCTATATTACATATAATATGTATGTTTATATATATAAATAGAATATATTTCTAGAAATAGTAATAATAGCCAATATTTATATAGTGCTATCTATGTGCCAGGCTTTCCACAATTCTTTTTCATTTGATCTTCACAATAACCTTGAGAGATAAGTGCTTTTGTTAATGTACATAGATATATACGTACAAACACATGCATGTCTGTACATACATGTATGTAAATTTTTACTTGTTTGCACACCTGTATGTATAGTTATATAGTGTTGTTGTTTTATATAGATATGTTTTTATATCATATGCCTATATGTATCTATATATATATTGTGTGTGTATATATATATTTACACATAAATGAATATATGGGGAGATCACTTGTTCTTACAGTAACTCTGTGAGGCAGGTGCTGTGATTGCCTCCATTTCAGAAGTGAGGAAGCTGAAGGTCGGGGCGGTGCTTTGCCCAGCTGGACTCACACCCAGCTCTTCCTCCCTCTGAGCCCAGCTCTCTGCCCACTCCCATGAGCAGGAAGGGAGGTCATTAGCTTCCAGACTTTTCATTTCACAGATGAGGGCAGTGTGGTCTACTAAGCATAGGGTGATTGACCCAGTCTGGCTTTGGGATTCCACCAGCCCTTGCCTTGATTGTTAGGGGAGATAAAAATCTCAACTTGAGCTTGGGGTCTTCCTGGAGTCTGTTCTTGTGCCCATTTCAGAAGTGACACAACTGAGGCCCAAAGATCAAAATATGAGTAAATGCCTAAGGTGAGCATCAGACACAGGCCTCCTTAACCCCTGTCCCCCAGTTCTACTTGTAAACTTTTGCGGAAAGTTTTCTTTATGCAGGTCGTCTATTTCTTCCTTAAGTCCAAAGATCAATCAATAAGTATTTATTACATACACACTGCATACCAGGAATGGTGCTGGGTGAGGAGGGGCCCAGAGACAAAGAATGGAACCGTCACACAGCTTTGGGGGACTGACGAGAGAAACCTCCTGCAGAGAAGCTGGCAGCCAAGGTCTGCAGGCCCATTGCCCTCTGCCCGGTCCACTAATGGGCCTGTTCTTACTTAACTCATTGAGCCTCCGCTGGACCTCTCCCACCTCCACCCACCCGTTTTAGGAAAACAGAGCAGTCTCTGGTTCTTGTCGAAATAGTTTATCCCTGAAACATAGCTCTCCCCTGGCTGGCACCTTCTTGGGCCTGCTGTTGGTAACCTTTGGCAGACACCGTGGCCAGCAAGGCCAAAAATATCTCTGTGTTTGCTGAAATCAGAGCGCCACCCGGCCCTGGGCCTGGCTTCTTCTTGGCTGCCCCTAAGGAAGCCTGACTGGTGGCCCACCCGGTAACTGAGCTCTCCTTTTGGGCGTCTTCACTGTTGTATTTCTTACCCTCTGTTTTGTCTTATACTTGAGAACTATGGTGATAGACAGCATTTATAAAGCAGTTTACAGATATCTCATTTGGTCCTCATAACAACCCTGTTAGGTAGGTGCTATTACTGTCCCCATTTTATGGATGAAGGAAACTGAGGAAGACAGGTTAAAGTGACTTGTCCAAGGTCACACAGCTAGTCGGTATCTGAGGTCAAATTTGAACCCAGGTCTTCCTGACTCCAGGCCCAGAATTCTATGCACTGAGTCACCTCTCTGCCTTATTGGAACATGTCTTACCTCCCTGACTAAGCTGAATGGACATTTATGAAGAACTTGCTACAAGCCAGGCCCTGGACGCAGTGCCATGGATGTAAATACAAAAAATGAGACAATCCTTTCCCTCAAGGAGGTCACATTCCTTATCACCCCTCTCTCCCTCGGAACAGCTACAGACCAACTGCCACCAGTGGTCAGGTGGGCACACGAGAGTTCGGAGTGGGAGAACTCTGCCCCCCCGCCACCCACCGGCGACAAGTCCTGCTTTGTACTCAGCCCTCAGAGCCAGCATTCTGGAAAGTAACTCCTGTAGAGAAAGGCCCAGCCATGCTACTACTTGCTATACACAGGGCAGGCTGGCTAGCCTGGCTAGCAGCAGGGCACCCTGGGGGAGAGACAGGAGGCAGCAGGGGTCAAGCAAGCCAAACCAGCACCACCACCTTGACCACTGTCTCCCTTCAGATTCTGATGGAGACGGTCTAGGCCTCTGAACCCGAGAGCCTTGGGAATAGCCACACCTCCAGCCCGATGTCCCCAGTCATCATTCTGGGAAGCTGCCCCTGTAGAGAGGCAGCCTGGTCCCTGCTCTTGCAGGGGCTGCAGCCATAGCCACCAAAGACCCAGAAAGGGTTCTTGTCACCAAAGTCCATGGCCTTCTCAAATGGCTCAACACTGGAAACCAACAAGACTTTATCAATGCAAATGACATTAAAAAAAAAAAAAACTCTGGGCCTTTTCTGGTTGGCAATGAAAGCTTCCATGTTAGAATGGGAACTCCTTGAGGACTGGAATGTCACTCTTTCCTATTGGTACCCCCAGCTCAGCGCAGTCCTTTGCACATAGTGCTTAATATATATGTTTTTCATTTGTTAATTCATTGTGAAAGGAGATCATAGTGTATGTGGACAATAACGAAAGGCTTAAAGAATCACAGAGAGATGATGACCCAACAGTCAGTGGTTATGACCTTTCCACAAGCAACAAAGTGTTGATTTGATTACTGTGCTCTAAGGAAGAGGAGGAACATGGGGAGACTGAGGTGATGGCAGGGTGGCCTCAGTAGATGGTTAGACAAAATAGGGAGCATGATATAGTCTCAAGCCTGCTGTGGGGGCTAGCAAAGTTTGCACTCCCTTGATCACTGATCAAGATGGCTCAGCCCCAGGGCAGGTGTTCCACATCTCAGTGGATTCACTTCCCAGGGGGACAAAAGGGGATATAGTTTCCGAGAGTAACAGTAGGGAAAATCAGGGCAACAGTGGAAGGGTGTAAGGCAAGGTTGTGGGTCAGCTTTGGAGTCAGGAGGATCTGCCTTAGACACCAGCTGAGGAACAAGCTAAGTAACCTTTTTCAGCCTCAGTTTCCTCATCCGTAAAATGATGATAATTATAGCACCGATTTCCCAGCGTTGTTGTGAGGATCAACTGAAATGCCACAGAGAAAGCATTCTCTAACCTTCCAGCCCTACATAAAGGCTTGCTATATGGCCTAGGTTGAGAGCTGAATACAATGTAAGCTTCCTATAGTGCAAGGATCGGGTCTTATTTTACTTGACACTCTTCTCCTACCAGTGCCTGGGGCATCCCTGGCAGCTGATAACAGTTAACTGGATTGTTGAATTGAACCCTCCCTCCTCAGAATGATAGATCTGAGCCGAAAGCACCTCTGAGGCCAAACAGAAGGCCCCATCCCTTCCTTTTCCAGGTGAAGGAATTGCAACCCAGAGAGTCTTAGTGACTTGCCCGCATCTGGCTTTGAGCTCCCTTCCGTCACGCTGCCCACTGCCGCTTGGAGGACAAATTGACCCGGAGTTGAGCAGGTTTCCATTAGTGAGACTCGTATTTGCTCAATGCTAATGTTTCCCTTCCTAGGTCTGTGGTCAGGCATCATCATTTGCTCCGCCTTGCAAGCCTTCTGCTTTCTGGGCTTCATCTTACGTCTGAACTGGGAAAAGGCCAGTGAAGAGGTAACCCTGCTCATGATTCATTCCTTCAAACGCTTCCCCATGGAGAACATCAACAAGGCAGCGGTTTTCTGCCTCTCCTGTCTTCTCCTTTTGGGATTGACTTGTCTCTTGTTTTCACTGGCATGGAGGCAGGTGTAGACAGCCAGATGGACAGATTAGGGCTGGTCCAACTTTGTTTATCCATTGATTAGAAAAATATCCACCAGCTAGGGATGGTCTGGAAAGGAGAAACTCAAGAATGAGGCAGAAGAGAGCTTGACCTTGGGAGGAGACATGGGAACCCATCTGCCCTCATCTCCAGCAGTCCAAAGCCTCTGGTCTATGATGATCCTCCTCTTCCTCCTCCCTTCCAGATTAGCATGTTAGATTAGGGTGAGTGACATGGTAAAAGTCAAGGTAGGAGTGAGCAATTTTTGAAGAATCTCTCCTGATTCCTTTTTTTTATCTCCACCATTTGAACTTTGGGGAAAGATCTGAGACTTTAAAATCACAAACTGAAAAGGACCTTTAAAGCCATTTAACCCCTTCCAACATTCAATCCTTCCATTTTACAGATGAGTAAACTGAGATCTAGAAAGGGGAGATCACTGAACATCAGTTTAGGCCTAGAAAGGGGCCTTAGAAGCTTTCTTGTTTAATGCTTACATTTCACAGCTAAAGATACCAAGGCCTGGGGAAAAATCACATATCATAGATTTAGATCTGGAAAGGGACCTTTAGAGGCTGTCTGGTCCAACCCCCTGAATTCACAGATAAGGAAACTGAGGCCCAGCAAGGAGAAAAGCTAGATTCTAGATTTAAAATTAGAAGGTACCAGAAATATCACCTAGATCAGCGGCATCAAACTCAAAAAGAAATGGGGGGAGCACTAAACCTTACATAAAGATCCCTGAAGGCTGTGGATTTACTTAGAAAACCATATATTAACATTATGTCCCATTGTATTTATATTTATTTTGTTAAATATTTCCCAATTCCATTTTCTTCTGTTTCTGGCTTGTGGTGTGTTTGTCACCTCCAAGTGCTGAGGATGGACTAGAAAGGGAAGAGACCAAGGAAGGGATTGTTGAAGTGATTGAGGCAGGAGAGAAAGGGTTGTGTGGGTGGAGAAAAGGAGACGGATACTCTTGAGACAAGGAGGCAAAAATGACAGGGTGTGGCAAGTGGTTGACTACCAGGAGCTAAGAGAGAGTGAGAAGTCAAGAATGATTCTGCAGCTGCAGATCCTGTCTGGGAAGCTGTGCCCTTAACAGAAGAGAGAACCTATCTTGGCTCTGTTTCTTCCTTCTGTTCCAAACTTTGTGGAAGAGCATAGATTTAGAGTTTGCGTGGGTCTCAGAGGACATAAAATTCAGCCTGGAGAGGGAGGATGACTTGCTGGAGCCTTTGATAGCAGGCCCAGGTCTGTATCCCTGCCTCAAACCTGACCAACCCCAGGCCTCCCTGGGGAAATAACGGGCAGCTGGAAGCAGAGGGAAGGGGCTACAAGAGCTGGCTTTCTACAAGTCAAGTGAGCAGTGAAAACCTTCTTGGGGAAATTCTTGCTGAGAATGGTCAGGGCTTGGTTCTGACTTTCCCTTTACAGGCTCGGGTGCGTGCCAAGTTAAAGGGTCAAGCAACCAAGGCTCGGAACAACCAGGATCGGGTCATCTATCAGGGCCCAATTCCAGCAGGTATGACTCATCGTCCCTTCCTGCTGAACTGGCCTGTCCAGACCCTCTTGTTTGTGGCAGAAAATTACCTGTTAAAGGGGCTATAACTGCTAGTCATGGCATGGCGTGGGCTTTAAGTGACGAAAGTCTAGGTTCAAAACCTGCCTCTGCACCTTACTAAGCTAGGAGGACCCTGGGCAAGTCACCGAATCCCAAAGCACTGACGCTTCTCAGGCTTGGATGCTGGCCCATGGTAGGTACTCCTGACCTACTATGGGCTTATATTCTTCTGAAGGGGAGGGACAGCTCAACATAAACATGTATAAATAAGTACGAATATAAGGTATCAGCCAGGGCAGGGAACCTGAGCCCTTGAGGTCACATGTGGCCCTCTAGGTCCTCAAGTGCAGCCATGTGACTGAAACAAGGATTTGTTCTGTAAAACTTGGCCTCAGTCAAAAGCCAAGGAGGACCTAGAAGGCCACAGGTTTCCCACCCCTGGACTATAAAACTTCTCTTCCCCATAAGAATGCCTGCCTCTCCTGGGCACCTAGAGTAGAAAGGCAAAGTCTGGGACCCGAAATATTCAGAATGCAATCTCTGTTTAAACCATCAGGTGGCACTCCAAGCCCAAGATGCTTCGGGTCCCTTCTCTCCTTTAGTCCTTCCTGTTGTTCATTCATTTTCTAGTGCTATTGGGTTCTCCGTGACCCCATTTGGGGGTTTCTTGGCAAAGATAATCGTTTGCCATTTCCTTCTCCAGCTCATTTTATATAAGAGGAAACTGAGGCAAACGGTGAAGTGCCTTGCCTAGGGTCACATAGCCAGTAAGTGACTGAGGCCAGATTTGAACTTAGGAAGGTGAATCTTCCTGACTCCACTCTACCCACTGTGCCACTAGCTACCTCCACGTGTACAAAGTTTGTGGATTACTTAATTTACTAGCCACTGCTTACTAGTCGTGTGACCCTGAGCTAGTCACTTAATCTCTGTCTGCTTCATTTTTTCCCCTCATCTGTAAAGTGGGGAGAATAACATCACAAATAATAGGGCAGATCACTGGGTCTCAGTTGAACTAGGTGTCCTCTGAGGTTTGTTCCAAATCAATGATTCTTTTAGAAGTTTGGAAGAGAGTTCTTTGCACGCTCATTAGAACGACTGCATTCCTTTTTCTCCTAGTGGACTCAGAACATCAGGCTGATGGTGTTTTACTGGGAGATGCAGGGGATGTGGCCAGCAAAGAGGAGAGCCCGGCAGAACAGCCAGTGAAGCCAGAGGAGCCCCATTCAAAACACAAGGCTTTATCTTTGAAAGACTTGGTCGTCCGGAGGGTGCTGGTGCTCCTGGCAGCAGTGTTAATCTTGGTGGTGGGCATTTTGGTGCGGCTCTATTTGGGAACATAACCACGTATCAAGGGACTGATGGAAAGTGACTCCCATTTCACATTTGAGCCAATGAAGGAATCCCATGGTAAACCTCCTTCCCCTTTCCCCCAAAGGTGGTAGTAGTTAGCTGCCAGCTAACAGGGGACCAGCTTTGTGGAAAGCTGTGGAAAGAATGCTGGTCCTGGAGTTAAGAAGACCAGAGTTCAAATCCCTGGCTCTGCCACTCACTACTGCCCATGGGACGTCGAACAAATTGTGTTACCTCTCTCGGGAGACCTCTCTGGGTCTCAGTTTGTTCATCTGTAAAATGGAGAGGTCAGCCTCAGAGGTCCTTACAGTTCTAAATCAGACTCTGCTGTACCTATGGATGTCCTCTGAGAATTGACAGGGCAAGTACCTATTGCCTACCTGAAGAAAGCAGCTGAGCTGGAGCGGGGGCCTGGTCCCATCCCTTCCTCTGAAATGCTCTCTTGTTAACTCATCTGTCAATGACTTGGAGAAGAACTTCTGTTACTGTTTATATGTTATACTTGGCTAATATGGTAGCTTGCTATTTTTGGTTTTATTTTTGTTTTCCAGAAAGCATGAACCCATGTATTTTGAAGGGCTTGTGGAAATCTTAAAAATCCATTTTCAAAACCCTTCTCTCTCAATAAATCTTTCTTTTCCCTTCATGTTATCACTGAGTTGGTTTGTCCACATTTTAAGTATACATTGTAGGTAGAGTCATAGACTAGTCCCTGAGGGGGAGAAAAACAAAACAAAAACCTGAAGGCGATGGGTGGGTGGTTTCATGAGAGAAGGATGATGTCCCAAGGTGAGTTTTGAGCTGGATTTTGCTGTTGAGGGCCAGACCTGGAACAAGGGAGGAGACAGCACTGCAGAGTGTGGGGCCCAAAACTGTCCCATCTACAATAAAAGAAACTGGGGCAGAAGTCTGAGCCAATAATCATTATTAAAGGGTCTTGGCCCCCTTCAGTGAATGGGACCTCAGATCTTCCTCATGATCTGAGAAGCCCTCTATCTCCAAGGTCTTTATTTTATAACATCTGACAAGACAATGCAGAAAAAATACAGAATTCCACTGGTCAACAGACCCATACCTTGACCCTCCAGGAGGACCTACAAATCAGCCTAGGGTTGAGAAGCTCATGGCCCAAGATGGACAGGACTGATGATCATAAGATGTTGGTCATAGGATGGGTAACGCAAGGGTTACCTATTGGTCAAGTGCTCATGTCCATTTCCTCATGTTGAGCAAGAGAGGAGATGATGCAAAACAGAGGGACAAAAATAAACCAGGGGGCTTTCCGTGTCATTAGGCCATCTCCACCAAGCCTGGACTTGGTGGCTGTGATTATACAAATCAGCATGACAAAACAAAAAGGGTGGTGGGGAGTCTCTAGTTAACTTCCTGTGGTGAACTTATCAAATCTCTGGGGCCTAAAATACAGAACTTTCTAAGAGTATAAGAAAGAATCTGCCTAACCTTATCTAGTAATCCTTAAATACAAGATATGTAAAATATGGGCTATTAGTGTTTAGACTGACTAACTTAAACTGACTCAATATATACCAATAGACAAGTATAATAAAAGTATTCGACACCCCTGAGGAATCCCACTAATCCGAACTGTACAATACTGATTGGAGAACGTAGAGGTTAAGTTAATCATTTCACACAAGAGACACAAAGGTTGGAATGACCCAGTCAGAATGGCAGGGGTGGAAACAACAAGCTTAGTTGGCGTAGAAGGCTTAAAAATGGGGATAATAAGAAATTAGGGGAGAGGAAAGGACAGCAGGAGGAAGAGGGTTTGAAGGCTAAGCTGAGTAACCATCTTTGGTACACAAACAGGGGTGGTTTAGGCCCAGGGTTGGGTTTTATGCCATAGGGAACTCCAAGGAAGGAAATTTCCTCTACCAATTTCGATCCGCACCTGTCCTGCAGTCTTCCTAGAAGTTAAATGACTTGGCCAGAGTCACACAATCAGTATGCATCAGAAGTGGGAGTGTTGCTTGTTTGTTTTTTTAGATGACCCCAACATAAGCAAGTGCTAAGTAACAGAGGACTGGCCTTAAACCAAGAAGACCTGTGTTCAAGTGTTGCTTCAGACATATACTGTGTGGCCTTGACACACTCTCTGGGGAGATCTCTAAGAAATGAAGTTACAGAGGAAACAGCTGCATTGGTAGAAGTTTCCCTACGAAGGAGTTTTCGGATAAATAGACGAAACAAAACAAAGAAACAAAATAAAATCACAGGTCTAGTCCCTATTTCTAAACACTGAAGTTGTCAATTTTCAAAAGAAAGTTATTGGGTATCTTCCAAAAGTATGTTCTCTTTCAGAAAGTTAGTCAACAAGGGATTATGAATGCCTACTGTGCGTGCTCTGCTAAGGTTAGAGAATTTTAAATTAATTAGACAACCCCTTCCCCCCCCAAAAAAAAAATTCCTGCCTTCAAGGAACATCCATTCTAATAAAGGAGATAATATAAATAACTATATACTTCTAAGATGTTTACAAAGAAAATGAAAGGCATTCTGAGAAGGGATGCATCAGCGAGGAGGAGGCCTGGGAAAGATCGGCTGTGAATGGCAGAATTTAAGAGGAATCTTGAAGGAAGCCAGGTAAACCCGAGAGGCCCAGCCAAGAGGGGAAGAACGGTCAGGGGCAAACACAGGCCAGTGTAGCCAGATTACAGGGTGCATGGAGAGGATTTAAGGCAGGTTATGAAGAGCTTCAGATGCCAAACAGGGGAGATTATAACTGGCCTCCGGAGGTAACAGGGAGCTGCTGAAACATGGTCAGACCAATACTTTAAGAATCACGTTGGCAGTTGAATGGAAGATGTATTGGCGTGGGGAGAGGTTGCAGACAGGGAAACCAGTTAGAAGGCTACTGTGAGAGATAGTGAGGGCCTGAGCTGGGCTAAATCAGTCTAACACCTTACAAATCTGAGGACCAGAGCTCAAAGAAAAATCCCAGCTGATTTTTGGTGGACATTAACATACGGCCACTAATATTCTGGGATAGCTGGTGGCTCAGTGGATAGGGTGCCGCTGGACTTGGAATAAGGAAGACAGCTTCCTGAGGTCAAATCCAGCCTCAAACACTTGCAAGCTGTGACCCTTGGCCAAGTCACTTCACCATTTGCCTTGGTTTCCTCATCTATAAAATGAGCTGGAGAAGGAAATGGCAAGCCACTCGGTATCTTTGCCAAGAAACCCCAAAATGGGATTATGAAGAGCTGATCACAGCTGAGAAACACTAATATTCTATGACTAGTATTCCATACAGTGTCTGCTTAAGAGATCTATAGACTGGCAAAAGTTATCCGTTTAAAAAATGGTCAAGAACGACTAGGGGAAAAAAAAAAAGAGAAAAGGGTATTTATATTCTGGGGGACACTGGGGAACCTCCAATGACAGCATAATCCCTAGGAGCTGGACCTAGGCACTGGGATGAATCCCCAACATGGATACTTAATGATTCTGTCCTGGGCATGGGTAATGGGGTACCTTGCCTTCAACTTTGGAACATGCCTCAGGTGTTCCATGACTGAATGTAAGGAAGCAGGGGCCTTTTAATGTGGCTGCTGAGACAGCAGTGAATGTGCATTTACTTTATTCTTGCCTCTGTGGCTACACTGAAGAGAGGTGGGCGGTATGTGGTTAAGCCCCTGCATATGAAGGGAGGCCTTGAATCTTTACCACCTCCCCGCCTGGCCCGGGATCAGGGAGTACTTGGCCCTGCTATGCTTTTGTATCTGCTATGTCAATTCTTTCCTGCCTTTGGGCAAAGGAACTCATTAGAACCAAAAGAGCGTGCTTACTTCAGTTCCAAGAGCTGGCGACCACCTTTTGGAACTGATCGTGTGTCACGGAAGACCCTAGCACAGGACTGGCCAGTATGGCCTGCCCTTTCCGAGGTGCTGTGCTCTATGGGCAAAGCAAAATTAAGGCAGCTCCAAAGAAATGTGAGATGCATGAATTTGGAGAACCCACCCCAAATGTTCACGTGGACTATTTGTGCCCGACCTGTGGTGGAGCGTTCCGAGCTTGTGCTGGTCTGATCGGCCACAGTCAGACACACTGAAGTTCAGCTCTAGCACATGATGTCATTTTGGTTCTCTTTGAAAATGAAGGACAGTTCATTACGTACCTACTGTGTGCTAAGTACTGTATTAGGTGCTGATCTTAAAATGATGTTCCCATCTGTGAGGTGATGAAATCACCATGAGCAATGGTAAAGAGAAGAGGGCCCAGAATAGAACCTTGGGAGAGAGACACCCCCTTGAGGGAGGGGGATAGAGATGAAGGATGTTGAGCAGGAAAGGCCCAATGGGCCAGAGGAGAACCAGGGAGGAGCCAAAGAAAGAGCATATCCAGGAGGGAGGGTACTCTGAAATAGCACATGCAGCAAGGGGATCGTTGAAGTCAGTGTCCATACACAATAGGAGCTCCTGGAGGGAAGAAGCCCCCATTTTGGTCTTTGTATCTCCAGAGTCCAGTGCTGGAACTCTCCCATAGTTGGCAGTTAATAAATGTGAGCTGAATTGAGTAACAGTTAAGGATGAATAAGCAAGGATGCAAATGTACCAGGGAATTGCTTTTAGAGCTTAATCTCCATCTCTTGCCTTTAGCATTTAGGAATATTGGTCAGCTTTTAGGATGGGCTTTGAAAAGAAGAACACTCAGAGAGGTTACTGGTTTCTCTGCCATTTGTACCCATGATTTAGGCTTGGTCATTTGGGTCGTGTGACTGAGGCATCCAGCACCACCTTAGGGTCAGTGCCTTATCTGAGGCTCACGTTTTGCAGGACAAAACTCCCTGAAATTTGAGTCTGTAGTGACAGTGACCATTAAAAACTTGCTGCTTGGGGGGTTTCTGCATGATGCCCCAATGAGACTTTATGAGTTCAGAGTCATAGACTATACATACTCTCCTATCATCTAGAGAAAGAGAACTCCAATCATGAGAAATGAACCTTGGAGCCAGGCTTCCCTTCTCTTCTCCAGGTTGGTCTTCTGAGAGCTCTCAGGAATGGGATGCTTTTATTCAGTTAGTTGTTCCCAGCATGCTTATGGTGCGTATTGAGTGGTAGACCTTTGAAGTTGGAAACTTTCCCCCACATTAGTCCACAATCCAAAATATGTATCTCTCGACAACTAAGCAAATCAGTATGTCTCTAGAGCCTTAAGGAAATATAAATTCTGCCTCTGCTTCCTTCTACCATGTGTTAAATCTCCATGGGTGTTTGTGTCTGTGTTCAGTTCATTCTATATTAGTTCTTACTTACCAGGATTTTCTAAAGTCATCGCTTTCATAATTTCTTTACCACAATAATATTCCATTACATTCATATGTCACAATTTGTTTAGCTGTTCCCCAACCAATGGACAGCCCCTTAGATTCCAGATTTTTTTCTTTTTTATTCCTCTCTTCAAGATAGGGAAGTTTGTTTTGCTTACCATTATTTCCTCCCTGGTGTTATCCTTCCTTTTACTACTTCCCCCATCTCCACTTATTCCTTTGCTGAGTATATGTTTATTTCTACCCCAAACCCTGTATGTGTTCAGTCTTCCTCTATCCAGTGTAAGTCAGAGCGAGGGTCATTTGATACCTGCTTTTCCTATCTCTTTCTATATATTTGTTTACTTTTCTTTTTTGCTCTTCAGTTATGAGACTTGCAAGTTCCACCAGTTACCTGCTTTCCACAATAGTATATTTTAATCTACCCCCCAGGACCTCTGTTTTTCTTATTTAACTCCGTTAGAACCTTTTGAAGATATTAAGATTATGGAAGCACTTGGGTTTTTTTTTCCTCCCTATTAGATTGTTGGCACTGTATCCTAGTTTAACCCCTTCCAATTATTCAAATATGTTTACTTTTCTAGGTTTTTCTTGATTTTTGTGCTTGCATTCCAAAGTAGATGCCTACTCAACTTTTTCATGAGAAATGCTTTAAAACCCTCTATTCCTTTAAAAATTCATTTTGCCTCTGTAGGATTATACTGAGCTTTGTAGTTTAGATCATTCTTGGTTGTAAATTCCTATCTTTTACTTTTTGGAATATTGTATTCCAAGCTCTTCTCTCATTAAAAGAAGTGGCTAGATTTTGTGGTAGCCTAACTGTGGTTCATTGGTACTTGAATCTTTGAAATATGTATAGCCAAGTAAAACATATTGATAGATTAATCATATCAAAAATGTATTGCCTTGTTTTGCACCTCTCAAGAGATGGAATGCATGCTTGACTTTGACTTCTCTGACACCATGATTATTCATGGCACTTGTCAGCATTCTGAAGTCTTGAAGTGGTATTTTTTTTTAAGTTGCTATTGTCATCATGCAAATTGTTTTGATTCCGCAGCCCCTGGTTTTAACTCTTCCTTTTCTTTGGTACCTAGATAGACAGCTCAAGTGCCAAAGCAACAACCCCTCCCTTCATTTAATGAGAACATTTACACCGTTATTTGCACATATGGTCCTTATAATCCTCAGAACAATCCTGTGAGGTAGACATTTTAAATATCATTTCCCTCATTTTTATAGATGAGGAAGTGAGCCTCAGGCAGGGGCAGTGACTTCCCCATGGCCAGATAGCTCCCAAGTGAGGAAGCCAAGAATCAAGCTGAAGTCCAAGTCCGGAGCTCTTTCTTATACTGTGTTGCTGATTATTTGGTGTCATGGGTGTGAAGTGAAGGCAGTTAAGTGATGCAGTAGATAGTACCTGGAGTCAGGAAGACCTGAGTTCAAATCCAGCCTCAGACACTTACTAGCTATGTGATCCTGGGCAAGTCACCCAACCCTATGTACGTCAGTTTCCTCATGTGTAAAATGAACTAGAAAAGGAAATGGCAAACCACTGCAGTATCTTGGCCAAGAAAACCCCAAATGGGATCATAAAGAGTTGGACATGATTGAAAAATGACTGAACCACAAGGCAAAGTGAATGGAGCATAAGCTCATTTGTTTGCTCCTTAACTGGTTGAGTTGCCATTATTCTCTTCTCACACTATGTACTTAGTATTTCATTCTTATTCACACCAAAAGGACAGTTTCCTACAGGATAACTATATTACTTTGGCTCCCACTACCATTGAAAGAACTAGGGTTATTTAGTTTGGAGAGAGTCTTAGGGGACTGTGGTCACTCTCTTTAGATTTTAAAAAATCTTCATTTCCAAATATATAATGTTCCCCTCCCCTATCGAGTGAGGCATTCTTTGTAATTGAGGATAAAAAGACAGGGAAAATGGACCCCTGCAAAGAAGGGAGGAAGATCCCTTTTCTTCATCTCTTTGGTGCCAAACCACATTCACATCTATTTTTTTCATGGTTCTTCCCCTTTACATTGTTGTAGTTATTATATTATTTTCTTCATTCTGCATCAGTTCATATAGATCTTTACATGCTTCTTGGTATTCATCACACACATCATTTCTTACAGAACAGTAGTATTTGTTTTGTTTGCATTCATGTTCCCTAGTTTCTTTAGCTATTTCCCAGTTGTAATGGGAATGTAAATTTTTAAGATCTTCCCTGCCCCTAGGCTAAAGTGCACCTGGAGCCTGGGGTGGGAGGCTTGTTTTTCAGTAAATACTTCTTGATTGGCCAGTGAGTCAATAAGGTTGTTACATTCTCTGAGCCAGGAGAAGGCTATATAAGCCCTGATGTGTAGCTTTGTTTTGGGGCTCACTTTGAGAAGTGTTCTGTGATTTGATCTGGATTCTGGGAAGCTGTTGTTGAGAGCCCCCCGGCTTTGAAACCCAGATGTTGAAACCCAGATGTTGATTGGGTATGGATGTAATGGTTGGACAGTTTGAAATCTGTCTACTTGATCTGTTTCTGTCTTGATAATTCTGCCTGTATACTTTGAAGTTCAAGGTGCTGACCTTTTTCCCCTGAACGAGGTAAATGATATATGTTTGACTGATTAAAGTAAGCTTGTTAACCCATCTTGAGTTGCTTTCCTTTAACAAAGCAGATCCAAGAACCTGTGGTGGCAGCCACCCTGAGGACGCTTGGGGTGCTTGCTGCTACACCAGTCAATGGGCACCAACTTTGTTTCTGAGCCTTCGCTGCCACAAAAAAGTGCTGCTATAAGTGTTTTAATTTCTCTGGGTCCTTCTTCATGTTAGTGATAAACTTCTTGTGCATGAGATTGATTAAAATGCTTCATAGTCCAAGGAAAGTGAGTCTCATAGGCAAGTAGGAGACCTGTATTCATGCAAGCCATTTGTGTAGAACTATATAGCCTCTCTAGAAATCAGATAAATAAAAATTCGAGTAACCTTAAATACTACTGTGCATTTTTAATGTACAATATTTAATTTAATAAATGATTTTTAAAAATTTAATTGATTTTTAAAAAAGATTTAATTGAAGCCTTTTTTTAGCTTTTAATAAACATGGAAAAAAATCACCCAAAAAACCTCAGCTAAATTTCAATGTCAGCAGGAAGATGGAAAAAGGTACAGGTAGACATTGGCATTGGCTCGTTCTTTCTGAAGATTCAATCAACAAGCATTTATTAAACACCTGCTGTGTTCTAGGCACAGGGAATACAGAGGCAAAAATTAATCTCTGCTTATCAGGAGATTACATTCTATTGGGGGAAACTATACACAGAAGTGCAGAACCAAGGGCTGGGGAGTCCAAGACCAGAGGCCATGTCCATGTCCCACCACCA
This sequence comes from Petaurus breviceps papuanus, assembly GCF_028583685.1. NCBI lineage: Eukaryota > Metazoa > Chordata > Mammalia > Diprotodontia > Petauridae > Petaurus > Petaurus breviceps. Next base: position 16,694,827 of record NW_027185798.1, read on the forward strand.
TATCTGTTAGTCCTCTGGCTCCCCCTAGTGACTCCTTGAGGCCTGGCAGCTAACCAAGAGCCTTTACAAGCTCTGACCTCAGATGACTGCCCTTCCTTCTCCAGATCTCCGAGATGTTTTGGACAGGGAGGTAGTGAGGACTGTCTACTCCAAAGGCTCTTCCCACCTACACTTCTTCAGGTGGATTCTGTAGGTTCTTTTCTTCTTTGGGAAGTAGCCTAGGGTGTGTTCAGGCATAACCATGACAAGCCTAGCCCCCCAACTGCCAGAAGGTCAAATATGTTACATTTCAGCTCTCCCCCAGGGTTCATCTCTTGGTTCATCTCAATCCCTTACCAATTGTGTTCCCTCAATTTTAGGGTCCCCAGAGGATCCTCCCCCCCATGACTGTCACAGGACAATCTATTTCCTTTACCTCTGTAGAGATGGACAATGGAGGCAACCTTGAACTCATGTGGGATAACTTCCTCTTGCCAAGCATTCAAACTCTGCTTCAGAGAGCGCAACACCCATGAGCTGGCCACGTCGTTCAAATGCAAAACGTGCACTTGCCAAAAAAAGATTATTTTATGGACAACTCACATAGGTAGTGGTCAGAAGAAGCAATCAAAACAAGGACACACTCAAGGTCTCTCTTAAGAACTTTGGAATTGATTGTGTGACATGGAAGACCCTGGCACAGGACCACCCAGCATGGGGTGCCCACATCAGAGAAGGTGCCATGACCTATGAGAAAAGCTGAATTGAACAGCTCAAAAGAAACGCAGGATGCACAGATTTGGAGAATCCACCCTGAATGTTCACACGGATTATCTGTGCCCAACCTGCGGTAGAACATTTCAAGCTCCCGTTGCTCTGATCAGCCACAGGGGGCTCCTGGGCCTGAGGACAGGCCAGAGTATGGGAGCTTGAGTATGCTTCTCTGTCTCTTCAGGAGTTGGGTAGGTGACGCCCATCTTACCCAAACTCTGTGAGCAGAAGTCAGGCAGAAAAGCATGGAGAGACCAAGCAGAAAGAAGTGTCTGCATGGGTTGGTCGAACAAAACCGCTGTCCCCAAACCCACCTAATGTACTTGAAAAAAAAAGTACTGAGGAGACTTTTTTACTTGTGTGTGCAAGTGAGGTGAACTCCGGTTCTGAGGGCTGGGAGTGCTACCACACTACAGCATTGGAAAATGACGGCAGATTGGCAGTTAGAAGGAAATCTTCACTGACAAAAGTATTTCTTTAGCTCCTACTGTGTGCCAGGCACAATTCTAGAAGTCCTGGGGCTACAAAACAAAAAGTAAAACAGTCCCTGCCCTATAGAAGCTTAAGGGGGCTGGGGGTGGGTGAGGGTGGGCAGAAGTATTTGTACACAACATACATAGATATGTTGTTGTAATTGTCTGCCCTTCATTCTCGAGGAGGACCAGGATTGCAGGGAGGTGATGCCATGATATAAAATGAATTGGATTTAAGTGGTGCAGGGCTGTAGATATGTACAGGACACAAAGAGAAGGTGTGGGGAGAGGAGAATCATATCAGTAATCTTTCGTAAGACTCAGTACTCAATTGTAGCTCACTTTTAGTCTCTGGAATGTCTCCAGATTTTCTGATGCAATAAGTTTACATCAATGCTTAGCACTGTTTTCTTCATATCAGATTGTAATCTGTTAGCTTTGTTACTGTGGAATCACATTGTGGGGTTGAACTTTGAGACTACTTTCTTGAAAGGCTCCTCCTCTGCCCTCTTAGGACTATGCCCTCTGAGTATCACGCGTCTTAATGTTTGGAGAAATCAGGGGGCATTCATTTGTTCATCCTTCTAACGTCATCAGTACCTGCTTTGTGTAAAATGTGCCATGGATGTTATGAAGGCGTTGAATTCTCTTGGATTCTGAGCACTCTGACTGTCTCTGTCAATCCCACTGTGCCCATCAGCCTCTCCTGGTGGTTAAACCACCTTTTACAAAACTAATTTTTTTGAAGGGATGAGAATAATTAAGTAACATTGTGAAACTTCCAATTACTAAAGTGAGAAATCGTTAGAGAAGTCTTTTTTCTACAAAGACATAGAAGGCATCCCTAGAAAACCTGCTTTGCCCCAGAGCTGGAGAGATGCCCCATTTACTGCATGATAACTCAGGAGTCAGAAAGAATTCTGTGCCTTGGAAGCATGGGTTGGGACCAATGATATAAAACTGAGCAAGCCTAAATCTAAAACTCTACTTTTGTTTTTTTTAGGGAAAAAGTGAATTTTACTCACAAAATACCCTAGAGTTGCCATCTTCTCAATTCAGTCTGTTATTCATATTTCTATTTATTTATTTCTACAGACTTTATCTTTCCCTCACTCCGGTTCTTCTTCACCCCCCAGTCCCACATCTGAACAATAAAAAAGATGAAAAACAAAACCCTTTGGACTAAAAGGCAGAGTCTAGCAAAAACAAATTCCCACACTGGCTGATCACGTCCAGATCTGTGTGTCTCACTCTGCCTTTTAAGACTATCACCTCTTTGGCAGCAGGTGGGCAGCATGTTTCGTCTTCAGTCCTCTGGACTTGTCATTGCATTGATCAGAGTTCCAAAGCCTTTCAAAGTGATGTTTCTTTCTATTGCTGTCATGGTAGGAGTTGTTCTGTTCACTTCACTTTGTATCAGTTTGTAGAGATCTTCCCAGTCCATTTTGTCATTCCTAACCCATCATGTATTTAGTTCTTCCTCAATAGATAGCCAAGAATGATTGTGAGAACTGTCCCAACATACTCAAGGGGCCATCACATCAAAGGTGGTTTCACAAAGTGATTGTTGCTTCAGAGAGCAGAACAAGGACCAGGAAATATGGAAGCAGACTTTGCCTCATATGGTATTTCTGCCAGCATCTCTCTGACGGTGGAATGGGCTGCCATTTCTCGAATAACAGGCAAAGGCCAGAGGGTCATCTCTCCATCAGCAGGGTTGGAGAAGGGATTCTTGCCCTGTGAGTGAAGGGCAGACCCACTAATCCCAAAGTCTTCTCCCTCGCGGGTGTTCCGTGAATCAGCTCTTGGAACTGTTAGATTTTTTCACTGATTATATCCCCCAGGCCTTTATCATACTCCAATGTCTAAAAATCCCACTCTTCTCTCTTTCCCAGGAGTTTTTGCCATGGTGGTAGCCATCGTGTTTGCGGCTCTGAAGAATGTGATGGTCTGTGTGTTTGCCACGGATAAGAATGTAAATCCTAGGAGCGCCTCTTCAGTTTTATCTAAGCCTTGGTTTCTTGAGGAGGGGTGTCATCTACATCAGACATGTCAGACTCAAGGCCAGGGACTCCTGATGGCAGCCCAAACCAAAATCAAATGAAATTGGGAAATGTTTAACAAAATAAATAAAATGGCAATAATTGGGGCTTTCTAAGTCAGTATGTTGCCTGTTGGACCAGTTTTCTCTTTGACATCACTATCTGTGTGAAAACACTTCCCTCCCCCCAAAAATGCAATACAGCAAAAAAAAACTTGCGTGCCCAAACTACTCCATATGTGGGTGAGTCTGGGTTTCCTTCCTGTCACCTGCCAGGGCCTTCCCAACTGGTGTTCATAGTGCCTACTAGGTGAAACAATCCTCCCCTATAACAAGTCCTCCAAATCCTTGGAATATATTGTCATGCCTGGCATGTAATAAGGGTTTTATCTCTCCATCTAAACCTGTCAGATACAAGGGTTTGACATATCTAGGTGGCCAGATGTAGTGCTATTAATGATAAGACTAGATTTCCAAATTTTATCTTTCTTGTTGATGTCTTTTGTTTTATATCACATTAACCATCTTTCCCTTTCTCTCCCCTCCCAAATCATCTCTTGTACCAAATTGAGAAGGATAAAAACCAGTTCAGCAAAACTAACAAACCCAATGATCACAAGTAACAGGGTGTATACTGTTCTACACCCATAGTTTTCCACCTCTTAGGGGAAGGCAGGATGGCAGGAAGGAAGGAAGGAAGGAAGGAAGGAAGGAAGGAAGGAAGGAAGGAAGGAAGGAAGGAAGAAAGGAAGGAAGGAAGGAAGGCAGGCAAGCAGGCATATTTTTTCACCTCTTCTGTAGAGCCAGACTTGGTCCGGCATCCACTTTCACTTTTTGTTCTTTCTGTCTACATTGCTATTATCATTTATTACATTTCCAATAATACTTTAAAATTATTTGATTCTTATAACAGCCCTGTGAGGTAGGAGTGATTCCAGTTATTACCTCCATTTGATAGATGAGGGAACCGAGGCTCCAGGAGATGGCATTTTGTGTCAGGTTGGTTAAGGTTTCCATTCAATCATTGCTAATTGTAAGAAAGCTTTTCAATATTAAGCCAATTTTTTCATTGTCTTATAGAAAAACATTTGAGTGTTCACTTATCGAGTACTGTTTGCAGCTGTCTTTTTGTCAGCAGTATGTACTCTTTTAAAGTCCCTGAAAATTGTTTTATCGGAATAGTCTCAGTGCTGTCTGGTTTGGGGGACTCTGTCACCTCAGTCATGGTGGTGCTGGCCCATCCAAAGAGTTGCTTGAGTAGCATATGTAGACCTAGGCCCAGGCTGCTGATTGCTTTGTCTTCCTCTAGCAGAGATGTCATGGTGGTGAGTCAGGTTATGCCTACAATTATTCCTTTCCACCTGTCTGATGTAATGGCAGTGAGTATTGGCACCTGGATGTGGGTCTGAAGGGCAATGTTGTAAAAATGGGTTTGCATTTGCTGTTATTTAGTTCACATGTTCTTCAACTACCTAGAGGGCTAATGATCCCAGCATCCCAGAATGTCCTGACCACCAAAGATCTTAGAAACCATGAAAGGCCCCTCCTTTATCTCACAGGAAGGGAAGAGATTTGCTCCAGTCCTCACAGCTGGTCCAAATTATAGTCCATCAGCTGACTCTGGGCTCTTTCTCCTATATCCCCACTAGGAAGTCTGAGACACCTTGGGACAAGATGGAACTTACTTTCCTCTCTGACCTCTCTTTTATGGTTATGTATTTTAAATTCTTATTTTCTAATTTTAGTAATTGAAAGTTTCACAATGTTAATTATTTTTGCTAACTATAATTCAGAAACAACTACTTTGAAACACTGATAGATCTTAATTAACATCCCTCTTAATTGCTCTATAAGGGTCTCTAATCATAGGCTCATAAGATCCTAGATCTCATCCAGCCCCTTCCTTATATACGTGAGGCAGCTAAGGCCCCCTGAGGTTAAGTGACTTGTCCAAGGTCACACAGGCAATTTGTGGGCACATCCTAAGGTTTGTTTGGACTTCACCATGACAAAGCAGATAATGTGTAAAGGGTTATATAGATGGCATCTCTTGTGGTTGAGAGTGAAATGGTGGTATGGTGATCAGTGTGTTCTGGCCAAGCCTGTGCATAAACAAATATTCTGATAGCTTCGACGTCACTAAAGGTGTACCCAGTCTAAAATCAGGAGGCTTCACAGAGCTGATTTTGCCTGATGCCATTAGATCTGAGAGTCAGACTGATCAGCTCATGGTGCTTGAAGAAATGCCACAGTGTTCTGTTTCAATAGCTGGGGAGCTTTTGGCTGTGAAACAGTTGGCTTGTCGACGTGGGATAGCTTTTGCAGTTGCCTTTGGTACCTTGATAGCAGGAATTGTAATAAGACATTCAGCAGGTAATGGCTAAACATAATGTGGACCACTAACCCGAATTCTAACACTGAGGAAATGAGCTATGGAAGGAGCTAGTTACCCCCATGGTTCAGAGGGTGACTCCAGTCTGTGGAGATTGCAGTTAAGTCCTTGGCCAGAGTTGCTTTTGGTTCTACAGACCAGCTACAGCATCTGATTTAGGATCAGGAAAGGAGCTGGAAGACAAGAGTGGGTTTGTTTTCTCCCACCTGTTAACTCAGTATCATGGTTTTCAAACAGGTAAATAGAAATTGTCCTTTTGTAGCTGTCTTTTTTTTCTATCACATCCCCAAACTTCTCTTTTTCTAAAAAGGAGATCAATCTCTTTTCTTGAAAAATAGGAATTACTTGGTCCAGTACATTGTTATTCATCAATTTCCATGTTTGATCTTGGTTTGTGCCCAGTGAATGTACTGAGTGCCCATCACCTACCAAGCACCATTCATTGTACTTTGCTACATCATCTTTTTTCAAATAAATTCCTGTAAATTTAGTCTCCATTATATCATTTTCTAGGCTGCTAATGAACAGAAATGGTGCCTTTTTTTAAATTTTTTTAATAGCAATTTTTTCCTTTTGGGAACTTAAATCCCAGCTTCTTATTGTGGCAGCTTTCATATTAGTTGGAAAATTCTTCTTGAGCTGTAGGTAATGTCTTACATTTGTACAGCACCTTGTTTTTTTATGTGCTTTGGACATCCATCATCTCATTGTGTAAGTAGGATAGAGATTATTTTCATTCTGTGGGTCTTTCCAGGTTTCTCTTAACCCATCCCATTCATAATTTTTTTTGAGGGGAAAAGGGAAGGCAATTGGGGTTAAGTGACTTGCCCAAGGTCACATAGCTAGTAAGTGTTAAGTGTCTAAGGTTGGATTTGAACTCATGTCCTCCTAATTCTGGGGCTGGTGCTCTATTCACTGCACCAACTAGCTGCCCCATCCCTTCATAATTTCTTATAGCACAATAATATTCCATCATATTCATAGACCATAACTTATTCAGCCATTCCCCACTGGATGGGCATCCCCTCAATTTCCAGTTCTTTGCCACCACAAAAAGAGCTGCTATAAGTAGTTTTGTGCATAGAGGCAATTTCCAGTGAGGTCTCAGTGTTCTTTCTACCATGCTAGGTCTGTCTCTAGAGTTATTTACCAGTAAAATGTTCTTCGAAGTACTATTTTCCTTGGCAGCCATGTTGGTCAGCCTTGAGAAGGCTATTAGCCTTACTCCTTGGTCATCGATGTAGAGATGGAGGAGATGGCAAATTAAAAGGGGAGTGAAAAGACTGTAGTGCTTCTCATTGGCCCTGGCATTTACATCAGGAGCTGGGTGACCTTGGAGAAGCCCCATTGGCCTTTCTGAGCCTCTTCTCTCTCAATGGGGAGCAATAATGCTGGCCCTGCCCCCTTTGTAGGGTAGTTGTAAGGATCAAATGAAATCAGGAATGTGAAATTACTTAGAAAACTGCTAAGTCGCCATATTAAAAGGTTTGGTTTTTCTTTTATATCAACAATCCTATGTCAGACGGTATTTGGCCCAAGCACCAGCACTAGAAAGGGGAAGGAGGAGGAAAAGGAGAAGAAGGAGGAGGAAGCGGGAGGAGAGAAAGAGGAGGGGATAAAACTGCCCATCGCTAAAGATAAAATGTGGTGAAGTAATCTGGGTTTTTTCAGATATTGAGGCCACTAGGGATTTTGAATCTGGACCCCTCAAGAAGTGGAAGTGAAAGGACGTACAGTGTTTGCCAGACTCAGTTGAGATTTTTCACTTGTTGGCAAATGAGGAGTTTGGGGCCACAGGCAAGCTTGGGGCCAAGCTCTCTGACCCTCCGTTTTCTTAGTCAGTCAACAAGCACTCTTGGGTGCTGTGCTGAGTCCTGGGGATAAGACAAAAGCAAAAGTCTTTGCCCTCAATGACTTTACGTTGTAATGGGGAAGATAGCATGAGCAAATATAGGCACAGCGTATACAGGATGAAAACAAAGATGACTTGAGATGGGGCAGACCAGAAGGGGACGCTCGAGCAGCTGGGAATAGGAGAGGCCTGTGGAAAAGGCAGCACCTGAGCTGAGTCTGGAAGGACATCAGGGGTTCCAGAGGGCACAGGGGATGAGGCGGAACATTTCAGGAATGGGCAAAGGTCTGGAGATGGGAAATGTAGTGTCATGTGTGAGCAAAGTAGGGAAATGTGGCTAGATCCCAGGGTGTGTGGAGGGAATATAAGAAGGCTGGGAGGGGAGGAAGGGGCCAGTTATGCTGAATATCAAACAGAAGACTGTATTTTATGCTAGAGTGATGGAGAGCCTCTGGGATTTATTTATAGAATTGGGACTTTAGGGGTCAAGTCCAACCCCTTCCTTTCCTAGAGGAGGAAATTGTGGCCTAGAGAGGGAATGATTAGCCCAGCTTATTACAGCTAGTAAATGATTGAGGAAGGATTTGAACTCAGGTCTTGCCAACTCCAACTCCAGTGCTCTGTCTACCATGCCACCCTACAGCCCCTTAAATAGCAGGGTGCCAAGGTCAGACCTGTGATTTAGGAAAATAATTTTGGCATCTCTGGAGAATGGATTGGAAAAAAGATAGACTTGACTCATTTATAAAATGAGAATGATACTTACTGAGGACTTTGTAACTCGTAAGGCATTATATAAACTCGAGTGAGGCTTGATCATGATGATGAAGCGAGTATGTGGTAGCTCTGTGTATTTCAGATAGGAATTTCCAAAAGCTGTTGCTATGGTTAGTCTGCTCTTGGCTGAGTGTGTGGGACAGAGTTTAAGTGGGTAGAGAGAACCCGACTTCCTTACAACAGAAGGAAGTCCATCCTTCTACCCATCTGGAGAGGATTCTTTGGGGGTTCAGCTGGGCCCATAGAGTTCTACTAAAGGCCATAAAGAGAAACGGTTGTTTTCTTCCTATATGGTTTTGTTTTGGTTTTGGTTCTTTGTACATTTAATTTTTTCCATGTTATTTATTGCCAACCCTCCTTAAGAATCTTGAAAATAAAATAAATGTGATAGGTTATATGACTATCTCCATCAGCAGAACCTTATGTTATCTTTCTCCCAATAACTCTTTTTAACCAAAACTCTTTGAATCATTTGAGGAATTTTATGTATTTTTAGGGGCAGCCAGTAGATAGAGTGCCAGATCTGGAGTCCGGAAAACTTGTCTTCCTGAGTTCAAATCTGTCCTCAGACAATAACTAGCTTGTGTGACCCTGGGCAAGTCACTTTACCCTGTTTGCCTCAGTTTCCTCATCTGTCAAATGAGCTGGAGAAGGAAATGGCAAAGAACTCCAGTATCTCTGCCAAGAAAACCCCAAATGGGGTCACAAAGAGTTGAAAATGACTGAAAAATGATGAACAACAACAAAATGGATTTTTAATATTGGTCAATAGTGTTGAGGTGCTTGGGTGCTTGTGTTTGGACCCCAATTCCAAGATCACATCTCTCCCTGACAGTTTTCTCCCCAGCCCAAGGATACTATGCTTAGCAATAACCCATGAGTGGGCCCCAGTAAGACAAATTATCTTCCCCCATCACAAGAACAAGCTGACCTCTGAATAAATTCTCCTATAAAAACAGGACTATCTTGTACCACAGATATCATGTGTTGATTCCTAAAGTTATCACATTAAATCCAGAGGTCAAGCTATAGGCATCAGTTCTCAAAGCTGTCTTGCTATGGAGGTAACAGACCGAAAATAGGCCCCTGAGAAGCCCCTTCCCCTAGTTTCCAGTGGTGCATGACGCCTGTGACCAAGGAAGGAGTCCACAAAGAGCAGGTAGGTAGGTAGGCTGAGGGAAGCAGATTCCGCCTTCTCTGTTGGAGCTGCCAAGGAGAGAACAAATATGAGAAAATGTAAAGAGACCATCCATTAGCTAATCAGCAAGCATTTGCTAAGTATCTGCCCTATGCCAAGCATTGTACCAAGTGAGGGGATGCAAGGGGTACATATGTTATCCAGGGAGGCAGCGTGTGAACACATATGTATATGCAGAAAAAATTCCAACACCATTTGGGGAGGAAGGGCAGTAATTGAGGTAGAAATCAAGGAGGACATTATGTGGAAGGCAGCAATTAGGGGACACCAGAGAGCACAGAACACATGGCCTGGAGTCGGGAAGACTTGAGTCCAAATCTACCCTCAGACTCCCAGTAGATGTGTGATCTTGGACAAGTCACTTAGACTCTCTTGGTCTTAGTTACTCATCTGTAAAATGGTAATAATGATGGCACCCATCTCTCAGGGTTGTTGTAAAGACCAAGTGAGATCGTATTTATAAAGCATCTGGCACATAGCACGATAGAAATGTTAGTTATTTTTATTTTTAGAAGGTGGTGCTTAGTTCTGTACTGAGTCTTAAAGGGAGTCAGAGATTGTAAGAGGTAGATAGGAGAAAGGGAGGCATCCCAGCCATAGAGTGGGGGAGGGGGGAAGACGGGGTTGTAGGGCAAAGCACAGAACAGGAGATAGAGTATCAAGGAAGCCAGTGGCATCAATGGGGTCACTAAATGGTGCACAAAGACCCCTGCTGATACTTACTGACTTAGAAAACTGTGGAGTAGGGGCAGCTAGGTGGCACAGTGAAGAGACCACTGGCCCCGGAGTTAGGGGGACCTGAGTTCAAATCTGACTTCAGACACTTGACATACTTGCTAGCTGTGTGACCTTGGGCAAGTCATTTAACCCCAAATTCCTTGCCTTCTCCCCTCAAAAAAAGAAAACCACAGAGTAACATCATCTAAGTTCTATAGTATTTTTATTTATTTTGTTAAGTATTTCCCAATTACATTTGTTTTTAGCAGAATGAGGAGCAAGCATTTGGGTAGCTAAGTTCCCAGTGGCAGTCACATTATTCCTACACCAGCTTTGTGACCCACTTTCCAAACACATCATTCCCTTCTATTCGTTTGGTCTGAAAGGCTACCACACCTGCCTATCTCAAATACACTTGTTTTTTACTCCATTGTTCTCCACAAAAATGTTCTCCACCAGGCTTCTTATATGGTTCATGGGTTTCCTCAAGTGAAAGAGGTATTAATATATAATGCTAATCTGCCACCCCATTTATCTAATTTGTTTGTTTCTCGTGATGAAGATATAGTCATCTATAATTACAATTCAGTCATGAGTCATAGCTTACCCAGTCTCTTTAATTGAGGTACTATTTATTTTCCATTAAAATCTCTAGGTCACCTTTTTCTTGCCCATAAACTGTGCATTTAAGAAGACATCTAAAGATAATGGCCTTCTATTAATTCCTTTCTTCTGGGATAGTGGATCCTTAGAATCATTTGGTATGTGAATCATACCTGCCATTTTCTGTGGTATCTGGCTAGGTATAGACAGACAGACAGATTAGATAGATAGATAGATAGATAGATAGATAGATAGATAGATAGATAGATAGATAGATAGATAGATAGATAGATAGGTGGGTGGATGGATGGATGGATGGATGGATGGATGGATGGATGGATGGATGGATGGATGGATGGATGGATGGATGGATGATGGGAGAGAGAGAGAGAAATCAGGGCAGTCTTCTCCCTCCTCCATTTTTTCCCAAATTTTATTCAATATGAAACATATCTCTACAGTTTTTATTGAGGAGGTTGACCACGTCCACGACCAAATCCACCTCTAAATTGGAATTCTATTGCTGAACCAGCTCCAGCCTCGGCCTTCTTGTCAGCACCAGGAGGAGCAGCACTTCGTCTGTACGTGTCTCTGTCAGCTTCACCCCGAGTAAGGTGGGCAGGTCGCTCACCCTCCAGACCTTTGGGCTGTGGCCTTCCTGTCTCAGAACGACTTCTTCGGAGTGTGGCAGGCAGAATCTCAGGAGGAAGGTGAAGGTAATCCCGGAGGTACTGAATGCCCTCATTGGTGAGGTACCAGTAGCAATGTCTCCATGCAAACTGCTCCTTAACATAGCCATGAGACTTTAAAGACTGCATGGCCTTCATGACATGGAGATTGGGCACATTCTTGTCTGCCAGCTCAGGGTGCTTTGGCATGTGAACATCCTTCTTGGCTACCATTACTCCCTCCTTAAAAAGGAGTTCATAGATGGCAATCCGGTTCTTCTTGGGCATCAACATTTCAGCGGCGGCGGCGGTTGCTGCTCTAGATGGAGCCCGGGATAGAAAGGCTCCTCCTCCATTTTTAATTGACAGTCTTATGGTTTGCTTTGCAAGTCTTTAGACAGATACTTTTTACTGATCTCAACTGCATTCCATCTCTAACCAAACTTCCATCATTCCTATAATTTAAGTTGTGGTCCAGAAATCTAACTCCCATTTTCAGGCACTGTCTCCTTAACCTGTTTTTACTTTCTTAATTTTATTTCCCTTCTGAATTGGTACCACTTTCAGTTGGTAGCACACGAAAAGACTGCCTGGTCATGGTCTTAAGTTCCTGTCTAGAATTTCATACAATGCTTTCTAAGTTTCTTCTAGTGGTATTAATTGTCCTTGCATAAATCACTAGAAATGAACACTGGTCATCAAATTGGCTAGGTGTCAGGAGACCATCACCCCTCAAATACAACACGCTGGAGAAATCGCCCATTTCTCTGTGGTTTATTCTAGGTCATTAAATGGCCAAAACCACAGCTTGTCTTTTAACTAGTACTGGATGGCTTCCCTTCTTATGGCACCTATGAATCCCCTTCTTCATTCCCCAAAGCACAGGAAGCTGCTTTCTCCCCAAGAGAATCCAGTTCCACCTTCTATGGTGAGAGCATCCCACCTTATATCTTGCTAAAGTACATCAGTCTTTCTTTCCATTCTTTTCTGTGTCATGTTTTGCTACCACCCCCTCCATCTCTCCTTTTTTGAGATTCTTTTTCCTCAGGGTGGCTAGGTGGGCAGCGAGTAAGAGTGCTGGCCCTGGAGTCGGGAGGACCCAGGATTGGTGGCCTCAGATACTTAACACACACACGAAAAAACTGGCCGTGTAACCTTGGGCAAGTTACTTAACCCTAATTGCTTTAAGAAAAAAATGATTCTTTTTCCTCTTTTCTTTACATTTACAATATTCCTTTTATTCTTTTTTTTCACTTAATAGTATTTTATTTCTTCTAATTACATGTAAAGTTAGTTTTTAACATTCATTTTTGTAAGATTTTGAGGTCCAAATTTTCTCCTTCCATCCCTTCCCTCTCCCCTCTCTAAGACAGCAAGCAATATGATATAGGTTATATATGTACAATCATGTTAAATATATTTCCACATTAATCATGTTGTGAAAGAAGAATCAGAACAAAAGGGAAAAAAGTAAGAAAAGAAAAGTGAAAATAGTATGCTTCAAGCTGCATTCAGACTCCATAGCTCTTTCTCTGGATGTGGAAAGCATTTTCCATCGCGAGTCTTTTGGAATTGTCTTAGACCATTGGATTGCTGAAAAGAACTAAGTCTATCATAGTTGATCATCGCATAATGTTGCTGTTAGTGTGTATAATGTTCTCCTGGTTCTGCTCACTTCACTCAGCATCAGTTCATGTAGGTCTTTCCAGGTCTTTCTGAAATCTGTCAGCTCATCATTTCTTATACTACAATAGTATTTCGTTACGTTCATATACCACAACTTGTTCAGACATTCCCCAACTGAGGGGCATCTTCTCAATTTCCAATTCTTTGCTACCACAAAAAGAGCTGCTATAAATATTTTTGTACTTTCTCCTTTTTTATGATCTCTTTGGTTAGTAGTGATATTGCTAGATCAAAGGGCATACAGAGTATTATAGCCCTTTGGGTATAGTTCCAAATTGCTCTCTGGAATTGTTGGATCAGTTCACAACTCCACCTTAGTGTTCCAATTTTCCTGCATCTTCTCCAGCACTTATCATTTTCCTTTTCTCTCATATTAGCCAATCTGATAGGTATGAAATAATATTTCAGAGTTGTTTTAATTTGCATTTCTTTAATAAATAGTGATTTAGACCATTTTTTCCCATATGACTGTAGGTAGTTTTAATTTCTTCTTTTGAAAACTGCCTATTCATATTCTTTGACCATTTATCAATTAAGGAATGATTTGTAGTCTTATAAATTTGTCTTAGTTTTCTATACATTTGAGAAATGAGGCCTTTGTCGGAAACACTAGCTGTAAAAATTGTTTTCCAGCTTTCTGTTTTCCTTCTAATTTTGGTTGCATTGGTTTTGTTTGTGTAAAACCTTCTAAACTTAATGTAATCAAAATTATCCATTTTGCATTTTATAATGTTCTCTATCTCTTGCTTGGTCATAAATTCTTTTCTTCTATTTCTTTTATTCTTTCAAAACACACTTTATTCTTTCTGACAACATTCTTTCTAGATATTCCATAGGCATCTCAAACTCATAATGGCCCAAAGAAAACTCATGATCTTTCCCCTAAGTCCCTACCTTCTTTCTGTGGAGAGGCCACAAGCTTGGAGTCCTTCTCTGCTCTCTTCCCTCTGTTTACAGGCATTCAGCTGCCGGGGACTCACAGGGCCATGCCCTTGTTCCCACCCTTGGGGCCTTTTGCCTGAGTGTTACAATAGTCTCCTTGCATCCTTATCTCTTTAGTCCCTCCTCTATACAGATTTTCCTAAAGCAAAGGTTTAACTGTAGTGATTTCCTCTTGTCTCTGGCTTTTTAGGCTCCAGCCACTTGAGCAGGCCCAGGCAAACCAGCTTGCTTATTATTCCTCATGCATTTCTATTATTTATATATGTACACACCCACCCACACACACACCCACATACACACATACACACACACACAGCCCTCTTGCATATTCCTTCTCCCAATGTGCAGCCTTTGCACAGTCTGTCTCCCAGACCTAGAAATGTACTGTATGCCCACCTTTCATGTTATCTAACCCCAAGCTTCTGTTCAACTTAGCTATTTTCTATAGGAAGCTGATTATCCAGTTGCTAATAGCCTCTCCCCCCTCCACCAAAGTTATTTGATAAAGGTTTATATTAATTTTTACGTACATGTCCCCTCACCCCCTTAGAATGGAAGCTCCTTGAGGGGAGGGACTCTCATTTTTTACTCTATCCCTAGTACCTAACCCAGTCTTTGACACTTATTAGGCTCTTATTAAATTCTTGTTGAGCCTGAAGAACAGCTTTCCTCCAGCCCCTGCACCTCAGCTAAGAGGAAGGCCAATCTGTTTGTACACATGTTCCTCGGTTCTCCACGTCACTGGGAAGTTCCCCTTTTCCAGGATATTTGCTGGAATGGATATGCTCAGTTCTATGTCACTTTTGCTGGGAGGGTTTATAGCTCTGTGTTTACCTGCCATGACAGATTGCCTCTTCCCTGTGACTGCAGTGTTTTAAGGTCCTTGGGGAGCTATTACGCCCATATCAAACTTTTCTTGCCTTTTTAGAGGGGCTTTTCTCTGCCTTCTTCCACTGTTTGAAGCTATTTGCCCTTTTACTCAGTTAGCTGGGTTGGCTACCCATTTTGTTCCACAACAATCCAAAATCCTACTATAAAAACCCTAATACTTCTGACACCTCCCTGAGCCTTATTCCAGATTGCTTCCTTTCTCTCTTAGTATTTGTCTCAAACTGCCACTTGTTCTGAGTGTCTTTGTCAGGAATTTGGAACACTTTGGGCTGAGTGGAAGGAAAGACTCTATCTCCTTTTCTCCATATATGGTGGCATTGGGCTGTACATGTGAGCAAGGGATTATAGTTCTGTAAAGAATATTTAGGAGGACTGGGAAGTTGCCAGAACACTGGTTTATCTGTTTTGGAGTCTGGGTGGGCTGTTACTGTTGTAACAGATGGAGGAGTAGTGTGCAAATAGAGATGGGGGGAATGTTTATCAAAGAGGTGTGGTTGATTGTGGAGGCTGTAAGTGTTCTGAATGGGACCAGACAGGTGAAAATGAGAGCATCTGTATGTGGAATTCAGATTCAAGGTAGAACATTTTTGGAGTCGCCTTTGAATGAGAGTCAGCATAGGTGAGTGTGGAAGCTGAGAGTTGAAGCCTCAGAGGAAAGTACATGTGGAAATGACCCAAACAGGGAACGAAAGAGTAAATTCAAAGATTTGGGGCCTATTGGACCCAAGAGCCTTGCCAGGGAACACCTTTCCCTGAAATGGGTATCATAGAGTTTCTGCCCAGGGTAAGGTTTGTGTCCTGTGTTATGAGCTCCCCTACTTCCTTCCCTGACTCTCCCCACCTAGAATATACCAGTAGGAAATCAATGGTGGTGAAATATTGGAAGACTAGAGTTTTCCCTACCCAACTTTTATGAATTGTGTATAGTTGAGCATGCCTCCAGTTTTCCATTTTGGAAATCTACCCAAGAAGAGGAGGTGAGAACCAGAAATGCCTTTTTTTTTTTTAAAGTAAATTTTATTGATACCTTTTATTCTTATTCATAATTTCTGGATTTGTGCTATGTACCTTAAATCCTAGGATTACACTCTCCCTTGTAGTAAGGAAATATAATTAAGATAATCGATACAGTGACTATTATAGTGACATCCTATATGCCATATTCTACTTCTCTACTGAGAGGAGGGAGGTATATATTTCATTACTCATTTTGGTTTCTTTTTAGCCGTTTTTTATTTGCATCTAGGTTGTTGTTATTGTTGTCGTGTAGCTTGTTCATATGGTTCTGCTGATTTCATTCTGCATCAGTTCATACGAATCTTCCTGTTTCTTTTCTTCATATTTGCCAATGTACATGGAATCATAATATTCACTTATATTCAGAGAATCACAGAATTTGAGAGTCAGAAGGAACGTTAGAAGCCCTCAGGTCCAAACTAAACCCAAAAGGAACTTTTACTATAACATGCTCTCAAAAGGGTCCTCCAGCCTCTTCTGGACAACCTTTAAGAACCCATCCCTTCTCCAGGCAGCCCATTCCACTTACAAACAACTCTAATTCTTAGGAAGTTTTTCCTGACATCAAGCCTACACTTGCCTTACCACAACTTCCAGAATCAATCGGAAAAGTAAAGCAAATGTCAAATCCAGCAATACAGCTGTTGGAGGCTTGTAAAAGATGTCTCCATGGAGCAGATTGGAGAGTTTATCAGAAAGAATTATGACAACCACAGTTTTCTCTGCTGAAATTATTAACCCAAGACAAGATTATTTCATGTGAGAGGTTCAACATTTTCACTTAGGTTTCCTTATCTTTAAAGGAAAAGGGCAGAAGGCAGATGATTTCTCCTCTGTATGTGGTGTGCTCACCCACACTTTGCCAAGATTCTAGTTTTCTAGAATGTAGCCCTAAATGGTTAAACTTTAACTAAGTGTTTGTTTTTTATTCTAGGGTGTGGCCTCCCACTTAGAATATTAGGAAGTATTTCAAATAACTAGAGTAAAGGTACAAGGTGAAATTTATCTGGGTCAAGTTCATTCACACAATGGAAAAAATACACTTGCTCAACCCTGAGCTTCTGAAAGGAATGGGACAAGAGACCTTTGGTTTTGTTGGTTTTTAGACTGTGGTATTTTTTGAACATTTTATTTTTTTCTGATTACATGTAAAAAGATTTTTTAACATTGATTTTTAAAAATTTTGAGCTCTAAATTCTCTCCCTTCCTCCCTCCTCTCTCCCCTACTTGGTATAAATAATGCATGTGCAGTTGCGTACAACATATTTCCATACATTATTCATATTGTGAAAGAAAACCGACCAACTTCCCCCCCCCCCCCCCCCGGAAAAATTAAGTAAAAAAGTATGCTATGATCTGCATTCACACCTCATCAGCTCTTTCTCCGGAGATGGACAGCATTTTTTATCATAAATGCTTTGGAATTGTCTTGAATCATTGTATTGATGAGAATAGCTAAATTACTCCCAGTTGATCAGCATACAATATTACTGTCACTGTGTACAATGTTCTCCTAGTTTTGAAGAGCTTTTTATTGACATTTTTTTCTTCATCCGGATCCAATACTGAATTCTAGTTGGAACCAATCCACCCATTCATATTTGGAGCACCTATCCTAATGTTTATGACTCTTCATGTCTTAGCTATTGTAAATTCTTCAGCATACATTTTTTTTTTTTGCTTTTTGGAGGGCATTTGGGGTTAAGTGACTTGCCCAAAGTCACACTGCTAGTAAGTACCGTGTTTCCCCGATAATAAGACCTATCCTGAAAATAAGCCCTCCCCTTACTGTGTAAGATTCCTCTAAAATAAGCCCTCCCCTGAAAATAAGCCCTCTGGTGTTTTTCTGTCCAAAAAAATTAATAAGACAGTGTCTTATTATTGGGGAAACACGGTATGTCAAGTGTCTGAGGCTGGATTTGAACTCAGGTCCTCCTGACTCCAGGGCCGGTGCTCTATTCACTGTGCCACCTAGCCTCCCCTCAGTATGCATTTCTTAAGCATCTGAGGACCCTTTGGAAGGCCCAGATCCATCGTCATCCAGCACCACTCTGTAACTGGGCTCGTCATTTCCACCTTATTCCACAAGATGGTGCCCAAAGCCCACTTACTTGAAGGCTTTTTTTTCCCCTCCTTGGTGCCAAATGTAGTATTTATACATGAGATTCTTTTCATTAAGCTCCTCCTCAGGCACCAATATTTGGCCTATCGTTTAAGAAAACATACAATCCTTAGTAAATATTTTTGTTGCTTCAACCCCAGATGAACGTGGATCTTATTTAAATATTTGCTTCATTTGGCCCCCAAGAACAAAATAGCTACTGGTGAATGTCAGGAGGAACTTCCAAACTGGTAGAGTTGTCCAAAACTGGAATGGGCTAGCTGGAAGGTAGTGAGTTCCCTGACATCCAAGGTGTTCAAGTGGAGGTTGTATCCTTATTTGTTGGATGTTGTATAGAGAATTCAGGCTTAAAATGAGGAAGGAGAGGTCGGAATAAGTGACTTTTGAGGTCCCTTCCAATTCTGGGATTGTCTGATTTCAGCATCCCCACTCTTAGGTTGTTTGGCATTATACTTTCCTTTTAAAATCCCATGTCCAGGTTCACATTCCTGGGTTTTTCCAGAGTCTATTTGTTTAAAAACTTATGTTCTGAAAATCAGATTGTCACTTATTCATTCATTCAATAAATATTTATTAAATGCTTGTTGTTTAGTTATTTTTCAGTCATGTATGACCCTTCATGACCCTACTTGGGGTTTCCTTGGCAAAGATACTGTAGTGATTTGCCATTTCCTTTTCCAGCTCATTTTACAGATGAGGAAACTGAGGCAAAAAGGGTTAAGTGACTTGCTCAGGGTCACCTTGACTAATAAGTCTGAGGTCCGATTTGAACTCAGGCTCACTGTGCCTTTTATTAAATGCTACTATGTGTACAGGTCCTAAGAGTAGTGATCTGGTCAGGGATCTGGGTCTCCTGAAAATCTATGGGATTTGATCTATGGGTTGATGCTGGAATCCTAATCTGCTAGCAGCTAAACCAGAATAGATAGCCTTGCTTGACTGGAATTCCCCAAAGATAATTTTAAACTTGAGAATCAGCCCTGCATCGACTGAGGTGGAGAAGCAGAGGCCAGTGTGGAGCCTCAACAATGACTTCATACTGCCATGAGGAAGGAGACAAGTGCTGCTGCCAGAGTTGTCTGCTCCCAGACTGTGAATCCGTGAATCTGGCACTTAAACGCATTCTTCCTGGATCCAAAATTTTCATACATCTTCTCTCCACATTTGAGTGTAAGCTCCTTGAGAGTAGGAGTCATACAGTATATAACCTCATCTCCTCAACCTTGTCATAAACCCTGCTAGATCTAGAAAGACTCAGGACTGTGGGCCTAAGGGACACAAAATTTAAGAATGAAGGTATCTTGGCAGCTTTTACCTTAACCCTTGTAGACTGAAGTCATCCAGGATTTATCACAAACCCAGATAATACAGGACTGATTTTCAGATTCAAGATTATCTTTAGACACTTGGGATCCAGATCCCTAACTCTCAAGGATATCCTGTGCTCATCTCAAAGCAGTCCTCTGAACGCCAAACATTTTTTGGACCACTCATTTATACTTTTATACTGCCTCATATATTGTTACTTTTCCCACATGTGCTGTCTCCAACTATGCTGTAAGAGGGCAGAGAACTTATCCTAAATGATTGAGTATAGGATCTGGACCCCACCCCCCACTTTGAACCTCCCCAAGAATTTCAGGAACCCAGCCCTTGCATCCAGATCTCTGTTGTTCACCTGAAGCATTCAGGCTCATCCCAGTATGATTCTTTCAACTTGTCCTTTCAATGTGGGCCCTGACCCAGCCCAACCTTCCATTCTCTTTTATCTCTGGACCACCCCCAGTCTACTTCCCACTCCTTAACCCAATCCAGATCCCCTCTCTGTTACCTCTGGATCACCCCAGCTATTTACCACTCCTAGATCCCATCTAAATCTTCCCACAATCTTTTTTTCCTTATAAAAGTACCAATTTTATCCTTATAAAATGCACAGATTCTTAAAATTTGGCCCTGTAGCCTTGAATTTTGGGGTTACCAGCACCCCTAGACTGCAACACTACATGTCTTTAGATCCATAATACCCTGTACATAGGATCATAAGATCAGAGATTTAGGAATGGAAGGACCTTCTTGTCCAACCTCCTCATTTTCCAGAAAGAAAACATAGGGCTCCCTGGGGAAGCTAAGAGACTTACATCAAGTCATACAAGTAGTAAACTAAGTGCTTACTAAGATCCATTAATCCTAAGGGGGGTATGGACCTACCTGACTATAGAGCCAGGGCTCTCTTCAGACACCCAAAGTCAGCCACCTTCTAGGAAGGGCTCAGTAAAGGGTGGTTGATGATGGTGACGATAAGATAGAAGGAGGAAACTTGCACGGACACACAATGGAGGGCTGGGTTGGAGATATTTATCAGGTTGCAACCAATGAAACATCAGAAAGCATGATCATGAATAACTACAATTGCTTGTACTCTGGATTTAGAATGGGAGCTAGGAGAAAGAAGAAACAGGAAGGGGCCAGTTGCTGAATGAGGCTGAAGTCTGGGGTAGTGGTCAACAGAACCTTGCCACATGGTAGGTTGAGTGAATGTTTACAGATCTGATGTTATAGAGAAGCAAACAGGAGAAGAGGGGGTAAATTGGCAAGCGGAGATGAAAACACTCCACCATTTTATCTGAATAATACGGTACAAAGGTCTTGGGCTTTGGTCCAACTTTCCTGGGAGGGCCTTTATATTAGTGCTAAGCAGAAGAGCTTCATTTTATTTTTGTTCATTGCGGCTGTCAGCTTGAACGGGAAGTTCTGTTGGAGGTAATTGCTTTTTCTGATTCTTTTCTAAAACCTGTTATTGTTAGTTCTTTAAATGAATTCATCAATGTTTAGGTGAAGTCAGTCTCCTGGTTAAAAGGAGACTTCTTGAATTAAAAGCATGAAGCAGGAGGAGGTTTTTCCCAGTTACGTTCGAACGAGTCTTTCTATCCCCACAATCTTAAACTTCTGTAATCAGGGAAACCTTGGACACTTTACTACAATTATGCTATTTGACTGTAAAAACAATGCAGTAAATTTTATAACAGCCGTGTTTCCAGAATGCAGGGTTGCCCTTAAATTTAGGGGGGTTTTGTATGGAATCCTAAAAAAATAGTCAAACCAAAGATTGCTGTCTTTTTCATGGCTTCCTCTGAAGTTTCCTAATACCTAAAATCTTTCCTAATGGCCAGTGAATTTTAAGTGTGAGTAACTGAATCAATCAGCTGATCTACAAGAAAAATAGTGGACAGGAGAGATAGTACTAGGTTGGGAATAAGAGGAGGAAGGTTCAAATACCACCTCTGACAATTAATCCCTGTTTAGGCAACTCACTTAACTTCTCTGGGCCTCAGCGTCTTCATCTGTAAAGTGAGTTAGACTTAATGACCTCTGAAGATCCTCCTAGCACTAAACCTGTGATCTTGTAACCAATTCCAAGCCTATGTTGCTGAAAACAAAAGTGGTTGTTTTCCTGCTTTTGTCTCTTGCTGGAAAAGGGATTGTGGGAAAGGAGGTAACTTGGTGCAGTGGATCGAGACCCAGCTATTTACCCCCTAGAAGACTCTGGTGAAACCATTTCATCCCTGGAACCCTCAGTTTTCCCATGTGTTAAATGAGAGGGTTGAGTAGATGAGATGAGCTTAGCCATCCCTCCTGTTCTGAATTTATGCTCTTATGATCCATATAGATACATCCTAGCATGAAGGAGTTTGGCATTCATTCATTCAATAAACATTTACTAAGCACCTTCTATGTGCCAGACACTGTGCTAGGCTCTGGGGATACAAAAAAAGATAAAAGACAGTCCCTGCCCTCAAGGAGCTTACAATCTAAGGGGGGAAACAACCTGCAAACAACTATTGACAAAGCAAGCTCTATACAGGATAAATAAGAAATAACTAACAGAGGGAAAAGTAGAATTAAGAAGGGTTAGAGAAGGCTTACTGTAGAAAGTGGGGTTTTAGTTGGGACTTAAAGCCAGGGAAGTCACCATGACTTGATGGAACTTACCTTGACTTTTGGAGGGAAAAACGAAATGACCAGTTAGTAAATCTGGACAGATGAAGTGAAATTTGGAGATGCTATCAAGTTACTTAAGGGAAAAGAGTGCAGGGGAAGTAACCAGACCATGGGGAGAGAACAAAAGTGGTGAATACTGGAAAGAAAGTCATCTCTCGCTGATCTCCAGATTCCAGCTGGGTGACATTCTCATCTTTCCGCCTTCCTCCAGGTTGCTGGCCCCTACCCCTGCCCCCTCTGAGAGCTAATCTTCCCTAAGGCCTAGCTCCAGTAGCAAAATAACCGAGAGCCTTCCCACCACCCTCACCATTCCTCTAGTGGTAATGAGCATTCTTTCCCTTCATTTACATGGCACATTCTCCGGTAAAATGGAAGCTTCTTGATCCCAGGGGCTGGGTGGTACAGTGGAAAGAATCTGGATGCAAATCCTGCCTCCAACCCTGGTCACTTGCTGCTTTGAGCAAGCCACTGAGCCCTTCTTTCTAGGTCACGGGTTCCTCAGTTGTAAATTGAGGGGGTTGGACCAGACAGCCTTTGAGGTTCCTTCTAGATCTCATTTTCGTCTTTGTTCAACTCCTTGAACACAGGCTTTAACCATAAATGACACACCTACTAAATAGAGTTGGTGTTCAGTAGGTCCGTGTTAAACTGAAATAGGTTTATAGAGGCCATACTATGATGCATTCTCTAAGCCTCGGCAAAGGTGTCTAATTTTGGTAAATCCGACTTGGTGTCCCCAATTCCTTAAGGTGAAAATGGAGAGTCTTAAGAACAAGCCCCTAGGCAAGGAGGGAGTGGTGTACCTCAGAGGCAGACCTTGCAGAGCTGCTGATTTGCCCTAAAGGGAAAATAAACATGCCTGTCTCTTGAGTCTGCTTAAATTGTTTACAACCCAGGTCCCTTTTTTATTTCTCATTTTTGGGATACTTTGTCTCTGCGTCTGTCTTTCCTGTGTGCAAACAAGAGGTCCCCAGATAATTGGGAGCATCAAGAGGGGTTTCTTGTGGGAGGGGGCCCCTGTGGGAAGCTGAACCTGGAATGGACCGAGATGTTCCAAGAGGCAAAGGTGAAGAGGGAAGAAGGATTTCTGGCCTGTCTGAGAGGGCCTTGCAAAGGGGCTGAGGCAGCAGAGAACTGTGTATGGGAAGCTTTGTTTGGCTGGAGTGGGGCCGGGGGAGGTGTGGCGTAATGCTGAGGTTGAATGAAAGGTTGGGGCGGCCTCTCCTTAGTTTATAGTGTATTTGATTCCAGGCATTTCCCCATGCGGGTGTGTGCAGGGCTGAGACCGGGGAAGCCTGGCTGTAGAGCCCCAGCTTTACTAGCCGGAGGCTGCCCTCGGGCCGGGGGTCTCGAAGGAGGGCTGGAAGCTGGGCCGGCCCGCAGAAGATGTAACTGACAGGCCACGTGGAGGGAGCCGGCCCGGAAGCTCTCGGGAGCGCGGCAAATGGGGGTTAGACAAGGACTTTGACCTTGGACTTAGGGTAGGTCTACACCCGGAAGGTACTCCCTGGCATCCAGTCGGCACCCGCATCTCAGAGATGGGGAAACTGAGGCACAAACAGGCGGGGATCTGCCCGGGTCACACCAGGGGTGGGACTGGAAGCACGAGGCCGGTGCCCTCCGTGGGGGAGGGGGAAATCCCTAAGGGCACCTCCTGTGGGCAGGGAGTGACGCGTCCCAGGGCTATTCAACCCCGGGGGCGGATGAAGCAACTCCAGAGCGAGAGCGAGTAGGTGGGGCAGGCCCTGGGCCAAGTCTCGGTTGACGTCAGAGCCCCGCTCCCCCGCCCCCATCACTGGACTCGGCCGGCGACCAGCGGCGCGGGCGCGGGGCGGGGACTCGCTCGAGCACGTGGCCTCCGCAAACCAATAGGAAGGCAGGCTGAGGGGCCCGTCCCCCGAGCTTGGGCTCCGGGCCTGATGGTGACTGGCGCCCAGGAGCCGAGGAGCCCGCCCTTCCCCCCCCCCCCCCCCCCCCCCCCGCGGCCCCGGGCCCCCCCCCCCCGGGGGCGGCCCCCCGGAGTCTGGGGAGGAGCCCGGGGAGGGGGAAGCCGAAGAGGCCCCGCCTCGATCCTGACCCCGCCTCGCCGGGCTCCCGCCGTCCGGCTCTGGTCTCGTGCAGGGCAGCGCCATGGAGCAGCTGGTGTTGCGCGTCCGGAAGGCCTTCCAGACGGGCCGCTCGAGGCCTCTGTCGTTCCGCCTGCAGCAGCTGCAGGCCCTGCAGAGGATGGTGCAGGAGTGCCAGAAGGAGATCCTGGGGGCGCTGGCCGAGGACCTGCACAAGGTGAGCCGCGGGGCGGGAAGGGGGCGGGGTTCTGCGCCGGGGGGGCGGGGCGGGCCCCGGACCTGCGCTGGGTAATCCGCGGCAGGGGGAGGGCCTTGGGGAAGCCCCACCCCCTGCTCTGCGGAGCTCTGATTTCCGGCGCG
The DNA here is from genome assembly GCF_028583685.1 of Petaurus breviceps papuanus. Lineage (NCBI taxonomy): Eukaryota > Metazoa > Chordata > Mammalia > Diprotodontia > Petauridae > Petaurus > Petaurus breviceps. The sequence goes on from NW_027185798.1 coordinate 16,719,381, forward strand.
GCTCCCCTGTCCGTAGCTCCCGGCCCTAGTCGTAGGCCGAGCCTTCTCTGATTTGTCGGATGATGTCGTTCCCTTCATCTCGGGGAAGGGAGGGAGAAAATCTGTCCTGCCGCAAAACGGGATGGAGGGGAGGCCAAGGGCAGGAAGTTTGACTGATGGACCCCAAAGTGTGACCCTCCCCCCCACTCCCAGTCCCAGCGGGGGCTGCTCGCCCACCATTTATCCCTTGGGAGACCGTCCGGGGCCGGGGCTGGGGCGTGAATGGCGAGGGCCTTTGTACAGTGGCGAGAGAGCCGGGCGCAAATCTCCCGTCTCTGGGAGACCGACAGCTGCAGAGGGCGCCCCCTAATCCGCCTTATCCCTGTTAAGGGGGTGGGGAGGGATCGAGGTCCGCCAAGAACCCGCTTCGGACCCAGTCACACTGTAGTCAATGGAGAGAAAAAGAGAGGCGTGAAAAAAAGGTTATCAAGCAAGTTATGGGCAGGTGGCCGTTGTGAAAGCGCACGGGGTGCTCGGCTCCAGTGAGGCCCAGGCCCTTTGTCCGAGTTAAGTTTTTGGCCAGTCTGTGTGATTGGTGTGAGTAGGAGAGAGATTGGAGGGACTTCAAGGATTCGTGGATCGCATGGCCTAGAATGGAATTTAGCTGGGGTTTATGGAACAGTAGATAGTTGGAGAGGTAACTTCATTGATCTACAGGGTGGGATTAATTGTCAAGCAGTGTATTTCCTGCCTGAGACTTAAAGCTGCTCTTCTGCCCACTGTCACTTTAAGATTAACCATGATTCTATATTGTGATAGAGTGAATTCAACGCATATAGTCAAGAAGTTGTTAATATTCTTGGGGAGCTTAACCTTGTACTGGAGAAACTTCCTGAATGGGTTGCCCCAGAGCCAGCTAAGAAGACTCTCTTGACAATGATGGATGAAGCCTATATCCACCCAGAACCTCTTGGAGTGGTCTTGATTATTGGGGCTTGGAACTACCCATTTGTCCTAACTATCCAGCCATTAATAGGAGCCATCGCAGCAGGTATGGTGTCATTTTTACCTTTTTTTTAGCACTAATTTTCTCAAATTAATTTGCAGATTAAAGGTAGAAGTCATTGAATCATTTTCAATGAAATCAAGTTGAATCATTTCTCTACATTGATGGCCATTCATGTTTGCCAGACACTTAGTCATTTCATAAACATTATTGAATCATGATAGAGGCTTTTATTAGACATGGTGACTTTATTAGAAAGCACTTGGGGAATCCATGCACTGATTCAGACCAGTGGGATTATAAAGGCCCCAAAAGTCAGTCCATAGATTAAGAGTAAACAGAATGGGATTGTAGCCAGTTGGCTAGGATCAGGGGCCTTGAACAAGTCAATTCTATTTTCTTTGGCATACTAGTTATTGCATTAGACATTGTACTATGATCCCAAAGTACTGATTAATCTACAGCATGAACTCTATACTTCATTTCCATGGTATCTTACCAAACAGTCTGCCCATTTAGTGTCAGCCAAACCTATTTGTTTGGTGTTGCTTGAAAATTTCAGTGGGGATTTGGGGGGGGGGGCCAAATTCAAGATCATGGAGAATAGCTTCAGAAAAGGAGATTAGGCAAGAGATTTGTTCACTAACATGCCTTCTGTCTCTCCCAGACTGAATCTGTAGAGTGGGTTAATTGGAACTTTATGAAAGCAAAGCCTGAGGAGCAGAAACTTCAGTTATCTGTCTTGAAAGTGGTCATTGCTGCCCCAGGCAGACAGGAAAAATGACGTAGGATTAGTGAACCCACAGCTGAACAAAAGCATAGGAAGCTGGTTCTTCTGAACAGGAGTCATCTTGTGGCAAAGAGGATTAGAGCCTTCCCAGAGAGATGCTAGGGGAGAAGGAGCTGGAACATTCTCTTCTCATATTTCTCCACCCCCCCACAACCCCTAAATAAGTCTATATCTACCCTGCCCTCCAGGCTTGGGAGGGGTCAAGAAAGTAGAAGAGTGGGAGTCAATCCAGGCTTTCTCAGGAATTGGTACCATTTCAGAAAGTGAGATAGTGAGTGGAGTAAGTTACCAGAAAGACAGTTGGAGTGCCTGTGCCCCCAGCTCAGCACTGATAGCCATTGACGTTACTCAAGTATCAGAAAGTCTTCCATGCTTTGTATTGTCCAGGAAATGCTGTCATAGTCAAGCCATCAGAGTTAAGTGAAAGGACAGCCACACTCTTGGCCAAGATCCTCCCTCGGTATCTAGACAAAGTGAGTATTTCCTAACACATGTTTTAAAACGTTTATCTTTAGGTTTTGTTAATGCTTTAAGAAAGTTATCATCACCACTGAAACCCTCCGTTGCTTGCCTTGTAACAAATATGTAGAGTTAAGCAGAATAAATCGGTGCATTTTTAGGCCTTGCCGGTCTTTTCCTTGTTCTGTCCCTGAGGCAGGATGCGTACTTTCCCGGGAACCCACGAAGTCACGATTGGTCCCTGGGTCTGTGATCAGTCACCAGCATTCTGAAGGCTTTCCTGTTTCTCTTAGTGCTATTGTGGTCCCCATGTACATTGCTCTTCTGATTCTGTGTACTTTCCTCTGCATCACATCATGCACATAATTATTCGTTCAGTTTGTGTGTAGTGGCAGAAGTGAATCTGCAGCTTCCTTAAGCCTCAGCATGCATTTAAACAAAGAAACTGCCCAGAATTGGATAAGAGCCAGGGGCTGTGGAGGGGTACAGTATCTGGGCTGAGCAGTCTGATGGTGGAACCAAGAGAGTTATTCATTGTCATGAAAACTCATCCCAGGTCAGAGGGAGCGGGGTTAACAGTGGCAAATGCTGCTGAGGTCAAGAAAAATCAGTTTACATGAACGAATCAGATTTGTCACTTAGGGTTACAGAGCATGGGTAACTTTGAAGAGGGCAGCACCCATTGAATCATGAAGTCTGAGATTCATATTACAAAGGGTTTAGGAGAAAGTGAGAACGAGGAGAGGCATTGAGTGTTAGCTTTTTCAAGGAGAAATCTATACCCATATGTATGTTTATCTATCTTTACACACACATCTGGTTTTATGTACACATACACACATCCTGTACATAAACAGGATGGTAATTAGCAGGGATAATAGGACCTAGGGCTGCTCCAGGTGCTGCTCTGGGTCTAGAGCTTTATTTGTTTTTAAGGATCAAGAAAACTTAGGTGTGTTTGTAGGCAGCAGGAGATAAATAAGAGAGAGGGAGTGATTAATGGAAGACAGTCCAGAGAAGCTGGGAAGGGAGAGAATTAAAGGTACCGGTAGAAGGACCGTCTCTACAACAGAGATTGGATTCAAGATGGTGTGAGATGAGAGGGAGAAGCAAAATCTCAGCAAATGGCCTTGGTAAGATCCTCAGAGAAAGGACTGCTGGGGGAGGCTTGAGAAAAGGTTTGGAACAGGCAGTCAGGAGTGAAGGCTTGCCTTGATGCAGTGAGGACTCGGCTGAGATTAGATCGAAGAGATTTGTGGTGGACCCAGGCAGTACAGTTCCCTGGTTTTGTGCAGCTCTTTTGCAGTGGGTTACTAGGAGTAGAGCGAGACAGAGAATGACGGTCTTAAACTAGGTTTGAGATTGGACAGAACAGAACTGCAGATCTTTTCAGACTTCTTCAGTTTACTGATCAGGTTTGCTGACATTTTTGGTTGTTGTTTAGTTGTTTCAGATATGTCTGACTCTTTGTTATCCCATTTGGGATTTTCTTGGCAAAGACACTACAATGGTTTGCCATTTCCTTCTCCATTTTACAGATGAGGAAATTGAGGCAAACAGAGGGAAGTGACTTGCCCAGGGTCACATAGCTAGTAAGGATCTGAGGCCACATTTCCCCTTGATTTTTTTGCTTCCTCTTTTTTCTTGAAAATATATTTTTTATATGGGATGGCCTTCTGGGAGGAGGGATACTGGGAGAAATTGGCCATATGAAAAACAAAAGATACTAATAAAGATTCATTTTAAGAATTAAAAAAAGGAAAGGGAGTGGAGAACTTCCCTAATCTGACCAGGACAAGGCTGGATTTCATCTGACTCTTAGAAATTATCTCATTGCTCCCCTTAGTGGTGCTGCCATGCAAGAGACCAAGCTGGGTGAGTCCCTCTGGTCCTGTCATTCACAGGGAACCAACTTATCTCAGACTCTTTAGAGCTGATGTCTTTTGAAGCACAGCCATCGATAAGAAACCTTTCAAAGGGTAGGAGCTGACCGCTAGTAACTCTCTAAAGTCCATAGGACAAGTGATAGGATTCTGTGAGTTCAAACCTGTCTGAATCTGACCTTCTACCTACTGGCCTTTCCTTCCCTTCTTCTTTCCTCATGACTTCTGCTGCCTTTGAACTTTGACTTTTTCCCTTCTCTTTCCCTAAATCAATCATAAAATAGGAATTTAGTGTTGATTATACTTTATGGAATAGAGTTTACTGGTTATTTTAAAAGCAGGAAAGTTAGATATATGGTCTTTTTCTTGAAGGATGCAAAGCATCATTATTGAGATGTTTTTTCTTTGGGTGTGCATGTTAAGAGGCTGTATCCTTATCCCTGGTCTAGAATAACTCTAACCTGGCCTTGTACCTTTCCAGCCCTTCTTTTACTGTATTCTTCCTTCCAGAGCCCCAGAATTGTTACCACTTATATGGAGAATCACTTAATGTTTTTTTTTCTTCCCATGAGAATAATTCCTAATGGACCTGTAGGGTGCCACTCATGGAATTTTTCTTCCTTGTAATTCTATAGCTGCAGTAGTGCCCAGCCTGACTTTTTTGGAAATAGCTTTAAAAAAAAAAAGTCTTACATTAATTAGTGCTATTCTCTAATGTTTTTTTGTTTGTTTTTAAATTAACCCAATTTTCCAGAGTCCAGCTTTTGATTTTGGTTTTCTATTAAAAATATTTTGCCAGATAACAAGTATTTATTTCTTTTCCCTGCCAAGCTCCCCTTGGGGACACATAACAATTGCCATGAAGTCCACTTTTACCAGTTCTGTGTAGGCTTTACTGCCACCCCAAAACTCCAGAGAACATCTGCCATGGAATAGACTACTAATCCCTGAACCAGAGTGGTGTTTTCTGTGCTTTTACCCAGGCCAGGTTTTAGAACATGATTCCCTTATAAGAATGACTTCTTTGCCCCATGCCTTTGCATAAGGCACCAGGTAATGCAGTGCCTCTTACTGAATTTCTTAAAGCAGGTTCCCAGAAATACCAGCCTCTCCCTGGTAAGGTTTGCTGCCAGCTTAAGAATCTTCTGACATAGTAGACTCAATCTTTACTGAGCCAGAAACACTCAGTGCCATCAGATGGGTGCATAACCAACTGAAATATTTTGAGAGTGTCTGGAATAAGGTCTAGATCTCTTTTTCTGTCAACAGCCACATCTTCCTCTTGTCTGAACTTGGAGTCTCATATCCCAGGTGGCCAGGAACAGTTGGACCCGGATCTTAGTACTCTGGTTCAGGGCGCTTCCTATTCACCTGTACTGTGTTCCGAGACTTTGTTTGTCAGTGACAAGAGGATAGCGTAGTCTTGTCTCCTTAGAATTGCCTTTGCAGCAGGGAAACTTAAAACATTTTTTAAAGCCTCGTAGAATAGGAAGATGTCTTTAAGAATGGATGTGGAAAGCTTGTGATTATTTGGTAACCCAGTCTTGTTCTCTCTCATCTCTTCCTCTAAGGAGCTGTACTGTGTTGTTAATGGTGGTGTTAAGGAGACCACAGAACTTCTGAAGCAAAGATTTGACCATATTCTCTATACTGGAAGTACTGGAGTCGGGAAGATTGTCATGGAAGCTGCTGCCAAGCATTTGACCCCTGTGACTCTGGAGCTTGGAGGGAAGAGTCCATGTTACATTGATAAAGATTGTAATCTTGATATTGCTTGCAGGTGAGGATATCATTCAGATTTATTTCCTATCAAGGGGAGTTTACTCCTCTCCATACAGTATATACTTTGACCCTGGGGCCATTAACCTTGGAATGTCACTCCTTAGCTTTGACTATTTCACTAAATGAAGGGTGTCCAGAGTTCAAAAAAGCTTCCTAATGCAATGTCTTTTAAATGTTTTGCTATTTTCTTAAAATTACATATCATTCAGATATTCGAAGGTATGACAGATGTTACATGGTCCACCCTATACCTGAAAAAGAACCTGTTCTATAGGATTCTTGACAGATGGCCATGGAGTCTCCACATGAAGCTTTCTATGAATAATGTAATAATAGTAATTTTTAATTAATTTTAAATTTATATTATTTCTATATAATATTATTTATATATAATTAATAATTTGATATAAGTAATTAATAATTTAATAATAGTAATTTCTAATATATGCCTCCCTGAAACATAATATTCAAAAGCCTAAATCTGCTTCTCTCCCATTTCTCCCCTTTGTTCCTAGGACTAAACATAGCATATCTGATAGTTCACCTATGGCATCTCTCTGCTTCCTTAAGGATGCCTGTCATGTTTCCATTGGCTCTTAATAGGGTCTGATTTCAAGACCCTTTAGCATCCTGCTTGGCCTCCTCTGGACTCTCTGCAGTGTGCCCAGGTTCCTTTTTTTTTCCTTCTCCCTTTTTATTATTTATTTATTTATTTTTAGCATTCTTTTTTTTTTTTAATTTTGAATTCTATATTCTTTCCTTCTCTTCTATCTCTTCCCCATCCATTGAGAAGGTAAGAAATGTGATATCAATTATACAAGTGAAATCATGCAAAATATATTTCCATATTAGCCATATTGCAAGAAAAGAAAAAAAAAGGAAAGAAAAATAAAGTGAAAAAATTATGCTTCAATCTGCACTCAGACTCCATCAGTTCCTTCTCTGGAGGTGGATGGATATTTTCATCATAAGTACTTTGGAATTGTCTTGGATCATTGTATTGCTTAGAGTAGCCAAGGCATTCACGGTTGATCATCGTACAATATTACTGTTACTGGGTACAGTGATCTGTTCTACTCTCTTCACTTTGCATCAATTCATATAGGTCTTCCCATGTTTTTCGTGTCTTCTAGTACAATAGTACTCCATCACAATCATATGCTACAGCTTGTTTAGCCATTATGCAGTTGATGGACACCCCCTCAGTTTCCAATTTTTTGCCACTTGAAAGAGCTGCTATAAATATTTTATAGAGCTATTTTAATAATATTTTTCAGAGCTATTTTAATTTGCATTTCTTTGATCAGTAGTGATTTAGAGGATTTTTTCATATGACTATATAGTTTTGATTTCTTCCTCTGAAGACTGCTATTCACCTCCTTTGACCATTTATTAGTTGGGAAATGATGACATATATATAGTCTTATAAATTTGTGAAATTCAGTTCTCTCGATATTTAAGCAATGAGACCTTTATCTGAGGCATATGCTGTAAAAAATTTTTCCTGCTTTCCTTTTCATCTTGGCTACATTGTTTTTGTTTCTACAGAATCTTTTTAATTTAATATAATTAAAATTATCCTTTTTGATTCTCATGATCCTCTCTATCTTGTTTGGTTATAAATTCTTCCCATAGCCATAGATCTGAATTTACCCATATTCCTCTAATTTGCTTATGATATCACCCTTTATGCCTAAATCCTATACCCATTTTCACCTTATCTTATTGTGTGACATGTTGGTCTGCACCTGGTTTCTGCCAAACTGCTTTCCATTTTTCCCAGCAGTTTTTGTCAAATAGTGAGTTCTTATTCCAAAAGCGTGGATCTTTGCGTTTATCAAACACTAGATTACTATGGTTATTTATGACTGTGTATTGTGTACCTAATCTGTTCCACTGACACACCATTCTCTTTCTTAGTACTAGATTGTTTTGATGATTACTAGTTTGTAATTCAATTTATGATCTGATACTACTAAGCCACCTTTTTTTTTATTGATTCCCTTGATATTCTTGACCATTTGTTCTTCCAAATGAATTTTGTTATTTCTTCTGGCTCTATAAAATAATTTTTTGGTATTTTATTTGGTATGCATTAAATAAGTAAATTAATTCAGGTAGAATTGTCATTTTAATTTTATTGACTCATAAGCTGTTTATTTCATACTCATAAACAATTGCTGTTTCTCCAGTTGTTAAAGATCTAACTATATTTGTGTGAAAAACATTTGTAATTGTGTTCATATGGTTCCTAGGTTTGTCTTGGCATGTAGAGCCCCAAATATTTTGTGTTATCTATAGTTATTTTAAATGGAATTTTTCTTTCTATCTCTTGATGCTGGACTTTGTTGGTAATAGATAGAAATGCTGATGACTTATGTGGGTAGCTATTTTATACCCTACAACTTTGCTAAAGTTATTGTTCCAACTAGTTTTTTAGTTTTGATTCTCTAGGTTTTTTTCTAAGTATACCATCATATCTACAAAGAGTGATAGTGATTTGCTTATGCCAATTCCTTCAGTTTCTTTTTCTTGTCTAATTTCTATAGCTAGCATTTCTAGTATAATATTGAGTAATAGTGGTGATAATCCTTGCTTCAGCTCTGGTCTTACTGGGAAAGCTTCCAGCTTATCTCCATTACAGAAAATGCTTGCTGATGATTTTAGGTAGATACTACTTATCATTTTAAAGAAAGCTCCACTTATTCCTGCACTGTCTAGTGTTTTTATTAGGAATGAGTGTTCTACTTTGTCAGGTGCTTTTTCTGCATTTGTTGAGATAATCATATGATTTCTGTTGATTTTGTATCGATGTGGCCAGTTATGCTGGTAGTTTTCCTAATACTGAACCAGCCCTGCTTTCCTGGCATAAATCTCACGTGTATGATATGATCATATGTGATCCTTATGATACAGTGCTAATCTTGTTGCAAGTATTCTAATTGAAATTTTTGCATCAATATTCATTAGGGAAATTGGTCTATACTATAATTTTCTTTCTTTGTTTTTACTCTTCCTGGTTTAGGCATTAGCACCTAACTCTGCTACTGTCTCACCCCATGTCTCTGTCTTGTCCATAAGGAACACAGATGCTCTCCTGGAGTTTGGTTTTACTTTGTAGTGTTACCCAGGTCTGCCTGTCCAAGGACTCTGTCAACAAATAGAAATCAGGTTTTGTAGACTAAGTGCCTAACAGTCAGCCCCACTCCTGAGTCTCTGGACTTCACCACCATATCTCAGCTACTTCTTACCCGGGAAGATCCCTTCTATCCCATAGCTCCCCATCTTCCCATGGGTGAGCTCCTTCTGGAGCCAGGCATCCTGGCCCTGGCCTGATTCCCTGGACTTTGCCAGCATCGTCCTGCGTGCCTACCTCATCCCTGTTGCATATCAGTTTCCTTGTAAGTGTTGTATCCCTTTCCCTCTCTCCCTCATTAAAATGTCATCTCCTGGAGGACAGGGACTCTTTTTCTTTGTCCAAGTATTTGTATTCCCTGCTCTCAGCACAGTGCCTGATGCATAATAAGCACTTCATAAATTTTTTTTTACTAGTCTGACATGACCTATTCTTGGGAAAACCAGGTCAGCTTTTGGTGATTACTTGGCTTTTTCGGTGTTCACAAGCTATCAGTTTACTAACATGTATGCAGATTTTGCCAGGAGTTGATGTCAAGTTCATTGACCTACAGTTCCTGGAATCAGCTTTAGATTTGTAAAAAATTGGAACGTTTGCCTTTTTCAAACAATTTGACACCTGGTTTCTGAAATCTTTCTGAGTTAACCGACAATGACTCAGCCAGCAGCACTTACCCAATGATTTGCCCTGGGATGTAGCTTAGACTTATTTGGAGTTTCTGCTCCCTTTAACCCTGGAAAGCCCTTTTTGTCTTCCTCCAGAAGAGATTCCCAAACTTATTTGACCCTGCCCCCTTTTTTTCTTTTTTTGATTTTTTTTTCCCCTTTTCAAAAAAAGAAATTATTTAGCAGCCCCTGGGGTTAGGTTAGATTAACCCTTATTTTATTCAATGCCCCCCAATTGTACCCAAGGCTATTACTGACCCAGAGCAGTAGTACACTTGTTATCTTTCTGTAGTCGTGGGTACTGTCATAGTATTATTCTGATCATGCTTTTCTCACTGCATCATTTCACTATAAGTCTTTACAGATTTTCTTTGTCTTCTTCATATTTCTCATTTCTTATGGCACAACCATAATTCAGCCATGCCTGAGTCATTGGGCATATTTTTACATCTTTTATTTTCTTTTATTTTACTTTTTTTTTTGTTTTTACTTTTTAGAGGAGGGAGGGCAGGGCAATTGGGGTTAAGTGACTTGCCCAAGGTCTCACGGCTAGTTTTTGTGTTGTGTCTGAGGTTGCATTTGAACTCAGGTCCTCTTGACTCCAGGGCCGGTGCCACCTAGCCACCCCAATATTTTTATATCTTTTAAATGAATGTTCAGAAACCACAATTCCTCATTGAATGTATGTTCTTCTCTGGTGCACCCACTTTCCCCTTGATATTTTGGTCTGGAACAGAGTGAGGTACTTTGAATAAGAAAAAGAAGTGGGCCTTTAATCTGTAGCATTTGGATTATTGTCTCCCACTGTTGTTCTGGATTCTTTTTTTGGAAAAGTTTCCTGCTTTGACCTGTTTCTTGAGGGCATTTCATACAGGTAGAAACGGGCCCCTTACTGATTGTGTAAGGATGACAATCCTCGGACAAGATGCTAACTTAGACTGTAGCTTCTTTTGTTTTCCTGTGTCCCTTTTTCCAGGCTAGTAATTATGCCATCAAGTAAAGCAGCCGTTCGGGCGTGGTTAGACTGTCTGATCTGAAATTGTGCTTTTCTTCCTCCTCACCACAAAAAGCATCCCTTTGGTTCACTTTTGTCTCTCCAAAGACTTCCAGGGGTTCACAACTGCACAGGTCAGTTTCTATAGAAGAGCAGATTAAGTAGGAACAGACCACACCCCCAGAATACCAGCCTGGTCCGTGGGGCCCAGAGAGGGCATCACTCTGGGACACTGGCCCAGCTGCCTTTGAAGGAGCCCTGGAGAGAGCAGGTTCGAGTTGTGGTTCAGTCCTGCTGCCTTGTTGGCCAAAGAAGCCCTTTCTCTGGGGCTTCATTTCATGCTTGGCCCACCTGCCAAAGTGGAACTGCAGCAGCCTGTACTTTGTAGGGGGAGGTGGAAGCTCTCTTTCCAGGCCAGGGCTCAGCAGGGCAGTAAGTTTGCATAAAAAGAATGAATAGAGAAGGTTGTTGCTAAGGTTTTTTAGAAAAGAAACTGTTCAGTTCTTCCTCACTGGCAGAGCTAGAAGGATGTGAGCCTCTGGGTACGATTTACATAGCCAGACATGAATTACCTGGCTCACAGGGAGCCATAGGTTCAGACCATCCTCAGACTGGGGAGGATGTCCAGTGTCACATTCGGCCCCACGTAGGCAGCCTGTGAATCATCTTGGGAACTTTCCTGTGGTTATGTGGACTCTGAGGCCGGCTCTGTAAACCATCTCTCGGATTCCAATTATTCAATTACAAATAGCACTTGCTAACAAGAGGCAGTAAGGAGAACACAGCTGTGTCATCCTCAAGTAGAAATGGGACCACTAAGCTGTACATAAGGCTCCTTGCAGGCCAACAACTTTCAGATCAGACTCATCAGACTTGGCAGCGTTGTGGTCCATCCACAAGGGCTCACGTGTTTGAGACCTCTTGTGTAGTGGATAGAGAGCTGGCTTCTAAGCTAGGAAAGGCTTCAATCTTACCTCCCACACCTATTGGCTATGTGACCCTGAGAAAGCCTCTTAATTCTGCAGTACACTAGGCAGCAGCAGATTTCAGAGAACGTACTATGTTTCATGACCAAAAACCTGAATTTTATTAGAATTCCTGTGAAAAGGGCCGATATAGGCTTCCCAGTAGCTAGTTACTTGGGACTTCATCTTGGCATTATAACATGATTCTAAATTCCCATCTGAACAAACTGTTAATAACTTTGTGGATCTGGGTTTTGGTTTTTGGTTTTTGGTTTTTGGGGGGGGTAGGAGGAATGTAGTTTGGAGTCTAGACTTGAGATTTCATTATAAACTACTGAAAGTATACTTAACCCTGAAAACATTGATGGCAATTCATCTATAATGTAGAAGCCTTAGGAAGGTGCCTGGGATACCGACATGTTGAACTATTTGCCCATGGTGCAATACACAGATAGATAAAAAACAGATAGATAGGACTTGAAAGCGGGTCCCTCTGATTCCACGGCCACCTCTTTATCCATTTACTTTGCTACTTCCTTACCTCTCCTCTGTCTCCTCATCCACATTCTTCCTCTTTTATGCTTATGTTTTCTCTTTTATTAATAGATCTTGTTCTTAGACAACAGACATTTCTCAACAAATACCACCCTGCCGAGTCCCCACAAAGCGTATTTCTTGGAAAAAGTTAAATGATTCATTTTAAATGGAAAATTACATATATCATCCTTTCAATTTCAGCAGTGTAATTCTAATATTGACTCGTAGCTCAGTGGTTCCCAGTGTTTTTGTTCCTTAAACCCCCTTCAACAACAACAAAAAGTTGTGAACTCCCAGGGTGATTTAATATGCCACTCCTAAAATTCTTTGGCTTGTGTAGTGCTTAATGAGCCATTAAAGAATTTTTAGATTGCACCCCTTGGACCACTGTCAGGAACCCCTCGAATGGGGATCGCTATTAGTTGATCAAAGCCATCTTACCTCTGCTTTGCCTCTTTTTTTTGCCTCTGTTTGCCTTCCTTGCATTTTTGCAGATAGAGTATCTGCTTCCCTGCTGACTTTAGCAGTGATGGCTAGTCACAGACACGTTGTATCTTGGAGGTCTGATGTTGCACATATTTACATTTTCATTACATTTTCAGCCCCTGACTGTGTCCATGGAGGACTTTAAGACTACAGACTATCCTGTTACAGATTTGGTCATCCCTCTTAGTTAAGGGAAGTTAGAGCTGCCAGGGGGCAGAGCTGGGGAGGAGGTTTAGTACTAACCTTAAAATTGACATGCAGAGAATAACTGTCCTTCCTCAGAAAGTGCCTCAGTACCACGGAGAAGGTGATGGCCTTGGGGGACCCTTGGGACTTGGCACACTGTTACTCTTCTTGTGAAAGATTCTTTTCCTGCCCTTTTTGAGGCATCTGACACAGCTGCTGTGCTCTGAACACCCTGGCTGACTTTTACACAGCAGTGTACCTAATGTTCTTGTCTGCCCAGGAATTATCTATTTGGCACATCTCAGCTCTCTTTGGGGTGCAAGATACTTTGTTTGCTTTCATTGACTTTATATGTTATCACCTAATCTGTGTATTCATCTCTGTTGACATTATGTTTATTATGTCAGTTAACTCTTCCTTTATATACTGCTTAGACGACTCAGCCACTAAAAGAGCTGGTGTTATTTTAGACACTGTTTTGCTTAACATATTAAGGAGAACTAGACACAAAGGGTCTCAGGCCTGATTTTAATTCAGGTCCCCCTCCAAGCCTGGTGTTCTATTCCTTGTGTCACCTAGCTGCCCCACCTCTTGGTTTCAAAGGGAAAATTAGGGTCAAGTTCCAAAAAGGGATTTTGAAAACTTTGTCATTTCATGATCGCCTGCATACAGCAGACACCTTATTATTTTTTTTAATCTAAGAAAAAGAAGCCAGGTTTGGCTCAGAATAATACTTTATCATGTAGCCCAGTGGTGTCAGATTCAAATAGAAACACATATTGACTTAGAGAACCACAAGATAACATTATCTCTCTTGTAGTATAAATTTAGTTATTTTTCTAAACATTTCCCAATTACATTTAATCTGGTTTAGCCTGGAGTTTTGAGTTTGACCTCTCTCATGTAGACCCCCTCCATTACTGAATTGAATCAGGAAGGAAAGCAGGAAGCAGAATAGGGGAATGAAATAGCCTTCCAGTACCTTCTAATTTGGGTCTCTCCAGCTTAGCTTCATTATTTGAAGTACAAACTTTTAGAATAGCAGGGTCTGTGTTCAAGTGAAAATATAGACAACTTACATATTATGAAGAGCTTCTTGGAAGTGCTTACACATATGAAATGATGGCCTCAGGTGGTGATGGTGGTGGGGAGTCCCCCTTAGACATAGCTCGACAAGTCACTGAAATCCTATAGACACTGCCCAGCAGACCCTTAAGGTCACAGTCATGAGAGAAGCAGTCTCCAGTATGCCTAAGAGCCAGCCGTCACTGATTCTGTGGTGAGGGAGGCACATCCCCAGAGCTGTCAACAATCTTCTGTCTTGTCTTTTGCCAGGCAGCCAGCTTGGTTGCTCAAATAGAATTGTATTTGATGTGGGCTAGCCCTAATGTGAGGCTGGCCCTTTTGATGTGGGAACCTAATCATCTCTTTGTTTCTTTTCTTTTCTTTTTTTTTTTTTTGGTGAAGCAGTGAGGGTTAAGTGATTTGCCCAGGTTTACACAGCTAGTAAGTGCTGCGTCTCAGGCCTGATTTGCATTCGGGTCCTCCTCACTCCAAGGCTGGTGTTCTATTCCTTGTGCCACCTAGCTGCCCCACCTCTTTGTTTCAAAGGGAAAATTCAGGTCAAGTTCCAAAAAAGGATTTTGAAAACATAAGCTCTTAGTCATTTGGGGATTCCCTGGATGCAGCAGACACATTATTTTTTTTTTAATTTAATAATTTTTCCCAGTTGCATGTAAAAACAATTTTTAATGTTCATTTTTTTTTAAATTTTTAATTCTGGATTCTCTCCATGTCTCCCTTTCCCCCCAAATATGGTAAGCAAGTTGATGTAGGTTATATATGTGCAATCATGCAAAACATTTCCATATTAGTCATGTTATGAAAGAAAACACAGATACTCTCCCCTCCCCCCCCAAAAAAAACCCCTGAAAAAAAAAAAGTGTGCTTCAATCTGCATTGAGTCCATCAGTTCTTTCCATTGATATGAATGGCATTTTTTCATCATTAGTCCTTTGGCATTGTCTTGAATCATTGTATTGCTGAGAACAGCGAAATCATTCACAGCTGATCATCACATAAGATTGTTGTTATTGTATGCAATGTTCTGGCTCTGCTCACTTTACTTTGTACCAGTTCACATAAATCTTTCCAGGGTCTTCTGAAACCATCCTGCTCATCATTTTTTTTTTTACTACAATAGTATTCTATCACAATCATATACCACAACTCAGTCATCCATTGCCCAATTGATGAACATCCCTTCGATTTCCAATTCTTTGCCACCACAAAAAGACCTGCTATAAATATTTTTGTTCATATAAGTCTTTTTCCATTTTCTTGAATTTCTTTGGGATAGAGACCTAGCAATGGTATTGCTGGGTCAAAGGGTATGTCCTTGTTTATAGCCCTTTGAGCATAGTTCCAAATTGCTTTCCAGAATGGTTGGATGAATTCACAACTCCACCAGTTTTCTCACATCCCTTCCAACATCTGTCATTTTTCTCTTCTGTCATACTAGCCAATCTGATAGGTGTGAGGTAGTACCTCAGAGTTGTTTTAATTTGCATTTCTCTAATCAATAGTGGTTTAGAGCAATTTTCATATGACTATTTTATAATTTTGACTTCTTCTGAAAGTTCCCTGTTCATCTCCTTTGCCCATTTATCAGTTGGGGAATGATGACTTATAGTCTTATGAATTTGACTCAGTTCTCTATATATTTAAGCATTTAGGCCTTTATCAGAGACACATGCTTTAAAAAATTTTTTCCCAGCTCTTTACTTTCCTTTTAATCTTGGCAGCATTGGTTTTGCTTGTACAAACCCTTTTTAATTTAATGTAATCAAAATTATCCATTTATATTTCATAATGCTATCTTGTTTTATCATGAATTCTTCCCTTGGCCATAAATCTGACAGAAAACTCTCCCGTGCTCTCCTAATTTGCCCATTGTAACACCCTTTATGGCTAAATCATATACCCATTTTGACCTTATCTTGGTATATGGTGTGACATGTTGGTCTATTCCACCTTCTGGCACACTGCATTCCAGTTTTCCCAGCAATTTTTTTTCAAATAGTGAGTTCTTAACCCCAAAACTTGGATCTTTGGTTTGATCAAACTCTAGATTACTATGACTGTGTATTGTGTTACCTAATCTATTCTGCTGATGCCCCACTCTATTTCTTAGTCAGAACCAGATTGTCTGATTACAAAGAACCACTTTGTAATACACTTTGTTATCTGATACCACTAAGCTACCTTCCTTCACATTTTTTTAAATTAATTCCCATGATATTCTTGAAATGGTTATGAATCTATAGCTTTGCTAAAGTTATTATTTCAACTAGATTTTAGTTGATTCTCTAAGTATACCATCATGTCATTTACAAAGAGTGATACTTTTGTTTCCTCATTGCCTATGCTAATTCCTTCAATTTCTTTTTCTTGTCTAATTGCTATAGTTAACATTTATAGTACAATATTAAATAATAGTGCTAATAATGGACATCCTTGCTTCAACTCAGATCTTATTGGGAAAGCTTCTTGCTTAACCCCATTACAGATAGTGCTTACTGATGATTTTAGATAGATAAGACCCATAATTTTAAAGGAAAACTTCATTTATTCCTTTGCTCTCTAGTGTTTTTTAATTAGAATAGGTGTTGTATTTTGTCCTAAGCCTTTTTTCTGTATCTGTTGAGATAATCATATTATTTCTGTTGGTTTTTTTATTGATATGGTCCATTATGCTGATAATTTTCCTAATATTGAACCAGCTCTTCATTCCTGGCATAAATCCCACCTGGTCATAGTGTATGATCTTTGCAAGTACTCTAATTAAAATTTGGGGGGCAGCTAGGTGGCACAGTGATTAGAGCACCAGCCTTGGAATCAGGAGGACCTGAGTTCAAATCCACTTTCAGAAACTTGACACATTTAAAGCTGTGTGACCTTGGGCAAATCACTTAACCCCAATTACCTTGCCTTCCCCCTCCAAAAAAAATTTTTTGCATCAATATTCATTAGGAAAATTGGTCTACACTGTAATTTTCTTTCTCTGTTTTTACTTTTTCTGGTTTACGTATCAGCAACATATTTGTGTCATAAAGAGGAATTTGGTAGGATTCCTTTGCCTATTTTTCCAAATAGTTTTATATAGTGTTGGAATTAATTGTTCTTTAAATGTTTGGTAGAATTCATTTGTGAATCCACCTAACCCTGGGTGTTTTTCCTTAGGGAGTTCATTGATGGCTTGTTCAATTTCTTTTTGTAAGATGGGGTTCAGTTCTCTATTTCTTCTTCTGCTGATCTGAGCAATTTATATTTTTTGTAAATATCCATTTCACTTAGATTTTCAGATTTATTGGCACATAATTGGGCAAAATAGCTCTTAATAATTGCTTTAATTTCTTCATTTGTGGTGAATTCACCCTTTTCATTTTTGATACTGGTAATTTGGTTTTGTCTTTTTTTTAAATCAAGTTAGCCAATGTTTTGTCTATTTTATTTTATTTTCCATAAAACCAGCTCCTAGTTTTATTTATTCAATGGTTTTGATTTTCACTATTTCCAATTTGGTTTTTAATTAGGAATTTTTAATTTGTTCTTTTTCTAGTTGTTTTTTTTTTTAGTTTCATGCCCAGTTTATTGATCTGCTCTTTCTCTATTCTATTAATGTAAGTATTTAGAGATATAAATTTTCCCCTAAGTACTACTTTGGCTGTATCCCATAAATTTTGGTATGTTGTCTTGTTGTCCTTTTTAATGAAATCATTAATTCTGTAATTTGTTCTTTGACTCACTCATTCTTTAGGATTAGATTGTTTAGTTTTCAATTAATTTTTAATCTATCTTTTCATGGCCCTTTATTGAATGTCGTTTTAATTGCATTATGATCTGAAAAGGATATATTTCATATTTCTGCTTTTCTGCATTTGGTTGTGAGGTTTTTATGCCCTAATACATGGTCAGTTTTTTATGTAGGTGCCATGTACCACTGAGAAAAGGATATGTATTTTTTCTATTCCCATTCAGTTTTCTTAAGAGATCTATCAGATCTAACTTTTTAAAAATCCTATTACCTCCTTAATTTCTTTCTTCTTTTAGATTTATCTAGTTTTGAGAGGGGAAAGTTGAGGTCCTCCACTAGTATAGTTTTATTATTTCTCCCTGTAACTCACTTAACTTCTTTAAAAGTTTGGATGAACCATTTGGTGGATATGCATTTAATATTGATAGTACTTCATTGTCTATATCACCTTTTAATGTAATTTTCTTCCTTATCTCTTTTAATTAGATCTGTCTTTGCTTTTGCTTTGTTTGAGATCAGGGTTGCTACCCCTGTTTCTTTTACTTCACCCGAAGCACAATAGATTCTTACCTTTACTCTGTGTATCTCTCTGCTTCAAATGTTTTTCTTGTAAACAACATATAGCATTCTGCCTTTTAATACACTCTGCTATCCACTTCTGTTTTATGGGTGATTTCATCGCATTCACATATATGATTACTGTGTATTTCCCTCCATTCTCTCTCTGTCTCTGTCTCTGTCTCTCTCTCCCTCTCTCTCTGTCTCTGTCTCTTTCTCTTTCTCTCTCTCTCTGTCTCTCTCTCTCTCTCCTTTCACCCTGTCTCTCCTCACAAATGTTTGACTTCTGACCCCTGCCTTCTTCAGTCTGCCCTCTGTTCTATCAGTTCTCCCCACCTACTTCCCTGTATGGTAAGATACATTTCTATACTCAACTGAGTGTGTATGTTGTTCCTTCTTTGGCCCAGTTCCATTGGGCCTTGCCCACCACTCCCCCATCTTCCCTTACACTGTAATAGTTCTTTTGTACCTCTTTTATGTGAGATACCCCATTCTACCTCTCCCTTCCCTCTTTCTTACCCCTTACTTTTGGTTTTTTTGGATATCATCCCATCATAGTCAACTCACACCCACACCCTCTGTCTATGTACACTCTAACTGCCCTATTAGTGATAAAGTTCTTAAGAGTTACAAGATTCATCTTCCTGTATGGTGATGTAAACAGTTTAACCTTATCGAATCCCTTGTTTCCTCTTTCCCGTTCACCTTTTTATGATTCTGTTGAGTCTTGTATATGAAAATCACATTTTCTGTTCAGCTCCAGTCTTTTCATCAGAAATGCTTGAAAGTCCTCAATTTTATTAATATCAATTTTATCCCCTGAAGGATTATATTCATTTTCATTGGATAGGTGATTCTTAGTTATAATCCTGTCCCTTTGCCTTCTGGAATATTATATTCCAAGACCTCTGATCCTCTAATGTAGAAGCTGCTAAATTCTGTGTAATCCTGATTGTGGCTCCACAATATTTGAATTGTTTCTGGCTGCTTGCAGTATTTTCTCCTTGATTTAGGAGTTCTGGAATTTGACTATAATATTCCTGGGAGTTTTAATTTTGGAATCTTTTTTTCAAGAGGTGATAGGTGGATTCTTTCTGCTTCCATCTTATCCTCTAGTTCTAGGATATCAGGGCAGTTTTCCTTAATAATTTCTTGAAAGATGCTGGCCAGGCTTTTTTCTATTGTGGCTTTCAAGTAATCCAATAATTCTTAAATCATCTCTCCTTGATCTCTTTTTTAGGTCAGTTGTTTTTCCAATGAGATATTCACTTTTTTTTTCTTTTTTTTTCATTCTTTTGATTTTGTTTTATTGTTTCTTGATATCTCATGGAGTCATTAGTTTCCACTTACCCGATTCTAATTTCTTCATGAGCTTTTGTACCTCCTTTTCCATTTGACCAATTCTACTTTTTCAGGAGTACTTTTCTTCAGTAAATTTTTTGACAACTTTTTCCATTTTTGTGCTTTCTTTGTCAAGCTATTGATTCTTTTTTCATGATTCTCTTGCATCACTCTTTTTTCTTTTCCCAATTTTTCTTATGCCTTTCTTCTTTGATTTTTAAAATCCTTTTTGAGCTTTCCCAGGAATTCTTTTTTGGTCCTGAGAGCCATTCATATTTTTCATTGTGGCTTTGCATGAAGGACATTGTTGTCCTCCTCTGAGTTTATTCTTTGATCGGCTCTGTCCCCATAGTCACTTTCTATAGTCAGGTTCTTTTTTTTCCTTTATTTTTTCCTCATTGTTCTAGCCTATTTCTTGATTTAACTACATGTTAAAATTCTGCTCTTGGGGTAAGGGGTGACGCTGCCAAGCTTTAGGTTTTTCATGCTCTGTTTTCAGAGTTAAATCTGGGGACTTACATGTTTTCAGTTCTTCCAAGGTGGTGTGATCTAGGGGGAGGTGTGTTCACTGCGCTCCTGGCCTGTGCTCTGGTCTGTTAGCAGCCACAGGTACTCATTTCTGCCTGGATCTGTGACTAGGATCCCTGCTTCCCGTGACTACTTGCCTTAGCATGCCAGTATTTCTCCTCACTGAGTCTGCAACCCAGGTCTTTGACTTAGATCTCCTGTACTCAGTGCCAGCAAAGTATCCTTGGTAATCTTCTGACCAGTTGTCCAGCTCCCTTCCCACTTGTGGGCTGAGAACTCCAGAGATCTGCTGCTGCTGGATTTGGCCCCAAGGCCCGAGCTCATTTGCTGGGACAGAACCTGTGAGGCCTGTGCTAGGCTGTGCTTTGCTCTTAGCTCAGTGAGACAGACCTTTCCCATTGACCTTCTAAATTGTCTTAGACTGGGAAATTGTTTGGCCCCACTGTCTTGTTGGTTCTGCCGCTCCAGAGTTTGTTTTGAATAATTATTTTAAAGTTGTCTGGAAGGGAATTTTGGAGAGCTCAGGTGAGTTCTCACCTTATGCAACCATCTTCCGTGCATACATATTCTAAAGCCAAATTGAAATGATGTGGAGATTATTGGCAGCTTTTTGCATTAACACGAATAATTGAGAATTGTCTCTATTCTGTGATAAGGCACAGAGTCTGGTTGTAAGGGAGAGATTATTTCTTCCATACTACTTTATTTCTTCTTCCTTCTGGCAACTTAGGAATGAATTCCTTGAATAACAACAAGAAACCAATAGTGTGTGATTTCAATATAGTTATCTCATCTTGCTGCCTGTTTTTATCAGACGTATCACCTGGGGGAAGTATATAAACTGTGGTCAGACCTGCATCGCTCCAGACTACATTCTCTGTGAGCCGTCTCTCCAGAGTCAGATTGTGGAGAAGATCAAGGAAACTGTGAAGGTGAGTGAAGATTCAGTATCATCAGAGAATTTCTTACTTGACTTTATTAAAATTGCCACTTGCGTAAGATAAATATGTTACATAAGCAGCCATAGCTTCAATGATAATGATTGCTCTACACATCCCAGCTATGTCTTCAATGTGTATTGGCCCATTCGTTACTTTACCTGGTGTAGATCTTCCTCTGCTGCTCTCTGTTCTTTGATGTCTAGATCATTACCTTCTCCTTCTGTCCTCTGTCCAATTCCACTATTTCCATCTGGCTTATGTAACCAAAAACCTATATAATATAGCGTGGGACTACTCAGGGCACACTGATTTTTATATATGGTGGGTCTGTGCTATGGTATATGACACGTGTGTGTAGGTAATAAACCACTTTTTGCATGTCTCTGTGTTGCTAAGTATGACTGGCAGCAGTGTCTCCCAACAAATCCTCACATGATTTCTGTCATATCAGTCTGTTGAACAGAACGGGAGGTGTGGGGGTAGGCAGGAAGCTGAGAAAGGGCTGTCTTCATGTTGTGCTTTCTTGTCTTGGTCTCGGTGATTATATATCCAATCTGAACAATTCCAGTGAAATATTGTAAAACAGTGATCATTGCCATCTATCTAAAGAAACAACCTGGCAGTTTGACCGTTTGTGGGGGAGAGGCGCTGAATTAAGTAAATCAGTTCATTAGTGCTCAATCGATTGTCATTTCCTTATTAGTAATATTATTAGGCAGGTGATTGGTGAGTGGCCGGTATTATGGTGACAGCAGCTGTCAGACTGATTTACGTGTGTGAGCCAGCAATTACCAAACCCTGTGGAATCGATCCCTTGTTGTTTGATAATGATCCCTCTCTGAAAGTAACGGATCACAGCTAATGTAGTTCTCCAAGGCTTGGTGGTTTTGCTGCTCTGGGCCCTCCCTCTACACCTGAGCAGAAGGTTTTTGTGAGTTGCTGTGGCTGAAACAATCCTTGCTCATTAGCCATCCTGGGGCTAAGCTTTTCCACACTGAACCTTTGACAGCTGACTTAGACGCTCTGCGTAAGACGTGTGGGCCTTCCCTGTTGGTGTACTGAATCCTTGTCTCCCATGTGACAGAGATAGTCTTCACTTTGCTGTGTGTCATTTATTTATTTAAGTGAATTAAAAACACTAGAGAGTTTTGAGAAATTTGGTGACAACTCCTAAGATCATTTGAGAGACCCTGACATGTCTTGAAACTGGGGTGGAGAACCACAGGTGTGAACACAGTATATCTCAGACAGCAGCACTGATTGTGTGCAAAATACTGGACCTGTCACACTGGAGAGTTCATTCATTAATTATTCTGGAGATATTTAGAATTTGCCTTGCCACTGAAGAAAGCAAGGATGTTCTTGACAGGAAGATGATCATGAGTGAAGGCAGGGATGAGGGAGTTAACAGGAAGTGATTTCACCCAACTTTTCATCTGCTCTTCAGGAGTCACTTCTATGTGAATCGTTCCCAAATATCCATTTTTCACCGCAGCATTTCCCCAGAGTTTCATTCTCATATTGCAAGTGCCTGCTTTCTCTCTCTAAGTATCTCACCAACACCTCCAACTCAGCACGTCCTGAAAAACTCCTCTCCCTGTCAAAAAATCTGTCCTTCCCACAAACTTCCCTCTTTCTATCGATGGCACCGTCTTCTTCCCAACTTGGCAGGGCTCCTAACCTACCAGGCATCCCGGACTCTTCTCTTCCCCTCACCTCCCACTAGCCTGTATCACTTGCCTTATTCAGTCCTTTCGACCCCCCAACATTCCTGCCACTAGTACCCTACTTCCCTTCATGCCCAAACTATGGTGATGGTTTATTGTTTTCCTTCTCTAGGACAGACTTCACGTTGTTCTCCATATAATCCTCCTTTTGTGTGCCCTATTCAAAAACCTCCAATGGCTTACCATTAGTTATTCAATAAAGCATAAATTCCTGATGCTGCTGGTTAAGACCCTCTAAAATGTGGCACCAGCTACCTTTACAACCTTAATCTTATTTATTCCAGCTTTCACATTCTCTACATCTCAGTCAGACGGCATTCGTTTCAGTCCCCTCCCAGTGCACCCCCGAATTTTCCTGCCTTTTTCTTCTCTTTGTGGGGGAGAAGGGGGCAGGGCACAGAACAAGGGATGTCAACATTCCCTCCTGCTTGGAATTGACTTTCTGGCACTTTTCCTCTCCATCTATGGAAGCTTCTCCTTTCCTTCAAAATCCAATTCAGGTGCTAACTCCTCCACTTAGCCTTCCTCCTTACCCATATACCTGCTCCTTCCCTGTAATTAAGTATTCTTTCCATCACGTTTCTCATAACACTTGGCCTTGATCTCACCTATGTAGTTCTCACCATTTCCCTTGCAGCAGAGTTCTCAAAGTATGTATGTTCCCTCTCTCTCAGGAACACCCTCTTTCCTGTGTTATGTTCCTCTTCACGTAGTCCAAACCAAAATTAACTCCTGTCTGTCCTTTCCTGTCTCTTTCTGATGTGTGGGGACCTTGAAGAGAGATGCCACTTTGAAAGCAGAAAATGAGTCAGATTTGTTATTGGGATTCCATCTGTTTTGCTTTGTCACCTTGATTCCATGTTTCTGTTTCCTGTATTGGGGGTGGGGGAGCTGTCCCACCAAGAGTGGCTTGAGGCTCTTCCCAGGATGATTGTACCCTTCACAGAAATGATGGGTTGTGGAAGTTGGGGTCTGCAGGCCATGTGAAAACTTGGGCCATCATTTCCTGGCAGTCTTGGGGCATATGTATCTCTAATGTTGTAGCTGCCCTATGCTTATAAGCAGGGACAGTTCCTTGAGAACCTCTATTTTTCTATGCTTGGAGGTCCATAGGTTCTCACACAATAGACAACAGAATTTGAAACCCTTGACTTTTGTCTTCTTGGAGATGTGTGAAAGCAGAGAAGTACAAAATGTCTGCAGTTCTGTAGCGCCCGGGATATTTGTGGGCTTTGATCAGTGGGGTGTCCTAGCTGTGGGATGTAAACAGTGAGAGTGGGGGCATGATTGATTCTTTTGGCCTGTGATTGTGTGTGACTGTGTAGGGAAGGATGAGGAGCCTAGAAATTAGGACTGTCTCTTGGCTGGCATGTCTCAAGTGCCATCTTCTCTCGGGCACCCTGGACACAGACAACACGTAACAGCTGGGCAGTCTTTGCCATCTCTGGGCTTTTGTTTTTCCATCTATGGGACTTGATCCAAAACAGTGACCTTTTAAAACCCCACCCATAACGATCATTTAGCTAAAGATAATACAAACAAGCAGCATGGAGCGATGGGTAGAAATACGATGATTTGGGAAGCAAGGGGAGTTCCTGACAGGGGTATGTGGTTCTTCAAATTAATTGGTGGAATTATTAGTCTGGGCATTAAAACTAAATACATTGAACTATTTTAAATAGGAATTCTATGGTGAAGAAATAAAAAAGTCTCCTGATTATGAAAGGATCATCAACCTTCGTCATTTTAAGAGAGTGACGGATTTACTTGAAGGACAGAAGATAGCTTTTGGAGGGGAGACGGATGAGGCTACACGATACATAGGTACTTCTTTTTTAATATAGAGATGATGGTTTATTAATTCACATACCTGTGGATGCTATTTTTAAATTAAAATTTTAGCCTTAACTGTAATGACTAATAAATACTGGTATAAATGAGTTATTCAGCTTGTTTGAGAGGGAGTGGTACGGTCTGGACCTGTGGTTTTATTTAACTGGGAAATTCCTGGTGTAGACACTGTCCTCACTAGTGGAAACTGGCACTTGTCTTTGCCTTAGAGAGTTTCCTGCAGCCTTGAGAGTTTATGAGACATCTTCTTGGACATACAGCCAGTATGTGTCAAAGGCAAGACTTGAACTCAGGTGTTCCTGACTCCAAGGCTGCTCCTCCATCCACTGGGACACTAATGCACTCTTCTCCTGCTTTCAGTTTCTTCCCCGTGACTACAATTTAGATTGATCATACTCTCTTGAAGTATATTTTTACCTGTTGCCTGTGTTGGCTTTACAACAGCCCTGGGAGGAAGGAAGGCAGGATAAGTAGAATTGTTCCTGTCCTGGCACCTGAGAAAACTGGAACACAAAGAAGGGATGGTCACCCCTGGCCAAGGACTGGCAGAATTGTTCCAGAAACCGTTTACTGATTTATTGTTGTTGGCTTTGTTTTTTTACCTTTGAAGAACCAGGTAGCACTTCTGTTTGGCCAAGAGGCTGCTAACATATCCTTTCTTAATCCTGCTGGAAAGGCCTTCTGACAGCAGCAAATGACTGTAGTAACTTGGTGTTTGACAAGTGTAAAGATTTAAGTTTTAGGGAGAAGAATTCATTATTTTATAAAAATCTTTGGGAAAGCTGGGAAGCAGCTTGGCAGAAATTGAGCACTGACCACTATCTTTGCTAAGATAAAGTCAGAATAGATTCATGACCTAGATAAAAAGAGAGATTAGTACAAGAAAATTTGAAGAACATGAACATATTACTTATCAGACTTATGACTAGGTAAATAATTTATAAATTAATGAGATAGAGAATATTGGGATGTGTAAAATGGATAATTTCAATTACACTAAATTAAAAAGATTTTGTACATATAAAACCAATGTAGCCAAGATCAGAAGGAAAGAAGAAAATTAGGGAAAAACTTTTTTATAGACAGTTTCTCAGATAAAGGTCTCATACCTCAAATATATAAAGAAATTTGTCCAATCTACAAGAATAGAAGTCATTCCCCAATTCATAAATGGTCAAAGGATATGAACAGGCAGTTTTCTGGTGAATAAATCAGAACAATTTATAGTCATGTGAAAAAATGCTCTAAACCAATATTGATTAGATAAATGCAAATTAAAACAATCTTGAGATATCATTTTACACCTGTCAGATTAGCTAAAATGATAGAAGAGAAAAGCAACAAATGTTGGAATGGATGTGGAAAAATTGGCACACTAATTCATTGTTGAGGAATTGTGAACTAATGCAACCATTTTGGAAAACAGTTTGGAATTATGCCCAAGAGTTATAAAACTGCCTATACCCTTTGGCCTAGCAATACCCCTATTGGTCCTCTTGCCTATGATGATTAAGGAGAAAGGAAAAGGATCTGTATGTTATAAAATATTTAGAGCAGCTCTCTTTGTGGTGGCAAAGAGCTGGAAATTGTGGGGATGCCCATCATCTGGGGAATGACTAAACAAGTTGTGGTATATGACTGTTATGGAATACAACTGTGCTGTAAGAAATGAGGAGCTTGGTGATTTTAGAAAACCATGGAGAGACTGGCGTGAAATGAGCAGAACCAAGAGAATGTCGTGTACAGTAATGGCAGTATTGTTTTACAAACAACTTTGAGTGACCAAGTAATTTTAGTTATTATAAATATCCAAATTAACCAAAAAGGCCCTGAAGGATGATGCTATCAGCATGCAAAGAAATAACTGATAAGTAGAAATGTGCACAGTGTGGTTTTACATATATATACACACATTCGTGTCAAATGGTGGCCATCTCTGGGGAGGTAGGGGAAGTTATAGCAAGTTGTACAAAATAGATTTGCAATTTCATGTACAACCCTCTTTTTTTTTTATTCTACTTTGTTATGGAAATGCTTGTTTTTTAAAAAAAATTTTTAATATTTTTTAAAAGTCTTCTGAGCTAGTTGTGACATGCAGCCTTGCTAAACTGAGGCATCAGATCTGCTGCCACGAAGGTCTATCAAAGGTAGCAAGAAGTGTGGCAGATGGCTGGTGGCTGAGCCAAGTGCCTTCTGCACTGGTCATTGTGGCCTTCGAGGACCTGCTTAACCTTCAGCTTTCCTCATTCTCACTGGTATCGGTCTTAGGACACAGCTGTTGACATGACTGTTGTGGCTCCTTGCACAGCCTGGTCAGGGCTGCTGAACCTTTGTCATGTGGCTTCAGTATTGCTGGTATCAGAACTTGGCAGAATTGAATTAGATCACATTGTGCTGTTCACGTTTAAAATAAAAGCCAGACGGGGCGGCCAGGTAGCACAGCGAGTAGGAGCACCGGCTCCAGTGTTGAGAAGACCTGGAGATCGAATCCCGGGCTCAGACACTTAGCACCCACCCAGAAACACCTGGCCACGTAACCTTGAGCAAGTTACTTAACCCCAATTGCTTAGGGGCGGCCAGGTGGCTCAGTGAGTAAGAGCACTGGCTCCAGTGTCGGGATGACCTGGATCAAATCCAGGCTCAGATACTCAGCACTACACCCAGAAATAACTGACCGTGTAACCTTGAGCAAGTTACTTAACCCCAATTGCTTTAAAAAATAAAAAAAATAAAAGCCAGACTAAAAAAAGTAAGCCTTGCTTCTTTTGTATGTGGCATCTAGGCATTTGCTTTAAGTGGGTCACCCCTGACTTGTCTTGTAGTGTGGAAGAGGATGTAGGATGTGCCAGGCTCTGTGGGAGGGGGGTGGGGGAAGAGGGCAGAGCACTGAACTAATGTCAGAAGATCTGCTCTTCTCTGGCCTTAACTAGCAGCACAAGGCACTTACTCTGTTTCTGTACCTGTTAAGTAGGAATATTAATATTAGTTCTGCCCATCTTCCCTACTTACAGGCCTGTTATAGGAATCAAATGAGACAAGAAAGGTAAGAGCAGTAAGGTAGGGATAAGGGAGGAAAGAAGTACCTGCACCCCTAGAGAGGAAGCTTGTGTACTCAAAAGACATGCAGGCATATCTCCCATCATGCTTTGTGCACCAGGTTGCCTGATACAGATAACTTCTGATCCTTCCTAGGTGGGAGCACCTGCACGGAGAGTGAGCAGAGGATAGGTGATGACATGTGGTCAGAGTGGAAGAAGAGAGGAGGCTATCCCACTCCTGCATTGTTATTTGCTTTTCTTTTTTTCATTGCAGCCCCGACTGTCCTTATTGATGTTAACCCCAGCTCCAAGGTGATGCAAGAAGAAATTTTTGGTCCGTTGCTTCCAATAGTGCCTGTGAAAAATGCAGATGAAGCAATACAGTTCATAAACCAGCGAGAAAAGCCCCTGGCCCTGTATGTGTTTTCTAATAACAATAAGGTGAGTGTCAGGGGATGCTTACCGAAGGTCTGGGCTATAAAACACAGCCTTCTTTTTGTCAATAAGTCAAAAGGTGTTTGTCTCGTTTAAAGCTAGACTCCAACAAGGAGGACTACATTCATTGGATTTCTCTTTGGGCTAATGGGGCCCATGGGATGTTACTGAGCTTACAAAATGTTCTTAACCTTTCCCAAACTTATCTGACTTAGAGTTGAGTCGTAAGAGGGTGAATGTCCCAAGGCGTGTGGCTCACAGACAGCCCTGAAGTACAACGGGGAACATCATTTCAAGTGCAGCTTGCCTTTCTGGCCCTACTCCATGTGACATCCCTGGCTAGGGAGTTGACGACTTTCTCCTTATTTAATTGGGGCGGGATGGAGGAGGGGGAAGGAGGGGCTTTGAAATAGGAGGTCTGCTTCCTCAGGGGCTGTTTGTGTGAGGTCTTCTGGGTCAGACAGCCTTTCAGAGCCCTGTTTCATGAGTAGGAAGAGTAAATTAGCCAGCAGAATTCATTTTTGAAGCCATCGTCCCTGACTTCAGCTCTGTAGCTGGTTGCTTCTGCAATAGGGTTCCCAGTCCATTTTTTTTGTGGCTCACCAGCACAGCCTGACTAATTGGGAGAAGGAGTAACTGGGAGAAGAGGACAGAAAGTTGGCTCAGAGGAGGCTGCCAGAATGGCCAGTGGCCCAAGAAAGGCCCCTCTTGTGAGGAAGAATTGTTCTACCCTCAGTACCTGGGACTCAGAACCTAGAAAAAAGGCGAGTCCCAGTAAGGGTTATGCCCTTGCAAAGGGGCAGTCAGGTTTGATCAGTTAATAAAACGAATGTTTTTTTTTTCCTTTTTAGGGAAAAAATGTTTTACTGATGCCTTTTGTCTTTATGTCAGAGCTAGTTCCCACCCCCAGAATGAGCTCCTCCCTCATGCCAAAGAAAAGCTGTTGAATACATGAAATGTGTGAGCAACCAGGTGGGATGGTGGGTATAACACCAGGCTTGGTGGCAGGAAGACTCCTCTTCCTGAGCGCCAGTCTGGTCTTAGACACTCCCTAGTTACTGTGTGACCCTGAGTGAGTCACTTCACCCTGCCCGTCTCAGCTCCTGATCTGTAAAGTGAGCTGGAGAAGGGAATGGTAAACGGGGTCACAAAGAGCCGGACACAACTGAAAACATGAACTGTCTGAGCCCTGAGAGTGGCCCCTCTGGTGGTCAGTCTCCCCGTGTTTCAGCCTGGGCCGCCATCCGCCTGCTGTGATGCAGGCTCAGCACTTCATTGCTGCCTTCTGGAGCCGTCACTGGCTTTTCCCTCACTTGAAAGTAGCTTTCTTTTTAGTGATGTTTTCATTTCTGTTGTAGTTATTCTCTTGTTTCTTCTATTAACAGCGGCCAGAAGTATTTGTTCCCGATGTTTTGCGGGGAGCAGTTAGGAAGGCGCCAGCCTTGAGTGGGGAAGTGGGGCCTGGAAGTTGAGTGTCAACATGCCTAGTTTTGCTTGTGCTGGGTGAGTGGTAGAGCCAGATGGTGTGCAGAGCAATGCAGATGAGAGCACAAAGCAAGTGCTAGCCCCTAGGGCCACATTCGGGGCATCACGTTCCATTACCTGACACTTGGGTCCTCGGTGCTGTCCCCAGCCCCTCAATTTCACTCACCCTGTGTCCTCCATCCTTTGCTAAATCCTGTCTTTCTAGAAGAGACAACATCTCTCACACCTGCCCCCTTTCCTCCACTCGTGGTCTCCCCCCTCTTGCTTAGGTATTGCAGTGGGAGCCTTTAACCGATCTCCCTAGTCTGGGCCCTTCCTCCACTTGGCTGCCCCTTGGGCCTGCCCAGGGAGCTCCAGGTGTTCCCCATCACCTCCCACGTCGAGGACAGAATTCCTCGCTTGACATTTAAAGCTCTTTGCTGCCTACTCCTTCCTCCCTTTTCAGTCTTCCACTGTATTCTCCTCCTCTCACTCCCAGTCCACCCCACTAGGCAGTGTCTGGTTCCTCAGTGGCACTGGCCTCCTCCAGGCTCAGGATGCGCTGTCTCTTCGTGCCTCGCCCCCGTCTCGGCCTCTTAGCTTCCCTGGTTCCTTTCAGAACTCAGCTCAGTTCCCACCTTCTGCCAGAGGCCTCTCGCGTCCCTTCCCACTCTCCCTCCCCCCCCCCCCCCCCCCCCCCCCCCGCCTTCTGCTCTGAGGCGGCCTGCCGTCTACACTGCACACATCTTGTATATGTGCCCACTTATTTGCGCTTCCCCCATAGAATGTGAGTTCCTTGAGGCCAAGGACTGTTCATGCCTTTTTTTGTGTCCTCAGTGCTTAACAAAGTGCCTGGCACAGAGTCAGAATTTAATCAATGCTTTTTTGATTGATTATTTTAAATTTTTATTTATTTAACTTTAGGAAATAAAACCATTTTGAAGAAAGCCCAACTTCCTTTCTGTGGTGAGCTTGGCCAGTGGTCATGTGATCTCTGCGGGGCCTGATGGCCATGGGAGAGAGGCCCAGAAGGGGCTTATGTGCCAACAGTGTTGCTGGGAGTGTCACAAGAGGCCTTGATTCCCAGAGGCTGTGGCCTAGGCTGGAATGGAAATCCTGCCTCAGCTCCTGTTTTCTCACAAACCTCTCGTATTTGGAGGTGCTTTGTATGATCTCATCTGCAAAATCTTTAGCATCTGCTCAGGAGGCACCAGCAATGGGACGCTTGGATAAGGAATGAGTGGTGGAAGAGAGATCAGAGGCACTTGGTTTAGGGAAGCCCCCTGGAGTCTGAAGGTTAGGAATTCCTGCCTAGCTCATAAGATAACTCTGTGTGTGTGGGTGGTAGAAATGAAAAGGGAGGGGCGGCTAGGTGGCACAGTGAGTAAGAGCGCCGGCCCCAAGTCGGGAGGACCCGGATTGGTTCCAGCCTCAGATACTTGACACCCACACAAAAAAACTGGCCGTGTAACCCTGGGCAAGTTACTTAACCCCAATTGCTTTAAAAAAAAAAAAAAGAAGAAGAAGAAGAAATGAAAAGGGAAGGGTTTTCAGGTGCTGGCCAGAGACCAAGATGAACTGGAGCCTGTCAGCAAGGCCACAGTAAACCAGTGTTATGCATAAATGTGAGCCCGTTCCTATAGAGAAGACTCAGCCAGCATTTATTAAGCACCTGCTTTCTGTAAAGAATCGTGCTGGGCCCTGGGAAGCAGCAAGAGAAAGACAAAGCCATCATTGGCCTCAGCCAGTTTAGACTCTGCTGGGAGCAGAGGGGAGGAGAAAGGACTGAATGCTAGTGAGAGTAATTCAGGTTGTTTGAGGTGAGAGCAGGCACTAACAGGTAAGAGAGGGAGGTCCAAGAAAGCCTTCTAGAGTTCATGTGAGGCATCCTGAGTCTTTTAACGAAGATAAGAATTCTAAAAGGCAGAGATGAAGCATGGGGAGAGCTTGTATGAATGCATGAAGTCAGAGATGGAATGTACCCTGATGGCCAAGCTGGAACAATGGTGGTGTGAGGAGAGTGATGTGAAATAAGATTGGAAAGGTAGGTTAGACCCATATTGTGAAGAGTATTAGATGCTAGTCCTAGAGTTTTGCATTTTGTTTCAGGGGCAATAGGGAGCCATAGATTGCTTTTGAGAAGAAGAGTGATATGATCCAACCTGTGCCTAAGGAAGATGATTTTGGCAGCTATGTGGAAAAGAGGATTGGAGGAAGGGAGAGCCCTGTCACCACTGCCCACCACTGCCCCTGAGATCCCCTTCTCTTCCTTGGTGATCTCCTCTGCTCCCATGGCTTTAACTATCATACTTAGGCAGATGACTCCCAGATACATCCAGCCCTCCTCTGTCTCCTGCACCCTAATCCATATATTGCCATCTACCTATCTGAATCTCCAGCTGGATTCCTGCGGGCATCTCCATCTCAAAATGTGCAACTTTTTATCTTAACCCCCCCTCCCCCCAATTCTGTCCTCTTTCTGACTTGGCTCTTTCCATTGAGGTTCCCACTATTCGTTCAGTTGGGACTCATTTCACTCCCTTTATCCTCACCTTCAGTTGGCAGACACATCCTGGCGTTCCTCCTCCATGCCATATTTCACCACCACCACTCTGGTTCAGGCCCCTCCAGTCTCTCAGCCAGCACTCTGACTTGCTGTCTCTTGCTTCTCCATAGGGCTCCTAAAGTGTGAGATCCCTAATGCCCAGGGCTCCCCGTGGCATTCCATGCTCAAGAAGTCCCAAATGCTCCCTCCTCTGCAGTGGGATCTAGTCCAAACTCTTCTGTTTGGCTCTCAAAGCCCTTCACAGTCAGACGCCAGCCTCCCTCTGCAGACTTAGTGAACACTCGGCATTGCAGCCAAACCAGTCTGCCTGTTGTGCCTTGTACGTGGCAGCCCATTTGCCATCTCTGCCTTTTCCCCAGTTGTCTCCCATGCCTGGAATCCATTCCCTTCTTACCTTTGCTGTGTGGATTTCCTAGCCTCTTTCAGGAGGCTTCCTTCCTTTCTCCAGTGTAGCCTCCTCAGGAAGCCTGTCCTGATTCCTACCATCTTCTCAGAACTTACTTGGTATTCACTACGTATTGAGTATTTTCTCCCAATTGAATGAATGAAAAAGCATTTATTAAGTGCTTGTTACATAGAAAGCACTGTGCTAATTGCTAAGGATATAAAAGGAGAATCAAGAGTTCCTCCTTTTAATAAGTTCTTGTTCTGATGGGAAAGTGAGTCAGGTGGTTGGTCAGTCAGTAAACACTTTTATTAAGGGCCTACCATGTACCCAGCACTGTGCTGACCACTGGGAAGACAGTCTCTGCTGTCCAGAAGCTCGCAGTCCAGTGGATAAAGACACACATAAAAGCAGCTGAAATACTTGGGATGGGGACCTGGAGGAATCGTGGAGAAGCCAAGGAACACGGAAATGAAGGCAGCCCCAGGAAATGCACCCACCATTTCTACTAAGAGCCATCCATTTCTAATATTGGGGTTTTTGATAGTGCCAGAGACTTGATGGCAAGAACTTTATTCTCCAAGTCTTCAGTCGTAGAATTCAGTGAATGAAATTAACTCCCCAGTGCTTAATACAATGAGTACTTAGTATGTAGTAGGTGTTTAATCAATGCTCACTAAAAGAATAGCTGTCAAGGAGGGTGTGGGGAGTGGAGCAGTGAGGGTCCAAGTGATATTAGGTGATATGAATTCATTAGTGGGCCCAGTCAACCCACTTGTGTGACTTTCTCCAGTAACATCCAGCAGCCGAGGAGTGAGAGCAGAAAGGGCAGGTGGTGGGTGTGATACAGGGCCGAGGACAGCAAAAAGACAGAAGGCCAGGGATTGAGGAGCAGAGAACAGTACAGAGTGAACCTGGTTACTAGAAATCAAAACCCAGAGAGGAGCGAAAGGAGACCAGGTGTGGCTTGGGGTGCCTGGAGATTCTTATGAAGATGAAGAGAGTCCAGAAACAGAGCAGCCACCTTGGGTCCTGATGTCCTGGAGTGTCTGACAAGCCAAATAGGGCTGAGGCTCAGCTGTTCAGTCTAAATTGAAGAAGACCGAAACATGAGATAAAAATCCACTGTTTTCAAAAGAAACCATTGGACAGGAGAAGCAGGCAGTGAATGGCAACGAGATCTGCCCTGCCAGTGTGCCAGCATGGTACACTCCATAAGCACTGGCTTCAGTTTTGTAAGGTATAAAGCGTTGGATCAAGTTTAAATAACTGTATTCTCCACTTTCAGCATCCAAAAATAAATAGAGCTACTAGTTTTGAATGGCCTTTCAATTTGCCTGCCTACCTAGTTCCAGTGATTATATTTTTGTGAAAGAAGAGCCTGGGTTGGGCCTGGGCAAGGAAAGGTAGCAAAGTAAAATGCAAAATTTTGCGAAGGTCCTGGCAAGCTGTAAAATGCACGTAATTCAAGTGCCTTTTTTTTGGTTGTTGTTTTTCATAAGATTTTCATTATTATGATGTCTAATTTTTAAAATATTCAAACAAAAAATTTGGAACCTGAAAAAGAAATATATTTCAGAGGAGTGAAGCAAAGTGAAAGATTATGATCAGAGAAGGGAATTTTTACATTCTTGATCATGAAAGTGGCACAGTTTTTAGTGATGGTGAAGGTCTAGGGTGTCACCAGCCTTGTGGGTGGTTGAGGTAGAAGAGAGATGGTAGCCATGGTAGTTAAGGAGATTGATGAACTGGGAAGCCAAGATGTTCCCATAAACATAATGAATATTGATGTCCTTGATGGTGATGTTACAGGGGTGGGGTGAGGTAGAGGAGAAAACCAAACTCTTAAAAAAAAAAAAGTAACCAGTAAAGGAGTGTGATATTAACAGGGTGATAGGAATTGTTGGAGCCAATCTCAAAAGAAGAAGGGTTGCTAAAAAATGAAAGTGGAATGAAGGGCAGGGAGGAGCGAAGAGTAGCCCGGGGACCTTGAAAGAAGGAGCTTCTAGATAAATCAAGGGTGTGCCAGAGATGAGGGATCATCTCAAGAAAACCAGGTTTCCAAAAGAACAGGAAGAGAGCAAAAGTTCTGCCGTGAGGAAATGGTGTTTGTTAAGTAGATGGTGGACCTATAAGACTTGTTTGAGCTGGATAGGGATGAAGAAAATAGTTAATGGCAGTAGGAGAAAGGATTTCTTTTCTGTCTCAGAATATAGCTAGTGTGGGTCCATAGGCATTGGGAGAGAAAGACGTTGGAGTTTGCTAACCTAGCCATAGGACAGTAGAAATGACACTTGGTTCTCAGTTGTATAGTGAAAATGGGGCAGGAGTGGCATGGGGTGAAGGAGGCTAGGAGGCCTGGGCAGTATTCTGCTGGGACTGTCACTTGACTTTTTGTTTTTCTTTCTCTCACAGTCATTGAGATAGACTATTGTTGTGCCTAGGAGGTCTCTGGTAGTGATGGCCAGGAAGGATGGTGAGTGTTTGGTTGAAATGAAACTATGTGCAGACAATCCTTGAAATTAAAAAAAAATTTTTTGAAGAGAGGAAAATGGTGGAATCCAGACTATATGCACATAGGTAATCTGCTAGGAAGTACAGAAAATGCACCCACCAATTCCCTGTGTATAAGGGAAACAGAGTAGCATCTAACAATCCCCTTAAAAACAAAGCACTTGTTTGGGAATAGAGGTTGCTATGTGTTACTAGTGCATTTCATTAGTTCTGACAAATCTATTTTATCTTGAATTTAATTACATGCATCAAGCCTTGCCAAGGACTTAGGGTTTGTAAGCAAGTGTGACCTTTGGCCTCCATGTATTATATTTTTGTGATGTATAAAAAACTTGAGATACAGTTTCTGGGCAGTTAATCATTTTATTAGTCATGCTAGCATATAATTAATAAAAGGAGTCAATGGCACTCTCAAATGCCAAAGACTGCTCATGGATCCCACTCCATACTTCTATGTTCTTGGAAGACCAAGTAGGTGTTCCTTAGGGTGAATTGACTTTGAGTGGTTGGTTCACAAGTAATGAAAAGAATGAAAATTATAATGAGAGGTGGACCTATTCTGATGAGGGGCTGAGGAACGTGACTGATTACTCTCACTCCCACTCCCAGCTTCTGGCAATCTAGCCTGCCTGAATGAAACACAGTGGGTTGGAATTCACTTTAGATTAAATTCTTTCTAAATTCTCTAGTTGGGTGGGGTAACAATTCCAAGATTTCATCTCGTCATCTGCCCTGCCCTTTGTATAACTAAGCTTTGCCCTGATCTCCAAATGAGGAAGGGAAAAAAATCCTAGATCTCCCAACATTTGGTTATTTAATAATCATTTCTCTCAATTTTACCCTTTGATGTTGCCCTAGGGTAGCTCGCAGCTGAAGTTCCACTATGCGAGCTGGAGCAGGGCCATGCAGGTGCTGGTCATTGTATGTTTTCTCAGAGCTACTACTCTGACAGTGGTCAGAGGCACAAGCTGTGGAGATGGCAGCTGAGAGAACCATAGGCCTTGGTTGTTTCCTCATGGTTATTCAGCATATGTCCAGATTAAATGTGTGCTATGGTACTTTGCAGACAATTGGTTCTGAAATTATTAGGTAAACACAACACCAGATCTAAACATTTTGCCCATCTGCTGCTGCTGCTTCCTCTTCTGCTGTGGATCGCTGGACCACCAGAGGCTGTGCCTGGACAGAGCTAAGCTGCTCAGCTCTGTATTTCCTGGAACCTTGTGTCCTCATTTTTACCGTGACCATCTCTGCCCTGCTAACCCACTTACCACCTCCGTCCACCCCATCATGCTCTGGGAACATCGTTTCAGGGTAGTGTGTATTAGTGGACTTTACATCTTTGTGACTTTCCAGACTATAACTCCCTTCCCTGGATACCACTTCCTTATGTATGTTGCCCTAGGACGTAAGCTTGCTGAGGGCAGAGATGTCTCCATTTCGTATTTGTATCCCTAGTTCTTAGCACAGTGCTTGATAACATACTAAATGCTGTTCATTCATTCATTACAAGATGCAGAGCCACCAGATGGCAATCATTGAGCAAAAACTATTACTGGTGAATGCAAGTATATTTCACTTTAGATAATAGATGTTTCTGAAAAGGTTTATATCAGATCCGTGTCATGTCAGCCAGACTGCATTTTAAATTCACTGTGGCATAATGTACTTCCCAAGAAACCCTGCAGTGGGAAAAGTAAAGATCTGATGAAGAATCCTGTGAAGAATTCACTTGCTTGGTTGAGTAGGTTTTTTTAAAGCCAAACATACAGCCTCGTCTGGGGACGTCCTGCCTCAGTGTGTGCCGCTGGTCAGAGGTGGTGGGGCTCAGCACTCTTGAGATCTTTGAGGACTGACAGCACCAGTGAGGTCAGAATGTCCTATTTTGTCTTTTAGCTGATTAAAAGGATGATAGAAGAAACCTCCAGTGGTGGGGTCACCGGCAATGATGTCATTATGCACTTCACTCTCAACTCTTTGCCCTTTGGAGGAGTTGGTAAGTATTCAATCCAGTGACATATTGTACTTATTTTAAAGGCACCAAAGGTGGTTCTTTCTAGTTTTTGATTCTCCAGAGTTTTTATCCCCTAAAACTCAGCGATGCAGAGGACAGCTTTGTATATGGGATTTCTGAAATACAGTCCATTGGTACCAGCTATCAAAAATAGAATGCTCATCTCAATGGAGCATTGATCTGTATCAGGGTGCCAATTGCCTATGTTCGTAAGCCATTTTTTAACATTAAGCCTGCCCCCCATCATATTAGGTAACGCCTCACATTTGTTGCAGTTAAGTCTATCTCTTCCCCAGCTAATTTATTCATAGACTCATCTAGCAAGAAGAAGGTGCCATTGTCTCTTCTGTAAAATGGGGGTTTGGTCTCAGTGGCCTTATAGGTCCCTTCCAGCTCCACATCTAGGATTCAAATATGCTGTCCAACCTTCTCCTTTTATAGATGAAGAAAATGTGACCCAGAAAAGGGCAGTTATTTACTCAACCTCACCTAACTAGTTTAGGGGCAGATCTAGGACTAAAACCTAGCTTTCATATCACAGTGACTTCTTAATAATGTTTCCTATTAAAGTCACTTCTCCCTCTCTGCCTTCCTGATTTCTCTGATATTCTGTTTGAGTTTATCTGTTACTTTTGTAAAAGTAGTAAAAGTGAATGGGTATGTTGTAGTCATTCATTCAATAGGCATTTATTGAGCTTACAATGGAGAAGGGAGTCGAGATGGTGGAGTAACAGGAAGAAGTGTAGTGGACCCCATCCTCAAATTCCTCCAAACAGATATAGAAAACCAAGCAAAACTAATCCTTATGGAGAAAGTCAAGAAAAAGTCATAGATCTGACACGTGGAAGGAGAGAGAGTGAAGAGTCAAGGGGAACCCAGAGCCTTGGGTGACTGGAACATGGTGGCGCCTTCAACAGTAATAGGAGTGTTGGGGGAAAGGTGACAAGCTCAGTTATGAACATGATGAGTTTGAGGTACCCTCAGGACATCCAGTTGGAGATATCCAAAAGGCAGCTGGTCATGTGTGACTATAGCTCAAGAAATAGGCTAGGGCTAGACATAGAATCTAGGAATCCTTTGCCAGAGATATGGTAATTAATCCATGGGAGCTAGTTAAGATCAGCAATTGGAAGAGTTTGAGAAGAAAAGGGGGCCCAAGAAAAGCCTTGGAAGGCCTCCCTGGTTTCTGGATGTGATCTTGAGTGTGTGTGAATGATTTCTGTTATTTCCACCACCATTCCTCCTCCACCCTAAAGCAAGCAAGGGAGAAGGTGTGTAATCATGTCTGCCTCTACTGCTGCTTGTTTCCTCATTGTTTACTTTGCTGTGTTATGTCCTGGAAGGGGCACGTGGGCTGGAAGTCTCTTAGGCCTCTGAAGCATGCTCTGGAAGAGATCTTGGAAGCTGCCCAGTCCAACCCCCTGATTTTGCACCTGACACCCAAGTGTCCCTGACAGGGGAGGTGACTTGGTCACAGTCACACAGGTAGTGAGTGTCAGAGGCGGGATGAGGAGCCAGGTCCAAACAGAGCATCGGTGAGAGAGACTCAAACAGGCTACCTGATGACTTTATACTAATGGCTCTGGTTTCCTGTTAAAGAGCTTTTCTTGTAACAGCCTGGCAAGGTAAATCATGTCAATTTTATTTTTTAATTACACACTACCATTTTACAGATGGGAAAACATTGTTTTAGGTTTTAAATGATTAGCCTACCTATATATGGCAGCTAGTAAGCAGCAGAACTGAGAACTCTTCCCTTCACTTAAGGGAAGTGTCCCTTCCCTTCACTCAAAACATCCATTTTGACATGCTTTGGCATAGCCATTGATCCTAGGGGTGCCTAAGCAAACAGGCAGCCACCAGTGTAGGGCCTCTGCCAGTGCCAGCAACCAGACCTCACGTGCTTCAGTGTAGCCCCGTGGAAACACAGAAACACCCCACCAACCCCAGCACGTGCCAGACACCGGCACTGGGACCCCAGCTCAGCACCAGGTAAGCTGCCAGACCCCTATGGCCTCCAGTGCCAGCCAACCCCCACCCCACCCCCTTAGCGTAGCACCAGATACAAGTGCCCCTTGTAGGCTTCAAGACAGCCTCAGTGCAGCACCAGATAAATAGCCAGGGTCTGCAACACCTGGCACAAGAAGCCTAAGACAGTGTCCCTCCCACCCCAGGAGCCGAGCTCAAATTTAAAACAAAGAGGAAAAAGCAAAAAAAAAAAAAAGAAAGAAGCAAAAAATAACAACAAATCTGACCATAGAAAGTTACTACAGTGACAGGAAAGATCAAGACACAGACTTAAAAGAGAATAACAGTGTCAAAACACCAGTGGGCAAAGCCCTCCAGTGAATGGAAAGTGGTCTCAAGTCCAGAAAGAACTCATGGAAGGGCTCAAAAAGGGGCTTAAAAATTATATCA
The DNA here is from genome assembly GCF_028583685.1 of Petaurus breviceps papuanus. NCBI lineage: Eukaryota > Metazoa > Chordata > Mammalia > Diprotodontia > Petauridae > Petaurus > Petaurus breviceps. The sequence continues at coordinate 16,758,845 of NW_027185798.1, forward strand.
GAAAGGTAGAAGAAAAATTGGGAAAAGAAATGAGTGATGCAAAAGAATTATGAAAAAACAGTCAACAGCTTGAAAAAGAAAACAATTGCTTAAAAAGTACAATTAGCCAAATGGAAAAGGAAGTACAAACACTGAGGAAAGCAACTCCTTAAAGGTTAGAATTGGATAAGTGGAAACTAATGCCTCTGTGAGACATCAAGAATCAATCAAATAAATTTAAAAGAGTAAAAAATAGAAGAAAGTGTAAAATATCTCCTTGGAAAAACAACTGACTTGGAAAATAGATTCAGGAGAGACATCAGAGTCATTGGACTACCCGAAAGCCATAATCAAAAGGAGGATCTGGACATCATCTTTCAAGAAATTATCAAGGAAAACTGTCCTGATATCCTAGAACCAGAGGGCAAAATAGGCATTGAAACATCCACCAATCAACTCAAGAAAGAAATCCCCAAATAAAAATTCCAAGGAACATTATAGCTAAATTTCAGAACTATCAGGTCACAGAAAAAAAATACTGCAAGTGGCCAGAAAGAAACAATTCCAATATTGGGGAGCCACAATCAGAATTGCACAGGATCTAGCAGATATACCATTGAAGGATTGGAGGTCATGGAACGTGATATTCTGGAAGGCAAAGGAACTAGGACTATAACTAAGAATCACCTACCTGGCGAAATTAATCATTCAGGGGGGGGGAGGGAATGGTCATTCAATGAAATAGAAGGATTTCAAGCTTTCATAAGAAGACCAGAATTGAACAAAAAGTCTGATCTCCAGTATTAAGACTCAAGAGAAGCCTTAAAAGGAAAAGAAAAATAAGGGATTCAGTGGAGCTGAACTGTTTACATCCCTACATGGGAATATGATACTTGTAATTCTCAAAAATTGTACCATTAATAGTATAGCTAGAAGGAATATATATAGACAGAGGGCATGGATATTTGAGGCAATGACAAAAAAAAATAAGGAATGAGAAAGAGGTATACACTAGGTGTGTAAGGAAGGGAGAAGTAGAATGGGGTTAATTATTTCACATGGAGAGTCATGAAAAACCTGTTATAGTGGAGGGAAGGTGGGCAGTGAGCATCATTTGGACTTTACTTTTCATCAATATTGGCTCAAAGAGGGAATAATATACACAGTCAGATGAATATAGAAATTCATCTTAGCCAACAGGAAAGTAGGAGGGGAGGAAATGAAGTAAAAGCAGGGTGGGGAACTGACAGAAGAAAGGGTGGGCTGGGGAAGGTGGTGGGCAGAAGCAAAACATTGTCAGAGAGGGAAAGGGTAAAAGGAGAGGGCAAACAGAAGGGAAAATAGGATGGAAGGAAGTAGGCAGCAATACCCATGAGAGTTACTGGCATTCTCCCATAAAACAGAAGCAGAGAGCAGAATGGTTCAAAAACCAGAATCCTACACTATATTGTTTTCAAGAAACACACTGAAAGCAGAGAGACACACACAGAATAAAGGTCAGGGGCTGGAGCAGAATCTGTTCAACTTCAGCTGCATTTAAAAAGCAAGAGTAGCCATTCCTGATCTGAGACAAAGCAAAAGCAAGAATAGACCATCTTGCTAAAAGGTACCATAGTCAATGAAGTAATATCAGTACTAAACACATATATACACCAAGTGGTAGAGCATCCAGATTCTTGAAGGAGAAGTTATGTGAGTTACAGGTTCATGACCAAACAAGAGACAAAGAACATTACAAAATGTAAAATAGATAAATTTGACTATGTTAAATTAAAAAGGTTTTGTCTAAACCAAAATGGATGCATGATTTTCACATAAAGGGTGATCCCACAAGCAGATTAAGAGAGCATGAAACAGTTTATCTGTAAGATTTATGGATAAGGGAAGCATTTAGGATCAAAGAAGATATAGAGAGCATTACACAATGTTCAGTAGATAATTTTGATTATATAAGATTTTAAAAGTTTTTGCACAAATAAAATCAATGCAACCAAAATTATAAGGAAAGCCAAAAACTGGCGGGTGGGGAGGGAAGAGGATGGGATGTGCAACACATATCTCTGATAAAGGCTTCATTTCCAAAATATATAGAAAACTGAGTCAAATTTATAAAAATGCAAATCATTTTCAGTTGATAAATAGTCAAAGGATACAAACAAGCAATTTTCAGACAAAGAAATTAAAGCTATCTAGTTATAGGGGAAAAATATGCTCTGAATCATTATTGATCAAACAAATGCAAATGAAAACAACTCTTAGGTACCACCTCACACCTATCAGATTGGCTAATGTGACAAAAAAAATGAAGTGTTGGCTGTTGGAGGGCATGTGGGAAAACTGGGATACTAATGCGCTGTTGGTAGAGTTGTGAACTGATAGAACCATTCTGGAGAGCAATTTGGACCTATTCCCAAAGGGCTATAAAACTGCATACCCTTTGACCCAGCAATACCAGTGCTAAGAGTTCTATATCCCAAAGACATCCAAAAAAAAGGGGAAAAGGTCTATTTGTACAAAAATATTTATAGCAGCTCTTTTTGTAGTGGCTAAAAATTAAAAATCAAAGGGATATCTATCAGTTAGGGAATGGCTAAACAAGCTGTAGTAAATTATTGTAATGCAATATTATTGTGTTATAAGAAATGACAAATCGGATGATTTCAGAAAAATCTGACTTACATAAACTGATGCATAGTGAAGTGAGCAGAACCAGGAGAACAATGAGTAAGTGTGAATGACTCTGCTGTTCTCGGCAATGCTGTGATCCCAAAGGACAGATGAGGAAGCACACTTCCCACCTCCAGAGATAGTGATTGAATAGAGACTGAAGCGTGCTGTTTTTCTCTTTCATTTTTTCTTTTATTCAAGTCTTCTTGTGCTGTGTGACTAATATGAAGCTGTTTTACATTATTGCCCACATATAATCTCCATCTAGTTGCTTACTGTCTTAGGGAGGGATAGAATTTGGAATTCAACACATTAAATTGCAAAACAAAATAAATTGAATGGTGTCCACCTTCTGGCTGTCACCTGTCAGCTCTTAGGGCCTGCCACTCTGGTTTCCAGCTACCTCCTGAGCATTTCATCATGGCTGAAACACGTCCTCCAATTAGAGTAACATGGATCTAGCATGATCCTACAGAAAAACAGCTTCCAAGACAAATTTTCTGATAACTGTACTGACTCTGGGCCCTTGAGAAAAGCATCTCATTTCACTGCCATTTCTATAATAATGATTATTCCACTTGCCATTTGTTTTCAAATTTCAGCTCTTTCTCATAGACTGTTGTCAGTTAATCCTCAGTTTAGACTTGTGAAATAGGCAGAAGAGATTTGGGTTTATCCCTATTTTAAACATAAGGATTTCTCTACAAGTTTCCTCATTGCAACTCAATTCAGTCATAATCTAGGCTCCTGGAAGCCAGGAGCTTTATCCCTTTCCTGTGTGTGTATCGTGCTCAAGAGTGGATTTTGCTCACAATGGATGTTAACTCCCTTATTTTTTCCTTGTATTCTAGGTAATAGTGGGATGGGTGCATATCATGGAAAACACAGTTTTGACACCTTCTCCCATCACCGATCATGCCTAATAAAGACGTTAAAGATGGAGAGTGCCAACCAGCTCAGGTACCCACCAAATAGCCAGTCCAAGGTGGACTGGGCGAGCTTCTTACTCTTGAAACGCTTCAACAAAGGCAGAGTCGGCCTCTTCTTTCTCGCTTTTCTGGGCATCCTAGTTGCCATAACTATAAAAGTGAGTATTTTTTCCTTGTTATAAAAGCAGAGTTGAAATCTCATTCTTTCCTTTAGATGCTGGTGAATCTCTTATTTTTCTGCCTTTTTAGGGTGGTTTTTTGGTCCACATCTCATGTTTTCTTTTTGGAATCATATTAAGCTTTTAGAGCTTTAAAAAAAATGGGCAGAGGTTAAACTTCTGAGCCTTTTGCTCTTATGTGGATTGAAGGCTCTAAGGATATCATGTGCTGGGTAATTGGTATGTGCAGGATAGATGGAGTAGATCCAAAAGAGAAGGCAGAAGTAGCTGCCCAAGGTGGCGCTTGAAGGAGTCAGGATGCCAGAAAGATAGGAAAAGGCCAGGTTGTGAAGAGCTTTGTATGCCAGATGGAGACATTTCTGTTTGGTCCTAGAGGCAGCAAGGACAACTTAAGTCTGAATGGGAGGGAGGAGTCAGACCCCCACGTTAGGAAAACTGCTTTGGCAGCTGGGGAGAAGAGATCATTAGGTTGCCCTGGTGGGAGTGATGAGGGCCTACAGGGTGGTGGGAGGGTCAGAGAGAGCAGTTCCCAGGGAGTGATGAGGTCGGAAGCCAGACTGCAGAGCATTTAGAAGAGAGTGAAAGGAGAGAGTCAGAGAATTTGACTGAGACACGTGACAGCTGGAGCTTTGTTGTAGTGAGGGCTAAACATGGGAGAGGTGGGGGGAAAAAGAGGGGTGCCAGTGGGGGTTGTCTGCTAAGGGAGGTGGGAGGAGCTGGCTTTGTTGGGAAGTCACCTCATCACACATTGGAAGGAAGGAGCTATTGAACATGATGTCAGGAGAATGGGAGAAAAGAGAAAGCCCTTGGTAAATTACTTTAATTTTGTAGATGGTGAAGTCCTGAGCTGGGCATGGTGGGGGAAGAAGCATCTGAATTGGCTGGACAGATAGTGATCCTATCATCGCCAGTTTTCATTCTGGCCTTTGAAGTAGAGGAGAATTCCCTTTTCAACTGGATAGGATTAGCAGGGGAATTAATGGAAGAGCATAAAATGGCTTGGCAAGTGATTTTGATGAAAGATGCCAGTTTTCTCAAGCATGTGACTGGCTTGGATGTATCTCCCTTTCTCTTTCATTCTCTGTGTGTCTGTCTCTGCCTCTGTCTCCCTCAGTAAAGCTTGATTTAGATCACACTCTTTGTGACACTGGTGGCAGGTGTCAGAAACCTTGCTGGACAGCTGGTCTGTGCTAGTCTGTGAATGTGAGGGCTTGGGGGGAAGGGTGTTTGGAGGGAAGCAGACCAGGTGCCATGTTAGGGCAGGGAGAAGCACGTCTCTGACCCAACTGGTGGCTCTTTCTCTCTCTCTCTCTCTCTCTCTCTCTCTCTCTCTCTCTCTCACTCTTTCTCTCTCTCACTCTCTCTCTGTATGTGAGTGTGCGTGTTTAATTCTGAAAGGGTTTTGACTTCCCTCACCCCATTATACCTTTTTGGGAGTGAGGGATTCAAGTTGCATTTTGAATCATTTGGGTCTTCTCAGAAATACCAAGCTGTGCTGAGGAGAAAGGCCCTGTTGATTTTTCTGGTAATTCACAGACTTCATTGGTCCAATAAACAGTGAGGAACAGCGGATTGCCAAGGGCAGCACTGTCTGTTAAAGAGAGGTAGGCATTCCTTGTTCCTTTTTACTCAGGTGGGGCAGGGAGGGGCCTCCACTTAGCTCTAGACTGATTGCACTGGGGCTTGGCCTGGTATAGACAGATTTCCAACTTAACTACAGTCTAAACGACATAGAAAATAAAAATTAGATTTGTAAAGATGATGTAGAATATGTACACTGCTGTACTACTGGGCAGAGAAGGGATAGCTGCTGGCCTTCCGGTCAGCAGGGTTGTGGGACAGCAGGCTGCAGGGGGGCCCGGGCCCTGTAGCCACTCAGCTTCCTACCCATGAGCCTTTCTGGGAGGATGCATGTACACACAGGAACTGACATCAGTGTTGATTTTTAATTCACACGCACTTTCTTGCCCCCTTTTGAATTGTGCTGTGAGCCTGACTGCAGTTGGGACTGGTCCCTTCAAGTCTCCAGGCAGTGTGTTCATTTGGGAAGCTGCAGTTAGGAAGGCCACAGGGGTGCGTTTGACCATGTAGGAGTGGCTGTTATCCTGTCCTCTTGGCTTTCAGGCCACTTCTGAGTCTCACTAGCCCAGGCTCAGTTTCTCAGTCTCAACAGTAGCTTGTTGGCCACAGGAAGTCTAGAGGAAAGGAGCAGTAAGGGTTCTCATGTGCTTGTGGCCTTCAGACGGGCCTGCACCCACTGCAGCTGCACTGTTGGCAGAAGATATGGCCTGCCTTTGGCCTACTCACTTCTTTCCCACACAAGACATGCAGAGTGGTTTACTGGGAAAAGTCCTGGCCTGAAGGCTGGTGATCTGAGTGCTGGCTCTAGCTCAGCTCCCACCCCACTTTGTGACTCTGAGTGAGTTCTTTTGGTTTCTGGGCTTACATGTTCTTTCTTGTCCCATGAGGGACATACTCCTGATGATCCCTCCCAGGTGTCTCCATGTTAACATCCCATGGTCCATTAGAATCACGAATCATAGGGCTTGCTAAGGGCTGCATTTCCTCTTCTGCAGGGGGGCATTTGTGGTGGTTTCTCACTTTTCCATAATCATTTTTCTAGAGTTCATTTGCACTCGTTTCCGCATGCATTTTGGGGGGTTTCATTTCAGGCCCTCCCTTGTGCTCTGCACAAGAAATGTTAAACCTAGAGAAGGAGGAGAACCGCTGAAGAATCCATCTGTTTGAGCCTTTCTGATTGTAAAAGTGCTCTGCTTTGGGCCTCAAGGGCATGAATTAGGTTTAGTTAGTCCCAGACACACGTTTTGAATTTCTAAAACAAAAAATGCTCATTTTGAAGTTTTTCAGTTGAGAGGGAAAGTGCTGTTTTTCAGTTATTGGTATGGACTGGTTCAGGGAGGCAAAGATCCTGGGGTCACTCTGGCAGCTGACAGGAAACAGCTTTGGGTTTCACTTAAAAACAGAAAACCAGCACATTTTCTAGAGACATCGTGGCCTTATTTGAAAAGTATTTTTAGATCCTCTTGTGAAAGGCACTAGGTGGTAGAATGTCATTGATAATTCCTTGTTTTGAGGTTACTAATGAAGTAGTTTGTGTCCTTATTCAAAACAACAAATTAACCCTCGTCTCTCTTTTCTCTCTACAGTTGCAGTCCTCCTAAAGATGGCTCAGGTTCAACTTGCAAATTGTCTACTAGATTTCTACTTTTGTTACCTGATTTATGAACAAATTGATTCCTGTTAAAAATATTAATATAAAAGTGCAAAGATAATTAACCTTAAAGTAGACTGCTGTTTACTCTCCTAAAAACCTGCCATTTCAGTCCCATCTCCAAACTCTTCTGGAAACAGGGCCATTTGAGGTGAATGTTCCAGATTGAGTTTTTTTTGCATTGAGATTGTTAAAGGAGTGAGGAGAAAGGGATGCTTTAGGTGGGACTCTTTGCTTCCCGTCCTCGTTCTCCCTCCACCCTGCACCCATTCCCAGGCTCTGTTGGAACAGAAGAGGGGACAGGGTGTGGGGAGGGCCTTTGAAAGAGTTCTTCAGTTACTGAGAGCCTCATGGCCCTGAGCCCTTTAGTGTGGAAACTGGTCTTCCTCAGTATAGCTCAGAAGAGAAGCAATCTTAGATCACTGCCTTGTCATTCCACATCATGCTAGGTTAGAGGAGGGCCACAGAATCTCCCCATTTGCTGCAGTCAGGTTTTGAGGGAATCAGAACTGCCCCCAAGAGAGAGGCCCAGAAGGATGCAGGGAGCTTTAAACTTGGCCACAATCAAAGAACTCAGTCCCTAGCCTGTTTGTGAACACAGGTATCCTTTATAAAGTAAATAATTACGTTTTTTTCACAATCAATGTCTTCACAGAGAACAGTTGTCCATAAGGTGTCTCCTGTCATGTTTTGTGTTTCACCTGGGAGTGTAACCCCAGGCTTTTGGCAGCCAGAGTTAATGCATATGTCTTCCCTGAAGCTACCAGGTCCCAAAGAGTGGCACCACTGCTAGTGGAGAAAAGCTTTTATATATCGATCCTGCCCTTATGGAGCCCCTGGTCAAGCTGCTTTTTATGCTGTTAAAAAGCCCCTTCACTCAGATCCAGATCCCCAAGGCTGGTATTTGTGAAGTCATTTGTTTGCCACAAGGACAAACCAAGACAAGTTTAATCTCTATTTTCAAGTTATGGATGCTAAAATGTTCCATATGTTTTAAAGCCAAATTTCCATCTTTAAATAAATTCCAAGTGTAGAATTTGCATTTGGGTAAGTAGGGCACCAAGTCATTTTACTGAAACTGATGCCTTAGACAGAAGGAATGTTCAGGCTGGAGGACACCGTATGGTGGGTGACAGCCCAAGGTAGACATGTTTAATGTTCTAGTGTCCCCGCTCTACCAGACACCATTAATGACCAGCCCAGTCAATGAGGAAAGAGAATTCCAGAAACCAGGAGGATGAAATCTGAATCCCCAGGCGTGAGGGTCAGGAGATGAAAGGAGGCCCAGGGGTCAACAAGAGAATCAAGGAGGAAGAGGGAAACTCCAGACTGCCTCTGCATCTACCAGTATCCCAGGTCGTGTGGACATGCAGGGGTACTAAAGCTGCCAGCCTGCCAGGCTATGCAGCTATGAGCAGGTAATTCAGGATCCCATGGCGCCAGCCTCCATGTAAGCCCTTGCATGCTTAAAAAATTTCAGCCGCCTTTATTGGGGAGTTGTTATTTATCTGCATACATCTTCAGATTTAATAGTAGTCTCAGGGGAGGAATGAAATTTCCCTTGGGGGCTTCCTTCATCGACCACTTTGCTAAGATTGAATTTGTTCAAGCATAGGTGTAATCTGCTAGTAAAGCCTCCTGTACTACAATAATCATTAGCTTGCTTTAGGGAACTGCTTAACTAATGGTGACTTTTGGATAGTTACCTTGCAATGTTAGACATGGACTTTAAGACTGTTCTGACTTAGCCTATCAAAATTATGTATTGCATTTGCCTTTTTGGTGAAACTTAACAGCTGCCTGGTAACTCGTTAAAAATCTTTATTACAATTAATAAAATTGAGTTGAATTTTAAATAGTACTAGATATCTTTGTTTTTTTCCTCTTAGCTGAGAACCTTGGAGGCACAGAGAACGTGACAAGGCTTTGGGTGTCTGTCTCCTAGCTGTGGACTTACGAGACACACCTAACCCAAGTATTCATATTTTCATCAAAGTAAATGGTCGTTGCACGGTAGGGCATGATAGTAATATTTCTGTCATAGGCCAAGAAAATCGGTATCTTTTAAAACTTTCTGTAATGGACATGGAGGACATTGTTTAATTTGTGGTATAAAAGTTCTACACAGCACAGGGTGTTCCAGAAGTCAGCTGTTAAAGCTTAAAGCTCTGCCAAGACCCTTGAGGGTTCTGCATTTGCATTTGTTCTGCTTGTTTGGTGCTTCTAACAGAAGCCTGGGAGGAAATCCTGCAGCAGAGCTGACCTAGAGCTGGGCAGCTTGCTACTTGACCGTGGTCATGTCACATGGCTTCTCTGGGCTTCAGGAGCTCCCTTTGAGTGGGGAGGGGGGAATTGAAATCTTCTAAGCTGCCCTAGATTCTGCTGGAGATACCACTAAAAGATAGCGTCAGTGTTTCATTGTGCCCTCTGTGTTCCAAGACCCAGAATAAAGCTAGGACCTTCAGCAAGCAAGCAAAGTGGACTTAGGCCAACCCTGAAAGGTGGTAGTCTGCAGATGACTGACTAGTTCTTACTGCTATTGGGTTCATCATTGCTGAGGAGAAAAAGATGGTAACAAGCTCCAGAAAATTTCTGATGGACTGTATGATTAGAATACTTCTGAATGTGATTTCCAAAGAGAACATTCCCAAGGCCCACCCTGTACCCCAAGAGGAGAGTTGTATAGAACAAAGCCCCCCGAGTATCCACGGTAGTGTGGCAGGGCCTTCTTGGCCTAAAAGTGTGACCCAGGAGCATGTAAACAGCCTCAGAAAGGCTTTTCAGAGGAAGCCTGACAGCAGAGCGTCTCCCACAGAAACAGTTTCTTTAATCTGGTGTGTTCTGGTACAAAATATTGGCAGTTTGAACCCATTCATACTTGGAAATAGCCTTGACAGTTCTCAGGATTTCAGTTCAAGTTTGTTGAGTACTGCAGATGAGCAGTCCAAGTTTGAGGAAGGAAAGCATCTTCACCCTGACATTCCCTCTGACCATGCAAACCTGCCTGGAGTAGGGCTGTAAGGGGGTTCCCGTGAAGCACTGATGGGCATCAGTGTTTATAAAGAGCTTTTCAATAACTCGGGACACCGCCCTCACTCCTGTTGGCACTGTCCTAGAGCCACTCTTCCAAGATGGCTCCATTTCCAGTAGGGTAAACCTTCATGCTAATGCTTGGTAGTCATAAGCTTGACCATGATCCCTAGAATCAGCACTGTGATAGCCAGCAGAAGAAAAATCCCCCGACGGACAGCCAGCTGCTTTAGTGATGGCGCGTGGCGGGCAGCAGAAAGGGTAGATGTTGCTTCCAGAGGTGGTAAGAGGTCTGCCTGACTCTCGGTTGTTGAGTACCTTGTCAAAATAATTCCAGGGTTGCTGCCTGTAGCCACTGGGAAAATGAACAACCCAAACAGAGGGTCATAAGGGTAAAATGGAAAAAGTATTGAACTGAGAGTGAAAACATCTAGGCTTGAGTCTGAGCTCTTCTGTTTAGAAGCTGTGTGACCTTGGGCAAGTGAATTCACCTCTGAGCATCAATCTCCCCTTCTAAAACATGGGAGAAATGCTAAGTGCAAGGATCTGTGGCTTTATCAGTGTGGTACTTAAATTTTTTTTTTTAAACCAGTGAAAAATTCCTTCTATGCTTTGATGGTGAGTCATTATAACTGAGAAGATGGGATAGCTTGGTGGCCAGCTCTCTGGCTCATGAGCTTCTCCGTGAGAAAGTCAGATGTGCTCCCAAGCTTTCCCACCCGGGTAAGACCCAGGGGAGCTTGCCCTTAGCTGGCATGGTTGTCAAGAGCCCGGAACCACGTCCACCTCTTCATGAACAGTGGAAGGAGGACTTTCCTGGAAGATGGGCATTTTGGGTGGCCATCAGAGGATGTTATTTGCTTTGAAAAGCAAAAGCATCCTACAAATGAAAAGGTTCTGAGTGTCCCAGATTCAGTCAAAAGAGATCATGGATGCCTCCTAGTCCAGCCTGTCTACTTTACAGTTGAGGAAACTAAGGTGCATTGAGGTGAACTGACTTGCCCAAGGTCACAAATAGTAGGATTGTGACTAAGAGTGATTAATGTCTGAACACGGCACTGAAATGGGATTGACATGAAAACACTTGAGGGGCTCTTGTTTTCATCCTTGTGAACAACTCCCTTCACCAAGGAGATCACAGTCCACGTTTGACTTAATAGATGAACTCTAGGGAGTTATTGGAGCTCACAGAGCTTAAAAGATTTACCAAAGGTCCCATTCCTAGTAAGAGGTCACGATCCGAGCCCAGGACTTGCTGACTCCACATCCCACACTTGTATCTACCAAGCCATGGTGCCTCTCTGTATGTACACCTTTAATTTTAAACATGTTGCCATGGAAATTTCTTACTAATTTCCCACCAGTCTTGTGTTGCTATGATTGGTGCTGTCCAAGCTCCCTCGGGAACTTACGGTGTAGGACATAAAATAACGCATGTCCTTTGGGCATTAACAGCTGCCTAAGTGGAACCCAGTTGAATCCTGGTGTAACCTGGGATGCTGTCCAGTGGTTTGTTAGGACAGCACGTGACCACACTCTACCAATCTTCTGTTCATTGCCAGTGGTCCAAGCACTCTGAAACACTCACTGATCCCTATTGTTGAGAGATGCTACTGTACCAGTATGGTCCAAGGAAAGGGCTCTGGGAGACCCTAATGCTGACAGTGTAACGGGAAGGGTTGGGTCATAGACTTGATTCAGTCGGATAGAAATGGCAGGGGAGAAGCAAAATCACTGACCATCCCAAATGCACGCATGCACACGCACAAACAAGCGAATGCACACCGTCAAGGATTAGTGGGCACCCTTGACTGGCAAAGCTGAAAGACACGTTGACATTGCATTCTATTTGAGAATAAGAAGCGGTAACTGTTACCTGAGGAGGAGGAGGCCTCCTTCCCTGGCCCCTGTGCAGGGCTTGTGCTCTGAGACTCTTGTCGCTGAAGGCCAGCACGCTTCTGAGCCTAGAGATGAAAGTGCACCGGGGTCAGTCAGCTAGTGCCCTCCGGCTGCCTCTCCTTCCATTCTGTGACAGTCATAAGAGTGAGTGCCTGTGCTTAGGTTCTTAAATGCTTGTCTTAAAATGTCTGAGACAGATTGTGTAGGTATCATCACCTCGTTTGGATGAGATTAGGAGGCTCAGATTAGATAATGGGCCTATGATTAATATCAAGGTATGTAAGGACCCAGAAGGGGGGAAAGGATGTTCAGGTGGATGGGATTTAGCATTTGGAAAGATGAGTGGGAGCGAAGCTGTCTCTGTCCTCTAGACAGAATTCCTCTTTAACTTTATTTAACAGGTGCCCATCCTTCCTTAAAATTGTCAGAGAAAGCCCATCTCATTTGGTCACTTCTCCCAGTGCTGAGAATCTTGGGATCCTGAATCTAGAACTGGGAAGGTCACCCTGTGCAACTGACTCCCTGAGGCCAGGGACTGGGTCTTCTAATTTGTAGCTCCTCCAAGGACACCCATAGTGCCTGCACATAGTAGGAGCATAGGGGGAGAAAGAGAATTCAATGGAAAGACCAGACTTGTGTCCTAGCTCTATATGACCCTGGATGAGCGACTCAATCTTTGCGGCCTCCATTTCCTCATCTGTAAAGTGAGGTCAGCCTAGGCACTCTCTGAGGCCTTTTCCAGCTTCAACTCAAGGATCCCATGAAATATTTATTGAAATTGCAGTTGCTACTGATTAAAATTTGTAGGATAAAATGAAGATAAAAGAAACTTGGGTATTCAGCAGTTAGCTGGCTTCTGCCAGACTTCCTTATCTAGTTTCATTCCTAATTAATTTAAATTTAACTTAACCACTCTGTTATTAAGTGCCTTCCCTAGTTGGGTCATTCTGCTGGGAACTAGGGGATATGTGGTGTTAGGTAAGATGCAAGAGGCCATTCCTGCCCTTGAGAAACTCACTGGCTAGAAGCAGAACTAGACGCAAGCTCAGGTAACTGACACATGACATTACAAGGTACATCTGTTGGGGGGGGGGGTGCAGAAAAAGTACAAAGTAGCTACGTGAGACTTGAACCTGGAGAATGTGGGGACCAGGGGGACTTTCTGGAAGAGGAGGCAGACCTCCTTTTGGCTGGATTTTAAAGGCTGGAGAGGAATTTCATAGGTGAAAGAGCAGGTGCTCAGGGATCCCAGCAGTGTAGTTGGGTGGGCTGTAGGGGGCATGAAAGGATGCCCATTTGGCAAGCCTAGAAAGGTGCCCGATGACACAGCTTTGAAAGTCAAACAGAGGAAGTTAAGCTTTTCTCAGCAGGCAGACGCAGGGGGAGCCGCTCAAGATTTTTAAGCCAAGGGTGCCTTGGCCAGCTCTATCCATTCCAGGAGCTTAGTCCAGAGGTCACTTGACACACTGGTTAGATGGAATGTGGTGGGTGTCTTGTCTCTACCCCTCCTCCCATGACCAACTCCCCAACCTTCATGCCTCATCCATGCCAGGGGCCACTGTGCTACTGTCTGGGAAAGCAAGTTACGTCCTCCTATTCTATGCATTAGATACTTCACCCAGAACAAGCCAGGAATATTTTCTCATGGAACCTATTCCTCTTATAAAACCAGGTGGAGTCCACTGCCCAAGGAGGCAATTGATCTCTACTCTCTTTGAAATGTAATAGATGGCTTGAGCTAATACTTGGAACGTGACCAGTTTTCTGGAAGGTCCTTGAGGCCCATTTCAGAGGAGGTGGGTAATCCCCTGGGAGAGGACAGACCCTCTTGGCCCTGGGTTGGGAGCCCCATGGGCACTGGAGGCAGTAACCCGCTGCCCAGACAGGCCCACAAAGTCATTGCTCTATTTCTCTTTTCCCCTTCCAAAAACAGAGAGTGCCTATCACATCCTTGTGTTCCTGGCACAATTTGTTCCATCAAAGTGCCGCGCCCCTCCACCTCCCCCCCATTACCTCCTCTGCAGTCAGCTCCCAGTTAATCCTGGCCATGTAGAAGATGAAGGCGATGGTCACCAGGATGACGCAGACCAGCATCCCCAGCCAGAGGCCTGCAAGGGAAACGCTCGTGGGGAGTGGCACTCAGTGGTGCCCTGACCCCTCTCCCTACTTGCTTTATGACACATTTCTCATACCTATGACTCCAATTTTAATCACAAATACCAACATGGCCCCAATTGGGAGACCGATAGCATAATAGCCTATGGCGTTCACAGTAGCCCCAAAGACAAGCTTGCCGGTTCCTCTCAACACTGCACCGCAAACACACTGTTGGGGAAACAAAAGGGAAGGATGGTGGGGTTAGCAAGCTAGAAGGCCCACCTAGTCCCCATTTTACAGGTAAGGAAACTGAGCTTGGGGGGGACTCCCGATCCTTGAATGAAAGGACAGAGCTCAGAGACCATCTAATCCAGTCCCATCATCTTACAGGTGAGGACACCAAGGCCCAGGGAGGTCAAGCCCAAGGTCACACAAGTACTAAATAACGGCTGGAATTTGGACAGCAGTCCTGGTTCTAAATCCAGTAAGCTTCCCACTGCCCCAGGAAAGGCCAAATGAAACCTTAGAATGAGCCCCAGGGAAGTCGTGATAATGAGGGTGACAGGGACAACAACAGGCAGACGTTATAAGGCTCTGCCTAAAACACCTCACTTGAGTCTCACGTCCAACCTGTGGGGTAAATGCTAGAGGTAGGTTTGTACCCATTTCACAGAAGGGAAATTGAAGGAAGAGATCATTTATTTAGTTGAGCTGGTGCTTGGGCCCAGGTTTTCCTGACCTTGAGACAAGCCTTCAGGCTGCTTTCTTGCCCTGGCTCTGTTCATACCCCATAATATGTGGTACCTGACAGACAGGGCATGTAGTACAAAGGAAAGAATGCTAAACTCAGAGGACAGAACTTAGAATCAGCCATAGGACCTGAACTCAGACCCACTTAAGGGGCCCTTCTCCACTTTGGGAAAGTAGAAAAGAGCCCATTGACTAGCTCTGGAACCAGAAGCCTGGAGTTCACATTCTGATTCTGATTAGCTGATACTAGGCAGCTAGATGGCATGGTGTATAGAATGTCAGGACTTGGAATCAGGCAGATCTGAGTTCAAATCCTACCTCAGACACTTACTATCCCTGTGACCCTGGGCCAAGTCACTTCATGTCCCTTAGCCTCAGCTCCCTCATCTGGAAAACTCCTTTCCTCACAGGAGTATCAAATGAGATGGTATGTGTAAAGGGCTTTGTAAACATTAAAATGCTATCAGTGTTAGCTCTTATTATCACAGGATTATTGTGAGGATCAAATGAAATGAGATCTGGAAAGTATTTTGCAAACTTTAGAGTATTTGGTCTCAGTTTCCCCATCTGTCATCATAATGACAGGACTAGACTAGATAAGCTCTAAGGTCCCTCATGATATCATGTCTCTCTTAGAATGGGTTGATTCTTCCCTCAGCCACTGACCAGGATCCCCGGGCAGGGGGCTGGCCCTAGTGTTGAATTATTGGTAGTTTTTGGTAGCCAGGGAGAAGCCATCTGTCCTCCACAGCCCTTGAGGTTCAGGAATCAGGGGGAAGGGGCTTTCTTTTGTCACACACACTTTCTCCTCGTGGCTTGGGGGAACAGCAAGAGGTTGCTAAGCAGGGGTTTGGGTTTGGAAGCTTCCCAATGGAGGCCTTGGACAAAGGGGGAGACATAGGAGAGGGGGGAAGAGGGACATGTGCCTAAGGATGGTTTGGAGAGGGAGGGAGGGAGGGAGGGAAGATGGCCCAGAGCGTAGGAATAAACTTACACAGAGTGACTCAAACAGGTTATAGACAATATACACAGGCATGACCCAGCTCACCAGGGTGCCGACTTCCCTGCAAGACAAACAGGAAAAGATCATTCATCCAGGGCCATCAGACTGTGTGCCCAGCGGCTGGGTTACACCTGCCCTGCCCACTGAGAAGCACTGATGAGCCAGTGTGACATACATCCAGGTGAGACATCCCCATACATACAGACATACACACATGCATATATACATACAGACAGACATGCATATGTCATACATACATAAATATAGGTATGTAGATATAAGTGTATACACATGTGTGTGCATATGTATATATTTATGTGTGTGTTGTGTGTGTACATATATCTATACATATATGTATGATAGATATACACACACATACTTATGTACCTGAGAACTAGCCTTGAGTCAGGAAGACCTAGGATTGGTCCATCTGACATATGCTGGCTTTGTGAACCTGGCCAAATCATCTCACTTTTCAGGAATCTAGGCAACTCTGTAAGACAGAGGTTTTTAACCAGAGCTCCCTGGATAGATATCAAGGGGTCTATGAACAATGAAAACAATGACATCTTTATTTCAATATAATCGGCTTCCTTTGTGTAATCTTATATATTTTGTTTCATATAATTGTAGAATTGTTCTGAGAAAGGGTCAGCGGCTGCCCCAGACTGCTCAAGAGGGTTCAAGGAGCCCTGGTCTAAGACTGGAAATTGTGGGAAAGTTACTAACTTGTACTGGCAAAAGGAGTTTTCCCCACCTAGAATTTATAACAATGAAATCACAGATCCAGGCCTTTTCCCTAATACAGCAGACACTCACTTAGGTGAGAAGATACATCTCTAGTAGACTAGAGTGTCTCCTTCTGTTTCCACTCCAGGGCTGAGCACAGCCCGGGCATTGACCCATGAAAAACATCTAAAAAATACTTGTTAAATGGTTGACACGTGCTCTATCCTCGAGGGAGAATATAATCTTTTTTTTTTTTTTAAAGCAATTGGGGTTAAGTAACTTGCTCAAGGTTACACGGCCAGTTATTTCTGGGTGTGGTGCTAAGTATCTGAGCCCGGATTTGATCCCCAAGTCATCCCGACACTGGGGCCGGTGCTCTTACTCGCTGAGCCACCTGGCTGCCCCTAAGCAATGGGGGTTAAGTAACTTGCTCAAGGTTACACGGCCAGGTGTTTCTGGGTGGGTGCTGAGTGTCTGAGCCCATATTTGATCTCCAGGTCATTCTGACACTGGAGCCGGTGCTCTTACTCGCTGTGCTACCTGGCCGCCCCTGAGAATATAATCTTCTTGAAGGAGAGACTGTCTCATTGTGTTCTTTCCCATTAGAATGTAAGCATCTAGGAGCGGCCAGGTAGCACAGCGAGTAAGAGCACCGGCTCCAGAGTCGGGATGACCTGGAGATCGAATCCGGGCTCAGACACTCAGCACCCACCCAGAAACACCTGGCCGTGTAACCTGGAGCAAGTTACTTAACCCCGATTGCTTTAAAAAAAAAAAAAGAATGTAAGCATCTTGAGGGCAGGAGCCGTATTTTTGTCTTTCTTTGTATTCCCAGTATTTTCCACTTTGCCAGGCACATGGCAAGCACTTGTTGACTGAGTGACTGTAGTAATATCCCCCAAACCTAGCAGGGTCTGGCACACAGAAAACACATACTAAATGTTTTTTCCCTTCCTGACTATATTTATATCCCCCAAACCTAGTAGGGTTTGACGCATAGTAAGTGTGTAATAAATGCTACCTGACTATACATACCCAAAACTTAATAGGATCTGGCACACAGTAAACAATAAGTGCTGGCCTACTGTCTTGTATCCCCAGAGCTCAGCAGTGCCTGGCACTCAACATGGGCTTGTTGAATGTCTGGGGGAAGGATGCCTCCATTCCTGCTCTGAACACCGGCCAATACCTTGAGATGTCAGAGACGAAGAGGCAGCCAGATATGCACATTTAGTGTGCATACGTGAGGAAACCCCAAGGAGCCCTCCCAGGGCTAAATAGGGCCCCACGTGGGGTATTTATGCAGGGGTGCAGGGATATCGATCACCTACTCATCAGTAGTAAAAATCTTTGCCAGGACGTCCTTGAAGATGGCTAGCAGGGAGCCAATGACAAGGAAGATGCCAACTGAAAAGGGAGAGAAGGAAAGTCACATTAGAAACTAGCCTCCTCCAGGGGTGGCTAGGAGGCAGTGCATAGAGCACCCACCCTGGAGTCAGGAAAACCTGAGTTCAAATCTGGCCTCAGACACTTAACACAAAAACTAGCCGTGTGACCTTGGGCAAGTCACTTAACCCCAATCGCCTTGCCTTCCCCCCTCCAAAAAAGAAAAAAGAAATGGGCCCTCTGCAGGCCTCAGACCCCCCCCTTCAGTGCCTGAGGCCTCTGGGACCTTCTTTTCCTTGAGCTAGCTTTCCATCAGGGCACTTGCTATTGCAAAGATATTGAAAAGTGATACCTTGGCTTGTTTGCGACCGGCAAGCTCCTCCAGAACCATTTTCACCGTGCGGCGTTTGCTCCCAAAAGAAGGGAAAGGCAGCTAAAATGCCCCCTCCTCCATGAAGCCTGCCATGATTCTTCTCCCCCTCAAGCACCTATTTGGACCCCTCCTTTGTTCCCATCACCCACTACCCACTGTGGCTCACGGCTCGCAGACTGGGCAGGATGTTATGGGCTGGAGGGCAATAGTTATGGCTAAGCAGCAATCCCTCTAAAAACATCTGGGGATCTGCAAGGACAGTGCAAGGTGACTTACAGAAGGCAGCAGCGCTCGGGCTGCATTCATAGAGCTTGGGAGGGGTCTGAGAGGCCCTCGTCTTACAGACATTGAGACGGAAGTCTGGAGAACAGTCCCTTAGCCACGGGCGTGCAGACATTAAGTGTCAGAAAGGACTGGAACTCAGGCCTTTGGACGGCAGAGCCGCAGTCTCCCGCTGAGCCAGTCTATGGGCATCTCTGGTCCCAGTGGAGGCGCCGTGCTGGGTTGGAAAGGATCCCAGATGGCGGAGCACCAGGGATTTCACTGCTTGTGGTCTTGAGCAAGCCACGACCTCCAGGGACTTCCCTCTCTTCGTTTGGGAAGTGCCAGAGCTGGAAGGACCTTGGGAGGCCATGGAGCCCAACTGCCTTTCTTCACAAATGTGGATACTTGGGCCTAGATTAGCTAAGTGGTCACTTAGTGTCACACAGACTAGGCACTGACCTAGAAGAACTCAGAGATGTCTTTCCATTTGAAATCTTATGATCCCTTATTAGACTGTAAACTCCTTGAGGGCATTTTTGCCTTTGTAAGCATAGTGCCTAGTACAGCTCCTGGCTTGGAGAAAGGGCTGAATGCCTAGGCAGGCCCGGGTAGTTCCTTGAATGCTCCCTAAATTCTGGATTGGTGGGAGGGGAGCTCCTGGCATTGGGTAAATAAAGGGACTGTGTTATTGAAGAGCTCAGAGCTGTGATTACCAAACCCAGTACTTGAGGCAAATTCAGATGAGTGCAGGAAGGGGGCAGCATGTGTCTGTGAGTGTGTGTGTGTGTGCATGTGTGTGTCTGTCTGTGTGCGTGTGTGTGCATGTGTGTGTCTGTGTACGTGCACGCGTGTGTGTCTGAGTGTGTGCATGTGTGTGTCTGTGTGTGTGTGTGCATGTGTGTGTGTGCTTCCAAGGACACTTCAGTTACTGGTGGAGGGAGATGATTCTCCGTTCTAGAGTGCAATCCTATCTTCTCTGGGGTTGGCAAACATAGGTCTCAGAGGGGACAAGATCCTAGAGATTTCGGCCTGAGCAGGTGGAGGCAAGCCCCAGAGGGAATGGCTACCACAGGCAAGAAGTGTAGGCTCTACTGCCCTCCCTCCCATCGGTCCCTGCCCCTTCCCATTGACGGGCAGCCAGAGTCAGAATCCCAGGTGTGCTTGTGGTTACAGCTCTGAGAGGGATGCCTGGGAAGGATGATGTGTTATCTCTCTGGATGAGCTTTACATGGTGAACCAGTAACAGGAGAGGGAGAAGGACTCTGAGGAAATGGAATAGATATAAGATGTGGATATTTTGATGGTGAAAAGCAAGAGGGCCATTTTGGTAAGGTCCAGAGCGTATGTTGCCTCTTGGGGGAAGAGGGGCAGGTATTGTAGTATAGACTTGGGCCTTGGTTTCCTCATCTGTAAAATAAGGGATTTTGACTTGATGGCTTCTAAGGTCCTTCCTAACTCAATTCCTGTGACCATATGACCTCCCTGGGTCTTAGTTTCCTCATACGTTTGCTGTTTGCAAAGGTTTCATGGAGCATCTTAGCTACCTTTCCCTCCCTTTGGGAACAAACAGGAAGGGTTCGTATGATCCTCTGAGGTCTCGTCCACCTTTCTTTTATCAAAGGAGCCCATGAACACTGGTGTCCTGGAGGAGTGGGAGGCAAGTGTTCTTAAATAAACTGACTTCCTGAAGTTGTCCAGCAGGGGCCCTGGTGGAGAAGCAGGGTACTACTACATAGGGGATAGAGTGGCACCTCCAGAGACAGAACTGGGTTGAGTTTCATTTTGGACACATAATGTATTTGTAGTCCTGGGCAAGTCCCTTAACCTCTCAATGCTTCAGGTAACCCTCTGAGAAAGACTAGAAGCTACAGAGCCGTGACTTATTGATTGGCCTTTGTATAGGGAGTTCCCTACACCAATGAAATCACAAATTCTGATTTGCCCCCAAAAGAGACCTTGTGGGAGGGAAGAATTCCCCATAAATTGGGAGCAGAGTGACAGGATTGGATCTGGGGCATAGGGGGAAACAGCCGTTGTTACAATAACCCCAAATCCATCCTGGAACATGGGGAGGGTAAAGTCCCTGTCCTATTAGGAAGCACTTGGCTAAGTCTACACAAAGTATCTACCCAGTGATGATTGAGAAGATCCATCCTGCCCCGTGGTCCAGACGCAAACGCTGGGAGTAGACTGGAGAGAGCCCATTTACATACCTGTGCACAGCACCCCGGTGGCAGCAGATCTCTTAGCTGCATGGATGTCCCCGGCACCTAATGCATTCCCCACTCTGACACACACAGCAGAGCCAAATCCAAGAGGAATCTGGAATCAATGAGGTGAAGGTGAAATCAAAAGTGTCTGTGTCTCCCCCCTTTTCATCGCAGGGGTACTTATGGGCATGGACCATTACATAAAATGTGGCTCAACTGCTCTCCCCCCTTTCTTTTTTCTTCTGTTATAGTGGCTGGGGGAGGGGAGTGATAAGTTTGGAAATGAAGGTGATATTAAAACAGAAGTTATAAATAAAAACAAATCAAAGCAAAAATATCTGTTTCTGTGAGCATGTGTGTCTTTAGGAAGACACACAAAACAGTAAAATTTTTACCATGCTTTTTCCCCCTGGGAAAGGCTTTGTCTTTTAGCTAAAGAATTGATAACAAGGAGAAGATCCAGGATGTGGACAAAACAGCCAGGTGAAAAGGCAAGTGTAGCTGTAGGAGGGAAAAGAGATGCTGGGAAGGAGCTAGGAGGGCAGTTGTTGGTTGATTGTCTAATCAGCTTCAAGAATGGTGATTGACGTCAACCTAGAGAGAGGTTCCTGATAGAATGCTCCAGGGACCTGTCCATGTTGCTGTTCTATAGAACATTCCCCCTCACCCCACCCCCCCATGAATGGATAAAGGTATATGGCTTGGTTATCAAGTGTATGGATGACAGAAAGCTAGGAGAGAGGAGAGAGAGAGAGAGCAGTGGGAGAGAGACAGACAGAAACAGAGACAGAAAGACAGAGTCTGAGAAACAGAAATAGAGAGACAGAGAGAGAAAGGGAGAGGAAGGGGCTTCTGTGGACATGGTCTGCTAGTTCCTGATCTCATGCCCTAATGGAAAAATTTACTTCTACCTTAAAATGATCAATAAATACCAAGCTTGTAAATTCACCCATCACTGTTAGCCTTGGAAATACACTAAATTTAATTATAAGTAAGCTAATATTTTAGCCAATTTGAGCAGAGATTTAAACTGAAAAAGAATGTGGCATGGATTCTTAACCCCTTTTAAAAGGTCCTGGACCCCTTTGGTAGGATGACCAAGCCTATGGGACCCTTCTCAAAACAATATTCTTAAATGCATAAAATAGAACACAAAGGAAACCGATTCTTTTGAAGTAGTTATAGAAATATCTTTTAAACAAATTCACATTGCTCTAAAGACAGATGGGATTGGGGACTTTATAATCAAGCTTCCTCTTGAGAACAAAGCCTAGAATAACCCATTTATACTCTCTGGGCCTCAGTTTCCTCTTCTATAAAAGGAAGGGTTGGACCAGACAGTCTTGGAAGGGTTTTCCTGCTCTAAGTCCTCTGATCCTAAGGTCCCCAAGAATAGCCAACAGGAGCCAGACTGGGAAAGTTTACAAGGAGAAGGGGGGATGATTTGGGAGGTTTGCACTCACCATGTACGCAACAGTTGACACCTCATAAATGATGGACTGGGCAGACAGTTCCACCACACTGAGCAGACCTAGGAGAAAACATAATGTTGAAGAACAGAGACGGTGCCAGACCTCTGCCACGTGTACCAGATAGAGGCCAGCTACCCCTCGGAAGAGGGGCAAGGAAGGGGAAAATGTGCTAAAATCTCAATAAGTGGGAGGAGTTCTGGGCCTGGAGTCAGGAAGACCCGAATTCAAATTCTGACTTACTCGCTGAGACCCTAGGCAAGTCCCTTAACCTCTTCTTCAGTTTCCTTATCTATAAAAGGGGGATAACAGCACCTACCTCCCAGGGCTGTTGTGAGGACCGAATGAGACCATATTTGTAAAGTATTTTGCAAATGTTAAAGGGACAGCTTCTTAGTGGCTCTTATCCTGTGATCCTATAACACTTCCCCAGGAAGCCCATCTTACTCAGGGACAGCTCTCATGAGGACATTTGCCCTGACATCAAGACAAGCTCTGGCTCTTCCTAACACCCACTCTGTGTTCCTGGTTCAGCTCTCTGGGGACCAGCAGAACAAAGCTAATCTCTCTGTCACCTGGCAGCCCTCCAAATAGATGAAAACAGCTCTCCTGCCCTTCCTCCAGTTCCTCCAAGGACTATGAATGGCAAAGTCTTACCTATGAGGAGACTCCCGATCTCATAGGCCCACCACTCGACACATATCATGAGCATGCCCGGAATGGCCAGAGACAAGAAGGTTTCCCACTCCTCTAGGCACTGGAGGGACCAACCTGGGAAGAGAAAGGCGGGCAGGAGGCTGGAGTGATATCATGCAACATAGCCAGACTGGGCCTCTGTCTTCTTCTGGAGTCCCCCTTCCTGTCCCCTGCCTCCAATATCAGCCAGAGCCAGTGGTTTAAATCCATTGGCCCAAAGCTGCTCAACGTAGGGCCCCAGGAGGTCCAACCTGGGAGCTCCTGAACAGTCTCAGCAAAGCCAGCCTTACATGAAAGTAGCTAAGATGATTAAAGGGCCTCAGAAGAAGCAATATGGCACAATGGAAAGCGCCAGGGCCATTGGATCCAGAATTGGGAGTGGAGGTTAGGGGCAGATCCCATAACTGAGGCAAGTGCAGTTAAGACAATGGAAGGGCTAAGGAATGCTCGTGTCCCGTGCACATATGGCTGAGGTAGGTGAGACAGGGATCATGGGTGTTGAGGAGGCTAAATAACTGGGAAGTCATGGTAATGGGTCACAGGATCACAGATTTAGAGTAGGAAGGGAGTTTGGAGGTCAATGAGTCCTTAGTTGACAGATGAGGAAACTGAAGCACAGAGAGGCCAGACAAAGCCAAAATCACAATCTGGTATCTGAGGTAGGACTTGAACCCAGGCCTTCCTTCAAGGTCATCACTTATCTTCTACAACTATGAACTCAATTCTGAAACTGCTAGGGACGAGATGAAGTGACCTGGGGGACCTGGATGGCAACAGCAAGGGTCTGGACAGGGGCTCAGTGGTAAGAGTCAGGATGTCAGGCAGCTTACGGGTTCCTTCCCCCTCTCCTGACCCAAGTCTCAGCCTTGGCCTTCCCCCATTCATATGCTCCTCTAATCACTCTTTCTGCTGAACCCTCTGAAATCTGCCTTAGTGGTCCATTGGGAATATGGTGGGATTTGGAGTCAGAAGCCCTGAGTTTGGATCCCAGATCTGTTGTCTCCTACCTGTGCGACCACAGGCAAGTTATTTTCTGTCTCTCTCAGTCTGTTTCCTCAGATGTAAAGTGAAGGTATTGGAGTAGATGACTTCTAACTCTAAGTCTATGAACTTGGAAGGAGAGATGATTGCTGAGTAACGGTGACAGAGGGATGGTCTGGAAGTGAGGGGGTGCCAGCTCCTCTTCTTGGCCTTATCCTTGGAGGGGGGTGCCAAGAGCTGATGAGAAAGCTGGCATGGAAGGATCAGAGCCTTATAGATCTAGAAAGAGTAAAAGTCAAAGGGGAGATTTGAATCTAGGTTTTCTGACTCTAGAATCAGGGCTCTTCCTACTGGAATGCTCTCTTCTCTAGAAATAGAAGAGAAAGAGAGCTAGGGTGAGAGAATCCTAGATTTGAAGGTGAAAAGGGCCTTAAAGACCATCTAGTCCAACACCCATTTTACAGATGAGGAAGTGATTTGCCCAAGAGTGAATGGCAGAACTTGGATTCTCACTCAGGTTCTCTGAATCCAGTGCTCTGCCCATTGCTCCATAAAAGAATAGGGCTCTAGTAGGTGCCATAGAAATGGTGGGCAGAGGGGGGCAGTAACAGGAAAGGGCCAAGTCCAGTTTGCTATTGGAAAGTAAGAGTGGCCAATTGCTACCATCCATGGGGCTAGTGACCAGCTCTGCTGTGGATCCCTGCTGCCCCACCCCCAGCAGATCCCACAGTGTCCCAGGCATCCCGTGGGGTGGACCTCAGACCAGGTGACTCATCTGGGACCATTCCCCTTTCCTGCTGGGAGACTCCTGACAGTACTAGCTGGGTCACAGTCTGGGGACCAGAGCAGCAATGCAGACAGTGCTGATGTGGGAAAGGACACAGGATAGCAGTAAAGCCCTCCAGGGAAGAAATTATGCTTCTTTAGAGGTTACTGCCTGGGGCACAGCCTCAGTTGACCTAGTCTGCTTCCAGCTTTGGCAGGGTCTCAGCCTTGTAGGGACACAGAGGCCACTGCCGAATTTGAGGATTTTTCCCTCCGGCTCCCACCAGAGTTAGGAGATCTGAGTTCTGGTACCATTTTTGCCACTAGCTTATTGGGACCTTGGCCAAGTCATTTTTAACCTCTTTTAACCTTTTTAACCATTTTTATTCTCAGGCTTCTCATCTGTAAGATGGGAAGAATAACTCTAATCAGTGGTCCCCTCACTGTACTATTGTGGAGATTAAATGAGGAGGAAAGTTCTGGAATGTTGAAAGGGCCTAATGCCTCATTAAGAGGCACTGGTACAGGGAAAACATTGGCTATAGAATCAAAGGATCTGGGGTCAATACCTGCCTCTGACGCTTGCTACCTGGGTGACCTTGGTCCTCAGTTTCCTCATCTGGAAAATGAAAGAGTTCTTCCAGCTCTAGACCTGTGTCCTCATATCCAGACACACTTCATGTCTCTTCAGCTAAAAAGCCATGTGCTGTGGGTTTAGCTAGCATGTTACACCCCCCCCCCCGAGGGATTGGGGGTGAACAGAGACACCTGGATGGGTGTGGTCAGAAAGAGAGAGAACGCTGTACCTCCCCACGTCTCCAGGTAGAGTTTTCTCACCACAACATACAGGAAAAGGATGACGACCTGGATGTACTGGGCAATGGTGTTGGCCAAAGCAGAGCCCCTGGAAAAGAAGGTCCCAGGTGGGGAAGGCTTCCTCGGAACCCTTTGTCTCTGCTCTCTGCCCCTCTCCTATCGGTTTGTATACACGTATACCTTCCCACCTCGGTAGATGCTGAAACCAATCATGATAATGTTAAAAGTCATAGCAGCAGTGGTTGTGGTAGTGATAGTCATAGCAATAATAGTAGTAACAGTATAGTAGTAGTGGTGGTGGTAGCAGTAGTAGTAATGATGATAATAGT
>NW_027185798.1:16784637-16799356 GCF_028583685.1 Petaurus breviceps papuanus
TGACAGTACTAGTAATAGTAGTAGTGGTGGGGGTAGTAGTAGTAGTAGTAATAATGATAATAGTAGTAGTGATAGTAGTGGCAGTGGTAGTGGTAGTAGTAGTAGTAGTAATGTGACAGTAGTAGTAACAGTAGTAGTGGTGGGGGTAGTAGTAGTAGTAGTAATGGTAATAGTAGTAGTGATAGTAGTCGTAGTAGTAATGTGACAGTAGTAGTAACAGTAATAGTGGTGGTGGTAATAGTAGTAGTAGTAATAATGATAATAGTAGTAGTGATAGTAGTGGTGGTGGTAGTAGCAGTAGTAGTAGTAGTAATGTGACAGTAGTAGCAGTGGTGGTGGTGGTAGTAGTAATGGTAATAGTAGTAGTGATAGTCGTGGTGGTGGTTGTAGTAGTAGTAATGGTAATAGTAGTAGTGATAGTAGTAGTGATGGTGGTGGTAGCAGTCGTAGTAAATGCTTACACAGGCTACGCCTGAGGCAGCCTGTTCTCTCCAGGAGCAGTCTGCTATTGGGTTTAAGCCCACATGACACAACCAGAGGGTTCCCCTAAAACAACTCCCAGCAGGGAAGGAGGAGACGCCCTAGACTAGGGGCATTCTCACAGCAATGACAGCTGCCCACAAATGGAAATCACAGGCCAGGCTCCTGAGTTGGTTGCCTTAGTTTAGGTAATATGGCACAAGAGAAAGAGTCTGAAGACCTGAATTCAAATTCTGAATCTGCTCTTCACTGTGACCTTGGGCAAGTCAATTTCCTTGGCTGTGCTTTGGTTTCCTTTCAAGAAGTTGAACTTGGTGATCTTGGAGTCACAGGTGCATAGGATCATAGCTTAAAGTTAGAAGGGGCCTTAGGGGTCATTGAGTCT
Source organism: Petaurus breviceps papuanus (assembly GCF_028583685.1). Taxonomy (NCBI): domain Eukaryota; kingdom Metazoa; phylum Chordata; class Mammalia; order Diprotodontia; family Petauridae; genus Petaurus; species Petaurus breviceps. The sequence continues at coordinate 16,785,503 of NW_027185798.1, forward strand.
GATTTATTCATTTTACAAATGGGAAAACTGAGGTTCAGGTAAGGAATTTGAAAGGACCAGGGTCTATTAAAGTATTAAGTGTCTGAATCAGGATTTGAACTCAGAATCCAAGCTTGTAGATTTGTCACTAAGCCACTTTTTCAAGGACCCAAGTTTAAAGTCCTCCATTGCTTATTACCTGTGTGACTTGGGGCAATCCACTCTCTGGGTCTCAGTTTCCTCATTTGTAAAATGAGGAAAAATGTCCTCTTAGGTCCTTTTCAGACCTAAAACTAGAGTCCTATGCTTTCTGAGTTCCTTTCCATCTCCCTCCACCTTAGGGACCCTTCCCATTCCTTTGTCTGGGTGCCCCACCTGCCCTCCCCCTGCTCATCACACCTTCCCCCCATGAGTGTCTGGGATCACTGCCCTGGAAGGCAATCTCAGGCTCTGACTCCTCTGGGATACACCCAGGAGGGGAGTCAGGGCCTCCCTACACTTCATGTTACATTCATCCTGAGGTGTTTCTATCACTTCTGTCTTTCCTACCTCTTTCTTTCTTTAACCCTCTTCCTCAGGTTCTGCCCCTTAGTGGGGACTTGGTAGGAAGGAGGCACCTGCTGTGTGACCGGTGCTGTGCCTCCCAAGGTTATTTTGAGCATCAAATGAAGTCATATTTGTAAAGTGTTTTGCAAACCTTCAAGGGTTATATAAATGCTAGCTGTTCTTATTATTTTTGTTGTTGCTATTGTCATTGTAGCAGAAAGATTCTTCCTGCCTTCAAAATGCCCACTTGCTACTTACGGCACTCCCATATGCAAAACGTAGACAAAGATGTAGTTGGCCAACGCATTGAAACCATTTCCCAGGATACTGCTGAGAACCTGAGGCCAGACAATGCCCTGAAATACAGGAAAATAGAAACCTAGCCACAGAGCGCTCAGACCCCCTGCTCTTCTTTGAGTCTTTGTAGGTACCCTCTGTGTAGCTGGGTAACTGGAAAGGGAGTATCTGTGAGTGTGAGCTCTTGTGACTGTGTCTGAGGTTTGTGTGGCACTCCATGAAAGTGTCTGGATGGGAGTGGTCCCATGTATCTATGTGACGCCAGAGGGACAGGTTGTCATAGGTCCCCCGATGTTGGTGTCAACTTTGCCTTTGTGTGTTGGTGAATGGGTCTTTATGTGACTCTGTGACTGTGACTTAATGAAGGAGGGGTGAATCTGGGGAAGGTGGAAAAGCCCTGAGTTCTGTTACCAGATTTTCTGTTGACTGGCTGTGTGCCCTAAGGTGAGTTACTTCCCTCTCTGGGCCCCTATTTCCATTTCTCATTAAATGAGGGGGTCAGACTTGATGGTCTCCAACGCCCTTTGTAGAACTGAGATTCTATGAGTTAGTGATACTGTTGTGCCCACCCAGAGTACCAAGCCAGGAGCCTGGATACTGGTGTGCCCACCCCCACCCAGAGTACCAGGCCAGGAGCCTAGGATGAGATGCTCTTCAGGAGCATACAAACTCCTATGACCAAGACAGAGACAGCCACCCCTCAGCCTGAGTCCCTTCTCAACAATTGAGAGAGACTGTTGGAGAGTCAGTTCCCCGTAGGGAGGAGCAGCAGAGAGTGGGCATGTGCCTTATGTTAGAGTGGGCAGGGGAGTGGGCCTTCCCACTGAACCACCTTGGGGGCAGCCAAGGAGAGACTCTAATTTCTTCCACAGCCCAATATTCTTGGTTCCTTCTAGCCCAGGTGGAGTCAACTTTGAGAAGCACATTCTAGGTTGGCCCCATGAGACCACACAGCACCAGTGGAGGGCAGGGGCCCGCTGGGAGGGACCATATCATCCTGGGGCCTAGGTAGGGTGGGAATGTCACTGTACCTGGTTTTGTAGATATTTCGCTTCTAAGGAATAAAGGAAAATGGCCTGGAGAGAAATACACAAGCACACATTAAGACTGATCTTGGATGGGCTAGCCATGGTAAGATTCCAAGAGGCCAGCCTCTGCCTGCTTCATTCCAATGTGTCTCCTCTTCCCTACTCATCATGTGGCTGGCTGTTCTCTGCCCCTCGCCACTCTCTGTGCCTCAAATCTCTCCCCATTCCAGCCCATCCTCCATTCAGTCACCAAAGTGATTTTCCTAGAGAGCAGATCTGACCTTGTCACCCCCCCCTACTCAATAAACCCCAGTGGCCTCTATCACCTCTAGGATAAAATACAAAATGCTCTGCTTAGCCTTCAAAGTCCTTCATAACTTAGCCTCCTATTACCTTTCCAGCCCTCTTACACCTTATTCCTCAGCACACACTCTGTGATCCAGTGCCCTGACCCCCAGCTGTTCCACAAGCAATTCCATCTCTTGACTCTGGACATTCTCCCAGGTCGTCTCCCAAGACTGCAATACTGTCCCTCCTCAATTCCACCTACTCACCTCCAAAGCTTCCATTAAATCTCAACTTCCTTTTAGTCCCCTACAGGCAACTAACTGCATTATAGGAGCAAGGCCAGAGAGGTCTGAGCTTGGTTTCTCTTTTTATAAAGGACTAATTAGAGAGACTCTCAGGGAAGGCACTAAAATCACTAAAATTAAGGAGGCAGAAATGAGGGGGGAGAGAATTCCCTTGCTCGTGGGATTTGGACTTTCTGCCCATTACACAGATGAAATCTGATCAAGCATCGGCATAAGACCACCAAGTTTCTGGATGAGTTAGAACAACCCAGGACTGACACAGTAAAGTATAAGCAGCTAGAATGGGGGGGGGGGGTCCCTTCCATTGAACGTGGGAGCAGGGAAATCACCACCACCCTTTAGAGCTGAGAGATGAGGAGAACTTACAGGAAGGGCAGGAAGGAAGAACATGACGTATTCTTGGGTTATCCTATAGGGAACGCAGAGAAATAAACGACATTTGAGCAGGGTTCTGAAGTGATGAGCAGAAACCTCTCCGGGCTCCATTTTCCTAGCTATGGAGTTCCGTGTCAATCAATCAAGGAATAAGCATTTAGTAAGTGGCTACTGCATACCAGACACTGTGAAACTCTGAGTGTACACATAGGAAGAATGAGACAATCGTTACCCTTAAGTTTACATTCTAAAGGGGGAGATGTCAAGGGCGTGTATACATACATACAGCATAAACAGAAAAAGAACTCATGGTTATTATCAGTGTGGGAACCTGAACAAAGGACATTTTAAAAAAATCATTTGACAAAAGGCTTAACTTCACTAACCTCAGGTCTAGAGATGAAAAGAACTCTGTAAGCCATCTAGTCCAGCTCTTCATTTTACAGATGGAGAAACTGAGGCCCTGAAAGTTGAAGCAGCTTGCCCAAGGTTGCACACGTATTAAATGAAAGAAGCAAGATTTGAACTCAGGTCCTCTGACTTAGAGCCAAAAAATGCAAATTAAAACAACATTGAGGCACCACCTCACATCTGTCAAATTAGACATAGTAATTAAAAGCAATGAAATTCAAGGTTGGTAGATTGTGGAGATACAGGGACATATTCATCACTGGGTGGAATTGCAACCTCATAGAATCTTTTTTTGGAGAATAATCTTGCAATATTTCACTAAAAGTTACAAAATTAAACATATACTTTGTCCCAAACGTTGATATACTTTGATCTAAAACAAACCCCCCAAAGTTCTCTCTTTTCAAAAATTTTCCTAGCGACTAGGTGGTACAATGGGTAGAGATAGAGGCCCAAGGTCACTCTCTTAGATTCAAAGTGGCAGAGGTGGTGCTACCTGCATTGGTGGAGGCATTTTCTTTATCTGGGAATTCCCAATACAGTTACAATCACTATCCCAGTTACATGTTGCCTGTTACATGTGATTGTAAACAAGGGAAAACAAAACTGGCAACCACCTAAATGTCCAACAATAGGGAAAGGGTTAAGCCAATAGTGGTACTTTCATATAATGAAATATAACACAGTTAAGGCTAAAAAGTACACGGAATACAAAGAAAATCTAGAAAGATTTTTATGAAATACTGTAAGAAAAATAAAAAGACAAATCCCAAACCAGTCAGAACGAGGTTAAGAACAATGAATTAGATTATACAAAGAATGTGTACAAAGACACCTTAGAGAAGATTCTTCTCCAAGAGAGTTGTGGGGGAAGGGTTGACATGGATTATATGCATTGAACTTAATTTATTTAAATGTAGATGATCACTGAGCAACTTGCACGTGTCCTTTTAAGGGGGAGGGCCTGGCACTTAGGACACGTATAAGATTTTCACCTGCTGCCAATCTACATGCTGCCTTACAGATCACTGCTGCCCTAAATGAGGGATAGAGGAACCTTTGGATTAGCTACTAAGCTCTAACAACATGCATGTTACTAACATGTAACAACAAGGCTTGAATAAATGACCAGTCGCTCTCTCTCTCTGCCTCTGTCTCTTCCTCTGTTTCTCTCTCTATCTCTGAACCTCTGTCTGTCTCTCTGTCTCTGTGTGTGTCTCTTCCTCTGTTTTTCTCTCTATCTCTGAACCTCTCTCTCTCTCTCTGCCTCTGTCTCTATATCTGTCTGTCTCTTTCTCTCCCTGTCTCTCTCCCCTTCTCTGTCTCTCTACACTGATGCTCAGCAGTAAATTTCTAATAAAAATCCCAAACTGTCTATGACGTCCTTGCCATATGGTCTTCTAGAATTACTTATGGCTAGAAAAATCATCCCCCCTGGGATCACTCTGGGACTGAGTGTCTGAGCCTTCCAGCCTGGTGCTCCAGCCCAGGCACTGGACATGCTCTATCTCCAGTCCTTTCCAGTTTGGCAGGACCTATCAAAGCTGGAGTTCTGCCTCTGAGAACCCAGGATAACCCCCAGACCATCATGAGCTATTGGAAGAAGACTCCCCTTTCACTGTCACTGTTTTGAGGGTTTGAAGAATGTAAGCTCCTTGAGGGCAGGGATCATTTTTATGAATTTCATATTTTTGCCTGTCTTTGTATCTTCAGTGTTTAGCACAGGACTTGACTCATAATAAGGGCTAGCTAGGTGATACAATAGATAGAATACTGGATATATAGACAAGAAAATCTGAGTTTAAATCCCACCTCAGACATTTACTGGCTGTGTGACCCTGGGCAAGTCACTTAACCCTGTTTGCCCCAGTTTCCTCATCCGTAAAATGACCTGGAGAAGGAAATGGCCAAACCACTACAGGATCTTTGCCAAGAAAATCCCCCAGATGGGGTCATGAGTCAGACACAACTGAAATGACTAACAACAAAGACACTACAATCATACTACTATCATTTATAAAATGTCTCCTATGTGCCAGGAACTGTGCTAAGAGCTTTACAAATATTATCTCATCTGATCTTCACAACAATCCCAGCAGGTTGATGCTGGTATTAGAAAGAACCAAGTACTTGGTAGCCTGAGACCTTGGCAGTACAAGGTGTCCCAAAAATCTTAGTGCAGATTTAAAACTTAATAGTTTAAATGCCCTGTATGTAATTTAGGATTCAGAGATAATGCCAACAAGGATGTTTGTCATTTATAACCAAAAGATAAAGCATGTAATTAAAATCCATTAACAGAGTAAGAGTGAGACATAACCACCACAGCAAAAATTTTTAATGCATAATAATTAGTGTATATTTGCATCTGAGATATCATCTCTGAGAAACCAGTCTAGCTGGCCACTTTCTCTCAAGAATTTGTCCTTATTTCTTCAGAATATTATTGCTGCTAGGTGCTAGCTATACACACAAACATCAGGTTGTTTCTTTCAAGTTAAAGCTCCCAGTAAGAGTTAGTCCTGAGGTATAATCCTCTTAAATTAAAAATTGGACTCTCTTGTGTTGAAGTAGTCTGTCCTTCACAGAATGTCATTCTTTATAGTCCTTGTTGGGACTTGATAAATGTTCATCCACCCATCCATCCATCCATCATCAATCAATCCATCCATCCATCCATCATCAATCCAACCATCCATCCATCCATCCATCCATCATCCATACATCCATTCATTGAAGCTCCTTGAAGCTAACGAAAGGAGCATTGTAAACTGAAAAATCCCATAAAGGTTCACAGTCACCCATATTACTTTTACTTCCTTCATGCTTCAAGGTTCTGTGATTTCATTGCTGTGGGTCAGCCCTCCACCCATGTGCACCCCAGATCTGATAGTAACTGGTTAAACAATGTTGAGAGTTGTTACTAGAGACAAAAAAAAATTCTTCCTGTTGTGACTAACTTCACAACGATCTTCTCCAAAGTCAGAATCCCAGGGTGAGAACCAGAAGGAACCCAAGGGGTCATTTACTCCAACCCTCTTACTTCATTTGAGGATCAGGAAACCAAAATCCACAGCAGTAAAATGACTTGCTTGAGATCACATGGCTAGTGAGTGGTGGTCAGAGTTTGATGGTAGTTGGGTGGTACAATGGATAGAACACTAGGTCTGAAGTCAGGAAGACCTGAGTTCAAGTTCAGCCTCAGACCTTACAAGCTCTGTGACCCTGTGTAAGTCATCTAAGTCATCTAACCTCTGTTTGCCTCAGTTTCTTCATCTGTAAAATGGGGATGATAATAATTGCACCTGCCTGCCAGGGTTGTTGTCAGGATCAGATGAGTTAATAATTGTAAAGTGCCTAGCATACCGTAAGTGCTATGGAAACGGCAGTTATTATTAATCTGGTTCCACTGACCCTTCCACTGGGCCAGGGCACTAGCTTGGCCCTTGGATGACAGACTTTGCTGTCCTTGATTATACCTGCCAAGGCTTAGCAGGTGTAGCCTTGAAGCAGCCAAGACCCCTCTGAGTGACCAGGAAACACCAGGGGGGGACTCTATGTCATGTGCCACATGCAGACCACAATGCTGAATACCATTTACATCAAAGACATCAGTGTAAAACACACACACACACACACACTCTGGGACTAGCCAATGTGCCTCCCACCAGCTATTTCCAAGGAAACCCAGTTGGGGCTTCGGAGACCTTGAGGTCAGGGTCTTACCTGCACACATCAGGGTTTTGTCTGAGGAAGAGAAGGATCTGCTCGGTGTTGATGAAGAGGGCCCAGCAGGGAAAGCAGCAGAGAAGCAGGATCAAGATTCCCCTTTGCAGAATGACTCCCACATGCTTCTTGTTGGTAGTTCCGTAAGTCTGGAAAACAGCACCATAGGTCAGGAAGACTTGGGTTAAAATCCTGCCTCTGACACTTACTATCCGAGTGACTTTGGTCAAGTTACTCATCAGTCTGGCCTCAGTTTATCCATCTGTAAAATGAAGGGTTTGACTTCTAAGGTCCTTTCCCACTCTTAATCTGTGATCTCAGGATTCTTTGAACCCTGACCCAATTCAACTGAAGAGACATTAAACAATGTGCTTGCACTGGAGATGCAAGCCGGGGAGATGCCAAGTTCACCCCAGATTCTCATGGAATGTGGTAGGGGAATAGAAGAATTCTAGATCCTTTTACTTAAGAGGTTGGTTTTTAAGTACCTAGAAAGGGACATGGTTATTAAAGAACCAGGGTGGCTTCATTTAAGAACAGGTCATGACCTGACCTTGGAGCCAAAGAAGAGAGATGAACAGGTGATTCCTCAGCTTCTTTGCAGAAATGGGGGGGGGGAAGCTCGGGGGCGGCTAGGTGGCACAGTGAGTAAAGCACTGGCCCCAGAGTCGGAGGACCTGAGTTTGTTCTGGCCTCAGACACTTAACACCCACACAAAAAAACCAGACATGTAAGCTTGGGCAAGTTACTTAACCCCAACCGCCAACAAAAAAAAAAAAAAAAAAAAGAAATGGGGGGGCCTATAGGTGTGGCACACTGCACACATGTAAAGTCAGATTTTCTTATATGTTGGTTAATTTTACTACTTCTCCACCTTTAAAAAAATTCTTTGGTATCAGAAATTTCTCTCTCTCCCCCCTCTCTGAAGGAAAAGAAGAAAGAATACACTGAGAAATGTAGGTGAGTTAAAAAAACAAAAATTTTTATCTAAATTCATTTCTTAAAAAAGGACAAGTCATGGCAAACTAACTTTCTTCTTTCCTTCCTTTTCTCCTCCTTTCCTCTCTCCCTCTCATTTTTCTTTCTTCTTTTCTTCATCCCTTTCTTCCTCTCTTCCTTCCTTTCTTTCCCTCCTTCCTTCCCTCCTTTCTTTCTTCCTTCCTTCCTCCCTTCTTCCTTTCCTTCCTTTCTTTTTTCTTCCTTCTTTCCTCCTTTCTTCCTTTCATTCCTTTCTTTTTTCTTCCTTCTTTACTTCCTTCCTTCCTTCTAACCAGAGGCAGTTAGGAAATGGAATGAATAGAGAGCCAACTTTGTAGTCAGGAAGGCCAAGATTCCAATTCCATCTCTGATACATTCAGACTATGTGACCCTGGGCAAGTCACTTCTCTCAGCGCTCCCAGACAACACACTAAGACTATGAATTGCAGAGCAGGTGCTGATCTGCATTGGTAGAGGGAGCTTCCTCACTGGGAGTGGTTTTGTTTGTCAATAAAACCACATTGTTACTTAATTTTATTATTATTTATATATTCAATTATATTTTATATTATGTTAATTTATTATTTTATTTGATCATTATTTAATACAGCAACTTCTATGAAGGCAGAGGGCCCAGTCATCAAATTTGCAGATCATGCACACCTGGGAGAAATGGGGTGGGAGGGGTAAGAATGAGCCTTTGTATAATGCCTACTACGTGCCAGGGACTGTGACAAACTCTTGGCAAATAATATCTCTTAACAAAACCCCTAGAAGTGCTGTTATCCTCATTTTACAGTTGAGGAAATTGAGGTAGACAGAAGTAAAATGACTTGCCCAGGGTCACACAGTTAGGAAGTATCTGGGGCCAGATTTGAACTGAGGTCTTCCTGACTCCAGGACCAGTGCCCTATCTACTAAGCCACCTAACTCATAGATCGTATAATAGTCAAAATCTAAAGAAATCTGGAACTTTGGGTTGACTCTAATAAGATAGAATTTATTAAGGATAAATGTAAAATCTTTAGTTGGGGTTCAAAAAACCAACTTCACAAACGAAAAAATGGGGTGGGGCATAGCTAGACAGCAATTCATCTGGAAAAGAGCTGAGTGATGGCTAGCTTGGCACACAGTAAGCACTTTATAAGTGTTGAATTTAGTGGAAATGGGAGACATTTTGAGGAAGGAGTCTAAAGGACTGGCGGTCCTCTTTTCTCAGTGAAATAAGAAACCACGTATTTGGAGGTGGAAGTATAGTTGGGGGACTTTAGCAGGAGAGGGAAAGAATGGAAAAGCCTCTGAGAAATGAAATCTGGAGGCAGAGTAAGGTAGAAAGACTACTGAGCAGTGACAAAAGTCCCATTCAGAGACAGCTGGTGGCTCAGCAGACAGAGCAGGAAGACCTGAGTTCAAATCCAGCCTAAAACACCTGTTAGCTGTGTGACCTTAGACAGGTCACTTCACTTCTGCCTACCTCAGTTTCCCTATCTGTAAAATGGGGATGATAACAGCATCTACCTCCAAGTGCTGTTCTGAGGATCAGATCAGAGGAGATGATCAGTGTACCTGGCATGTTCTCTCCCCAACTCAAGTAGACATACTAAACCACTCTACCAGCTCCTGGCAAAGCAGGCAAAAGTCCTTTGGGGGCATCCTTTTCTGATATTCCTCTTCCTTCTTCATAGTACTAGTACTATGTACTCTCATGTACCCTCATGCTTCCTCCCAACTGTTCTAAGTCCTTTCCCTACTCCTTTATCTCACGTGAAAATATACCCTTTCTAGTCTATGTTCTGATCCCTCATGACCCAGGCTTCTGAAAGGATTCATTCATTCATTCTGTAAACACCTACTATGTACAAAATGGGATTCTGACTCTCCAGCAGGGGTAGAGAGCTCTGCCCTGGGGGAGATAAGAAGCTTGTGGGGAAGAACATTTGGTAAATACCTCTATTATCCTATGGAAACATCCCCAAAGTTATGGTGATCATGAAAAAAATGTATAATGAACAGCTTCATGATAACAAAAAATATTATGAAGAGAATAGTTTTCTTTATGAAAAATTAATTAATCTTTTTGTTTTAGTTCTCAGGTGCATAAATATGGCAAACGCTACAGTTTCTTTCTTCTCACATTCCAGATCAGGCATGGGGCACGGGACAGTTTTCCTGAGAGTTGCAGGGGACAGGAACCCTGCTCTAGAAATACAAAGATAAAAACTGGAGCTAGCCCCTGTCTTCAGAGAGCTTAGGCTCTACTGCTCTGTGCCTTTGGGGGCACTTAAGGACTATTATCAAGCAACCTATCTAGGTTGAACTGGGAGCCTTCTAGAGACATGCTCTCTCGATCTGAAGGAGTAACTCCAGTGGGCTGGCTGGTGGAAGAGATGCTTTGGAGTGGGGGTGGAGGGTGGAACTCTGCAGATGGCAGTGGACAATCCAGTATCTGTGTGTGCCTCACTGCCATCTCAAGACAATGGAATGAGAACTGGGGCCTCCTACACAAGGACTTCCCAGCTGGTTGGCCAGCTGTTAGGGAGCTCAGCCTCTGGAAATTCCTAAGCTAATTGTTAGGAAGTTTTTCCTGGTCAAGCCTCAGGTGGCCTTTCTGCCACTTCTAAATACTGCTCTGGCTATGGGGCAGAAGAGAACAAGATTAATCAATCTCTCTTCCTACCAAAACCCTGTAAATACCCTAAGGCTCTGATGCCTTTGAAGCCTTCTTCACCAGGCCAAACATCTCTAGTTTCTTCAGTTTATCTTATTTTTTTTTTTCTGGAGGGGGGAAGGCAAGGCAATTAGGGTTAAGTGACTTGCCCAAGGTCACACAGCTAGTTAAGTGTCAAGTGTCTCAGGCCAGATTTTGAACTCAGGTCTTCCTGACTTCAGGGCCCGTGCTCTATTCATTCAATTAATCTTTTATACCTGCTAGATTCACTGGTCAGACAACACTCTCCGATAAGCACCAAACCAGATTAAAAAGGTCATTAGGAAATATTTAACGAAATAAATACAAATACAATAAAACATAGATTATGTTACTACATGGTTTTCAGGATCCTTATGTCTGGCCATTTCTATCTACATTTGACATTCCTGGTCCAGTCAGCAATCCCTTAAGTACTTAGAATTAGCTTTCGCCCCCAGCCTTCCAATTCTTTCCTCCAGACTCAACATGCTCTGCTTCTTCCCTCCCATGTCCTGGTCTCTTGTTCCGGGTTCTTGCTGAAATGCAGTGACCAGAACTGAACTTCGCTATAGTCTGGTCAGGGAAGAAGATGGTTGGATGACCACTGCCTGAGCTCTGGATACCTTTTGTATTTTCAAATAGACCCATGATTTCATTCATTTAGGAAACTATCAGCGAAGAAATTCAGATCAGCACCTGTTCTGGCCCTCAGAGAACCACCTGGGAGGGAGCCTGAGAAGTTGATGACTTCTCCAAAGTCTCAGAACCAGGATATATCCGAGATGGGACGTGGACCCTGGTCTCCCTGATGCTGCGTCCAACAGCCTCTGGACTCTGGGCCTTAATTTCCCAGATACTCTGCCTTTCTCCAGGTAGCCTAAAATGGTATTCGCTTTCTAATGCATTATTTATACCAATATCCTAATTTGTGGACTAATTCATCTCTAGGGGACCTGGATTCAGGCCACACCATGGCTATCTATCTAATTAATCTGGGTCTGAATACTTCACTCAAGAGAGGAGAGTAGCAGGTGGCTCCTCTAATTCTTCCCTAGAACAAATGAGATGTATGATGCTGGGTGTGAAGCCAAGCCCAGGAACCACCTCCTACCTGAGACATCAGAGTATCGCAAGCTGAGGCCATACCATAACCGACTGAAACGCCACAAATGTTGACAAACTAGAGCAAGAAAACACAAAACTTATCAACCAATTGATCAATCAATGAACGTTTATTAATTCCCTATTATGTGGCAAGCACTAGGGAGGAAAAAAGAAAGAAAAAAAGAGACCATTGCTTGTCCTCAAGGAATTTACTTACATTCTAGGAGGGGAGACAAATATATTTATATACAAATAAATACAAACAATCCAACACACATTAATTAATCCCCTACTGTATGCCAGAAACTGGAGGGGGGGGGAAGGGACAATTGCCTGTCCTCAAGGAATTTACTTACATTCTAGGAGGGGAGACAAATATATTTATGTACAAATAAATACAAACAATCCAACACACATTAATTAATCCCCTACTGTATGCCAGGCACTGGCGGGGGGGAAGGGGTGGACCAGGAAGAGACAATTGCCTATCCTCAAGGAGCTTACATTCTAGTTGGGGAGGCAAGTACATATGTGTCTGCATTGGGGGATGGAGGCATTAGCATCTGAGGGGGTGAGAAAGGTCTCAGGAAAGAGGAAAGTAGGAAGTCAGACAGACATCCCATGGCCCTGGTTCTTGATTATATGTAATAGGTCTTCTCCTAATAGGTCTGGGTGGGAGTTTCAGGGGCAGGACCCCTAAGAACTGGGGATAACCCTTGAGGGGTCCTCAGGAATGGGAGTACAAAGGAGTTGAGAAGGGAGTAGAACTGTAGCCTCTCTCTAAAAAGGGATGGTCTCCCTCCCCTCCCTCCCCCCAAGTGAAGAGGGCAGAGAACTCACCGCCACGGCCAGCGTCACCGAGGCCAGCTCCAACTTTCCCAGGTGCCCACAGAACACGCTGCTCATCACAAAGATCATGAAGATTAACAGTTGGAACAGGAACTAGTGGGAAGGGGGAAGGTAATAAGCATGGATTAAGTGCCTACTGTGTTCCTGGCACTGTGCTAAGCACATTACAAATATGATTTCATTTGAAAAGAGGGACAAGAGATCCTGGAGTCCTGGGGGATGGGGGTGGGGGGTGAAGAGTCATCACACTGAGAGCTAGATGGGTCCTGAGACATCGCCAAACCCAATCTCCTCATTTTTTAGAGGAGAAAATTGAGACCAAGGGGGCATCTAGGTGGCACAGTGAATAGAGCATCAGCCCTGGAGGCAGGAGGACCTGAGTTCAAATTAGGCCTCAGACACTTAACACAAAACTGGCCGTGTGACCTTGGGCAAGTCACTTAACCCCAGTTGCCCTGCCTTCCCCCCCTCCAAAAAGAAAAAAAGAAAATTGAGACCAAGAGAATGGAAGTCACTTGCCCAAAGAGGAGGCAGGTCCTCTGACTCTAAGTGTGGCGCCCTTTCCCCTGCACTAACTGGACAGGATGGACACTCCCAGAGTCACTCCTCCCTGGGCACTTCCAACAGGTCGGTGTTCAACTCAGCTCTATTCAACAACACTTATTAAACACCTACTGCACTCCCGAGCTGAGCCAGGCACTGAGATGAGGCTTGGGGAGGGCTCTCCAGCTTCCCCTCCGGGTCCGGGAGGAGCTCACAGACACAGAATGTGTGTCATCTGCCTCCCTCCTTTTATGATCATCACCATAGCCAGAACCATAGCCAGAGACTGTAAACTTTCTAGTTTATAAAATGCTTTACAAATATGACCTCATTTGATCATCACAGCATAGGGAGGTGCTCATTTTACAAATAAGGAAACTGAAGCATTCTCAGTACGAGGACAATTGAAGGGAATATATGTATGTATACATACATACACATGTGGGGGTGTATGTGTGTGTATATATGTGTAAATGTATGCATAGACAGGGGGCACAGGATGAGTTGAATAGAAAGGGATGATATCTAAAAAATAAAGAGGTGATAAATGAATTTATTGGGAGGAGAAAGGGAGAGATAGATTAGGGTAAATTATCTCATATAAAAGAGGCAAGAGAAAACTGTTACAATGGAGGGGAAGAGCGGAAAGGTGAAAGGGAATGGGACAACCTTACTTTCAGTGAATTTGGCTTAAGGAGGGAATAACACACACTCAATTGGGTGTCTTACCCTACAG
>NW_027185798.1:16799756-16804852 GCF_028583685.1 Petaurus breviceps papuanus
GTAGGGGATAAGAGGGGGGATGATAGAAGGGAGGGCAGACTGGGGGAGAGGGTAGTTAGAAGCAAACATTTTTTAAAAGGGACAGGGTCAAAGGAGAAAACAGAATAAGTGGGGGGCGGGATGGAGGGAAATATAGTTAATCTTTCACAACGTAACTACTATGGAAATGTTTTGCAGAACTACATATGTACAACCTATATTGAATTGCTCATCTTCCCAGTGGGGGTGGGTGAGGAGGGAAGAAGAGAAAAGATCTGGAACTCAAAGTTTTAAAAACAAATGTTTTTTTAAAAAAATTGTTTTTTACATGTGTAATAGTAATGGAATTTAAAGATCCCCCTGTATTGGCTTGGTTTTTGGTTTGATTGTGTTAAAACCCAGAGCTTGTGAATCCCACTTGTGGGATGGACTTGTTGACGTGAAAAGAGAGGGCTGAACTGGGAGGAGCTGGTGACATAAATTTAGAGAGACACAAGGAAAGAGAGAGGCAGAAGAACTTTTTGGAAGCAGCATCTTGGAGGCAGAGAAAGACTGAGAGGATTGCTGAGGGCCAGTTTGAATTGCCCAGGACTTTTGAGAGCTGCCAAGGACTGAGGAGACATGGCTGTTAGGCTGGTACTTTGTCTGTTTTGATGTTGTTTTGACAGATTCGTCCACTGGTGAAGGACAATGCTGTTGTTGCAGAGTCCTTGGAACCTTGCTGTTGGTTCAGAGCTCTTGAGACTGTTCTGCAGACAGAGAGTGAATTCTTGAAGACACTGGCAATGTATCTTGTGGCCTTGCTAGGTTTTGTCTCCCCAGGAACAAAGATCCACTGAGAACTTGCCTCACCCTCAAGATGAAGAAAAGACCTCTCTTTGAGTATTAAATGCTGTGCTTAAGCTTGTTGTAACTCTGGGGTAGATGGCCTATTCAATTGTAATCCAAGGGTGGGGAACTTGACCTTTTTGTGCTCTGTGATTGAACAAATGAATGTTCTTTACTTCTGATTGGACACTAATCTCCATTTGAGAAGAGAGGCTTTTTGATGGACTAAATGAATGTACAGCCTAGGGGTGGAGTAGTATTTAGAAGAGGGACTTTGTGACTGATTAAATGAATCTAATGTCCAGGGGTGGGGTAGTACTTGGAGATTATTGACTTATACTTGGTAAATGCTGTATTTTGAATTATGCTATATGTTGATTTTCTCTGTTCTTTATTTTTCACTGAATAAAATGGAGAGCACCTATGCTGGTATTTTGAACCTTGGGAAGTTGCCTTTGCTTGGCATTACAACATGCAAATGGGAAATAAGATATACAGGCACTGGGGTATAGAAATCCATCTTGCCCTACTAGAAAGTTAGGGGGGAGATGGGGGAGGAATATAAAAGAGAACAGATTGGGGGAAGGGGTATTCAGTAGGCTCGCTATTTTGGGGTGGGGGTAGGGGAAAGATAGGGAGAAAAATTCATACTCGAAATCTTGTGGAAATGAATGTTGAAAACTTAAATAAATAAGTTGAAAAAAAAAGGAAAGAAAAATAAAGTGAGAAAATTATACTTCAGACAAACAAACAAAAAGAAACAGGCAGACAAGTAAAGTCACACAAGGGTCTGAGGCTGGATTTGAACCCAGTTCTTCCTGACTTGAAGTCTGACCCTCAATCCACCGGGGCCAGCTAGGTGCATTGTTCAGCTTTACCATGATTCCTGGCCCCCACCCCCACTCCCCCAACCCCCTCCCTGCCACATGAGTTTGGTGCCCTGGGAAGGTTAGATGAGGGAGAAGTCCTGCTTAGAACACCAGAGGGATGATAAAACTAGGGAAATTTAGAGAGAACTTAGCTGGAGGTTGCTGAGGGTCTGGGAAGCCTTCTCCTTTCCCAAGAACACATTGTGACATGGCCACTCTGATTCCACTGGAGAAAGTGGTGGGAAGTGGAATCTAGTTTGGGAGTGGGGGAGTGATGAACTCCACCTCTGCCTTCCCTCACCATCTTTTTGTCTCCCACACCATTCAGGGGTTGTCCCTGGGATGAAAATTCTTCACCTTTTGAAATTTACTATCCTGTGACCTCAAAGTCCTACCTGAACCTCAGTTTCCCCATTTGGAAAATTAAGGGGTTGAATTAAATGACCTCTAACCCCCCAACAGTTCAGCCTACCTCTATATCCAGCTCAGGAAAGCACCAGGTGATATGAGATGGAGACCCCAAGGTGCCCTCCTCTCCCCCCTAGCCCTGCCCTCTCACCAGGGGTCCTGAAAGTCTGAAGATACTCCGGCATTCTGCCACAAAGCCTTCTGGGATGATCTTCCAAAGTCCCTTCCGAGGGGGCACCTCCTGACTACTTTTGTTGTCTCCAGAAGGGTGCTCATCAGGGATTCCTGGGGCCTGGTCCATTCTAACCCCAGGCTCTAGGGCCTCCCGCAGCAGATGGAAAACTCTCCCCAACTCAGGCAAGGGCTGTTCCTCAGACCCTGCAACTAAAACCCATTGGCAGAATCCAGGAGTTGGAAAAGAGATTTCAGTCAGATCTGAGAACTGGAAACTTTAGCCCTTCTTTCTCTTCCGCTGGAGTCACAAGGGAATCACTTAAAGTCAGGGTAATGAATAAATAAATGAGGGTGGGGTCATAGGGGGCGGGCAGATCCCTGGGGCAACTGGACCATTCCTGCTGAATGGAGAGGCAAGCTCTAAGGCAGGGCTGGCCCAAGGCAAAGGCCTCTGAGTGGCTTTTTCCCCCTTTTCCCCACCCCCACTTCACCTGGCCTTGACTGGAAGGATGTCCATTGGCCCTTCCTCCTAGAGCCTGGCCCCTCCTGGTTCAGCCAAAGCCTGGGTGTCCAGTCTAGCCCAGCCGAGCTGTTCCTTGCAGTTTATACCCTACTTCCAATCCTCCCCAAAAAAGCAACAGAAAATGAAAAAATATGTTTCTAAGTCCAATTTATTTTTAAATTTCGGAGATTTCAAAGATAGTGACAGAGATGTCCAGCCTCGGTGAGGTGGTGAAGAGTGAGGGGCTTGGAGGCAGGAAGGAGAAGCTGGAATCCTGCCTTGGTCATTTATTGGCCATGTGATCCTGGGCAGGTCACTTAATCCTTCTCACCCTCAGTGTTCTCACCTGTCAGATGGGCATAAATCACCTACCTCGCTGGTTGCTGTGATTAAAATTAAATTAAATTAAATATGCAAGACAGTTCTCAAACCTTAACTCGCAATGTAAATACTAATAGTTATCATTATTGTTGTCGATGACTTGGTCTTATCTCATGGTGTTTACCACTATGCCTTTTTTTTAAATTGCTTTTTGGAGGGAGTAGGGCAGGGCAATTGGGGTTAAGTGAGTTGCCCAAGGTCACACAGCTAGTTTTGTGTTAAGTGTCTGAGGAGGAATTTGAACTCAGGTCCTTCTGACTCCAGGGCCAGTGCTCTATTCACTGTGCCACCTAGCCGCCCCTACCACTATGCCTTTGGATTTTCTCTGCCACAAAAAGGTATTTTAGAGGAAGAACCCCCTCCGAAGCCAAGGCAGCCCCCTTTCCTCTGGAGGGCATAAGACTCCCAGGTGTTCAAAATCTTTCTGTTGTGATACAGTGACTCTGGTCTCCTGGCTGCTTCCATCTCCCATCTCTGGGCATGTTCACTGACTGTCCTCTGTGCCTGGAATGCTCTCCCTCCTTCTCCCCTTTTCTTGGCATCCCCACCTTCCTCAAGTTGGGTGAAAGATGGACACCAAAGGTGAATAGGCAGCCCCAGAGCTCAGGATGCTCAGGTCCTCCCTGAACACCCCAAGCTTTTATCATTTAGATAGTGATCACAGAAAGAATTCTTTTTAGTCATTAAGGGCAATGGTGCCTGAAGAAACCGAGGGCTGAAATGTTCCTTTTTCTTTAAACATTTAGCACATTTGAACATGAACATCTTTTCCTTGTTCTAGAGCCCTGTGCATGTTGCCTGAAATGTTTTGGGGACAGAGTCCAGTTGGAAGGCAAGGCGGACTAGGCCAGTTTGAGCATCTTCTCCCACCTGGAAACACTTTAGCTGCAGATTAACGTTCAGTTAAATAGAAGTGTTTCTGGCACACCTGAGGACATTATTAGTGTTAATTTTTGTCAATACTCCCATCTGAAGAATCTTACTGCCCACAGTGCACTGTGGATTCTTCTTCCATCCAGACAGGGCGGCCCGCAGGAAAGAGGCAGACATCCCCACAAGCAAATATCTCCTTGTTTTATACCTCAAAGGATCACAGACTTAGAACTAGAAGGGACCTCAGAGACCATTTTGTAGATAAGGTTAAGTGCCTCATTCAGGGTCACATAGCAATACAAGCAAGATTCGAACTCAGGTCTTCCTAACTCCAAGTGCAGAATTCTAGCCGCTGGCCAGGGGATAACCAGGCACCAAAGGAACTTTGTTCTCCACTTTGGCTGATAAACCTGGAGTGGTCACTTGACCCTCCTGGGCCTCGTGACAACAGCATAAGTGTTGGAAAGGCTTGAACATTAAACTGCTCCAGTCCAAGCTGTTGGCAGTGGGAGGAGGAGGAGGTTGTGTGTGCCAAGGAGCGGGAGACAAGACTGGTTTTCTACGGCTTCCCTTTGACTTTCTCTTCCAATTTCCAGCAATAAACATGTATTTAGTAAGTGCTTCCTGTGAGCAGGGCAACACGCTGCAAAATGATGGTAAAGAATGACAACAAAACAGGGCAGCCAGGCGGCACAGTGAATGGAGCACCAGCCCTGGAGTCAGAAGGACCTGAGTTCAAATCCCGCCTCAGACACTTAACACAAAACTAGTCACGTGACCTTGGGCAAGTCACTTAACCCCAATCGCCCTGACCTCCCCCTTCCAAAAAACCAAACCAAACAAAAAGAATTACAACAAAACAATCATTGACCTTAAGGAGCTTATATTTGACTGCAGTGGGGAATGGGCATCATGTGCACAGAGAAGAGACTCTTGATATCTATATATCTAGATGATAAATAGATGATAGACAAACAGATGGATATCTAAACAGATAGATAGACAAGATAGATAAACAGATAGATGAGATAGATAGATAGATGGATGGATGGATGGATGGATGGATGGATGGATGGATGGAT
>NW_027185798.1:16804862-16817075 GCF_028583685.1 Petaurus breviceps papuanus
GATGGATGGATGGATGGATGGATGGATGGATGGATGGATGGATGGATAGACAGACAGAGACAGACAGACAGACAGATAGATAGATAGATGGATGGATAGATACATACATAGATGCATAGATAGATTAACAGATAAGCTAGATAAATAGATCAAATAGATTGATATAGGTAGAGATAGAGATAGATATACACATGTGTGTGTGTTGTTACATATATAGTTACTTCTCTGTGCTGTGTGTATATGTACTGTGTCATCCTGGGCAAGTCACTTAATCCTTACTTTAATCTCTCATCTGTAAACTGGTCTGGAGAAGGAAATGGCAAAACACTCCAGAACCTTTGCCAAGAAAACTCTGAATGGGGTCATGAAGAGTTGGACATGACTGAAGTTACTGAACAACAACAATGAAAAATGTGTGTAAACACAAGTATATAAATATAGACACACAAAATGAATACAAAGTAATTTTGTGCTGGGCAGGCACTTCACAGCTGGAGCGATCTTGCAGGGGCAGTGAGCAGCAAGAGTCTTGAAGCTTTGGGCATTTCAAGATTTGAAGGGAAAGCGTGTCTGGCATAGGGGACAATGTGGACAAAGGCATAGAGGTAGGAGATGATGAGAAGAGCAAGGAACCTGATTTTTACTCCAGTTCATGCTCTTTGCCTGGCTTATTCGCATGGGGAAGGACCGACACCAAGACCCAACTTAGCTGTAGAAATCTCTCTCTCGGGTGGAGCCCAACACAAGGCAGCCGCTGACTCCCAAATGTGAAGCCCAGTGTTGGACGGGTCAGGTCTATGTAACATGCAAGCTAGACTGGAAGCTACCTCTCGTGCCTGTCTGGGTGAGCTTGGAGCTGTTGTGAATCCATCCAGAGTCTTTTCATCATCAACCTTTCTTCAAATTTGATGTTAAAGTTTGACAATTGCCTTAACTAGTCAATGGCCTGGCTGCACATGGAGTGCTGGTGTGGAAATGATCTCCATGTCACTAGGCAATTGCTTCCTGTCTGTTAAGAGATAATTAAAAGGCAGAATGGAACAGTGCAGAGAGAGCTGGGTGGCAGCATGTGGGAGAAGTAGGTTCAAGTTCTCCTCTAATACATGCTGGTTGAGTGATCCTGGGCAAATCACTTCACTTATCAGTGCCACAGGGAAATGTTGTGCCCATAATTGGCAGAGCAAGTGCCAATCTCCATTGGCTTCCTCTTGGGGAGCTCTGTACATCAATACAATCCTAGACTTCCCAGTAGAGAGACAGAGGCAGAGACACAGAGACACAAAGACAGAGAGAAACAGAGACAGAGGGAGACAGAGAGACAGAGAGAGACAGAGACAGAGAGACAGAGAGAGAGACAAAGAGAGAGACAGAGAGAAGGGGGGAAGAGAGAGAGAGATCATTGATTTCATTTCTTGTGAAGTTTCTTGGCACTCACCATTTCTAGATCTTTCTTCTTGAAGGAAAGACTAATGACCTGTAGGCATGAGGACTCAGAATAATTTGTAAGCCTTTCTTTTCTTAGGTCTTAACATGTTTTCCCACCTCCCCTTCTGTTCCCCTTAGCACTGAACTCGCTAAACATCAAGGTACAAGTTGCTTTGAAGGACGTAGCTAAATGTTGTGTAAAATGTCTCATCCTCCAATATCAAGGTTGATCCCAAAGCTAGAGCTCCACCATCATTGTCCCTTTGCCTACACTTTTCCTGAATCTTATCAATTGGAATGGCACCAGGTTTATCATGCTCTTGGGCATATAGTGAAACCAACTCAGCCGGCTCCTTTTGCCCCCATCTCCCTCAGGAGAACTCTGAAAGTGATTGTAATGGTAACATTGACAACATGTCAATAGTAAAAAGCAATAGCTAACATTTACATAGACTTTACTATGTGCCAGGCACCATGGTAAGTAGTTACTATTAGTAAGTTACTATTATCTTATATGATCCTCACAACACCCTGGGAGCGACTGTGATTCCCATTTTTCATATGGGGAAACTGAGGCAAACAGGTAAAGTGATTTGCTCAAGGGCCTACAGCTAGTAAGTATCTGAGGCTGGATTTGAACTCGGGTTTTCCTGACTCAGGCCACGTCATCACCTAGCTCAACACCACTGCCTAGGAGGATGATTTATACCATAACATTATTGTAAAGACAACAATTCAGAAAGACTTAAAAACTCTAATCAATGTAATGACCAACCAGGATACCAGAGGCCTCTTGATGAAGCAGGCACCTACCGCCTGACAGAGAGGCAATCGATTCAGATGGAGAGATTTTTTTGGACACAATCAATAAGAGAATTTGTTTTACTTGACTCTACATTTTTATGACTGGCATTATGTTTTTCTTTCTTCCTCAGTGGGGATGGGGGGAAGGTGGAAGGAGAGAAGATAGATTTTCATTGATTAAAAAAAGTTAATTTTAAAAAATGCCATCCTCGTCTCTTGGCATAGGGGTGACAGGCTCGGCGCTCACGATGAGACATGGTTTTGGATGTGGCCAATGTGGGAATTTGTTTTGTTTGACTACACACATTTGTTACAAATGCTTTGTCTTTCTTTTTTCTGATGGGAAAGAGGAGATGAGGGGGAGAAAGAAATGAATGCTTATGAAATGAAAAGGCAAAAAAATTAATTATTAAAATGCTTATTGATAGATTGATGGACTCTTTAAATCCTATACTGCTCTCACTAGGTAGGAATTTTGCACGTGTAACTTTTGCCAGCTGGATGATCACTAGCTGTTTGGAAATGGAGAGATCATTTCTGGTTTCTGGTTGGATCTTACCATTACCCAGAAACACCCACCCCTGGCTTCTCCCTGTCAGCCCATTTAAGTAGATAATCGAGCTACCAAAAGAGCAGGGACATATCTAGAGAGTAGGTGACTGGGGCTTTGTCCCAGGGTGAAGAAATTTAGAAGGCACTGACAGCCTTCACCTCCCTTCAGCGTCCTAGAAACAATTGAGCTTAACACCTTGTCAGGAAGAATTGAGTTAAAATGGGGAACTATCCAATAATGGGTGCCATGTTCAAGCCAAGTCTTCTCCCCTCTCTCTGCCGCCTTGGCACCTCCTCTTCCACCCTCCCCACCCCCACTGAAATTCTCTTAAAAGTAGATTTAAGAGAGGCAACTACACCTCTGTTATAGTGGAAAGGAGCTGATTTTGTAATCTAGAAACCCTGGGTTTAAAACCCATTTGTAACTCACCCTGGCTATATGATCCCAAGGAACGGGGCAGTGCTCTAAGCAACTCAGTAAAGACTATAAATTGAAGTGGCCGAAGGAATTTCCTCACTAGGAATTCCATACAGTAGATCAACGAAATCTCAAATTCAGCTAAAAAAAAAAAAAAACCAACCCGTCCCCCTCCAAATAAAACAAAGCAAAAAAAAATGGATTCAAGGGCACGTGTGTGTTGCTTGCCTTGGATCGAATATGCTAATTACATGACTAATATGAAAGTATTTCATATGATTGGACATATATAACCTATATCTGAATACTTCCCATCTCGGGGAGGAGGTAAGAGAGGGAGGGAGGGGAGGAATTTGGAACTCAAAATTTAAAAAACAAAACAAAAAACAAATGTTAAAATTTTGTTTTAACATGTAAGCAGGGGGAGATCATATATATCTTATATTATTATATTGTTATATAATAATATATTATTCATTATATTATTATATAATGTTATAAAGACTACATATTCTATATAAAGAATATATTTTATATAAAGAACATATAAAAGTATATATAGATATATGTATATATATAAAATAAAGTGCTAATTACAGCAGTAGGTAGGAGCCATACTTAGGTTTCTCTGCCTGTTTGGGGGGCTTCCCCATGGTGGGACCAAGTGTTACCCCATAAATTCTGTCTCTGAGGCCACCAACATTCTCAAACAATGCCAAATCCTCGGTCAGATAGGTGTGTTTCCCTTTGTAGACAGGGTAAGGTGGCATTAAATGAGACCCTTGCGCAGTCCCCTTGGCCTCTGAGAATCTCACTTCTCACCTGCTCTCAGTCATATGCTGTTCTATGTTAGAAGTCTAGTTTATAAAATAGGGAAACGTGACTATGTCACTGCAGCAGTAGACAGGAGCACTGGACTTGGAGGCAGGAAGTTCTGTGTTCAAATGTGGACTCAGACACTTACTGTGTGACCCTTGACAAGTCACTTAACTTTTCTCAGTCTTAATTTACACATCTGCTAAATGGATATAATAATAATAGCAGCCACCTCTCAGGGTTGTTGTGAAGATTAAATGATGTATTTATATAAAGTGTTTTGCAAAACTCAAAGTGTTATATAAATATTACCTATTACCTAAGAATGAACTTTTTTTTTGTATACAGGTGGCTACCAATCTTCTCCACTTAAAGGCCAAATACATTTTCTATGCAATAAACAAGGCTGTTAGAAACTTTTCAAAGTCTATTACATGAACCAAATATGTGTCCTTTAAATTCTCTTTCTGAGTTTCCAAATTTGGGCTGCAAGGAGGTCCCCTCTCCTCCCCAGTGGGGAGTGGGGGATGGAGTAAGGAGCTGGGAGGCAAGGAGCATTGGCAGAAAGGGGATCTGCATTCCCAACCCCCTAAGAAACTGCCCTTTGGGCCTGTGGCACCAACCATGACACTCTTTTGGGCTGACTGGAGTAAATATGCTGGCCCTGGTCACCCAGTAACCGATCAGTGTTCTGGGCCTGACCCAAAGGCCAACCCATGGAGGTAACCTCTGTTAATCTTTCCTCATTCAGTTATACTTTACTGGGGCTGAAAGCCCAGTCTGCCTGACCCCTGATCCTTCCTGATCCATGTTCTAACCAGGAGGGTGAGGGGCAGTTGTCCCCAAGTCACCAACCCCCTGCCTTCCCCATGGTCTAACATTCTACTCTTCCAGTCAGCTGCAAAGGTGACAGTTGACCTTTATAACCTTTGGTTGGTTGTGAAATCACCAGATATCCAACAGGGAAGGGACCCCTTGCTTTGAAGATCCTTCTCCTCTAAGCTCATATTCCTGTCTCCCCACTTCTCCTCACCCGTCTACAGAGTAAAGGTCACTTTAGGTGCTGGTTAATCTTCTGGCTCCGATTCCAGCTCCAGGGGCCATCTTGCTCAGTAGTGACCAAGCCCTTCCATCCTTGACCTACTAAGAATGGCTGAAGCTACCCCTTTCCAACCACGAGAGCCATTGGGGGAGGATGGCGAAGAATTAAAGAAGCAGGGAAAGCCCAGGTCCTGCCATAGAAGGAAGGGGGAAGGTAGCCCTGCTCTCTCTCTGACAGCAAGCAGGAAAAGTCAACAAGGGTGGCTAGACAGCAAAGACACATTTAAAAAAAATTTTAGCATTCATTTTAACAAATTTTTAAAATTCCAGATGAACTGTCTTTCCCACCCTTGGAGAAGGCAAGCAATGTGATATCAGTGATACGTGTGAAAAAGGGCAAAGCACATTTCTATATTGGCCACTTTGCAAAAAAACAAAAACAAATAATAAGAAAAAGGAAGTGAAAAAAATTATACTTCAATCTGCACTCAGAGTTTATTAGTTCTCTCTCTGGGGGAGGATAGTATTTTTTCACCATGAGCCCTTCCACCTAGGGCAGTTAGGTAGCACAGTGGATAAAGTTCCAGGCCTGGAGTGAGGAGGACTTGAGTTCAAATCTGGCCTCAGACACGTACTAGACCCTGGGCAAGATACTTAACCCTGTCTGCCTCAGTTTCCTCATCTGTAAAATGATCTGGAGAAGGAAATAGTAAATCGCTCCAGTATCTCTGCCAAAAAAAACCCAAATGAGGTCATGTAGAGTCAGACAGGACTGAAATGAATCATCCATAACCTTCAGAACTGACCAGAGTAACTAAGTCTTTCACAATTGATCATCTTTACAAAATTGCTTCAGCAAGCATTTATTAAACACCTGCTGTATCACAGATGCTGTGCTAAGAGCTGGGAATACAAATATAAGCAAATGAAGAATCAAGCAACAACAAAATCCCAAAAGAAGACTTGGTGGGGAGAGGGGAGCGAGTCAGGATGCCCCTGATCAGTCGACTTCCCCCCAGTCCAGCTCAAAAAGGCAGAGAAGGGGAAAGTAAAAGGGATGACCACGTGTCCATTGTTAAGTGATGCACATAGTGTGTACGCGGCTTCCCTTTTAGAACTGTGAAATATGTCAAATGTGCTTTGCACACATTCAAACATATGTGGATAACTGTGTCCTGAGTCCTCTGTGTCCACACTCTTTTTCTGATTGCCCATCCTCATAGATCGCTAGCCCTCCTCATCCCCATGAGCATGGGGCCCCTACTGTGGGTCACCCCTCTCTAACTACTACCCACTTTCAGGTTGCAGGTTGGGGTAACTGCTGCCCAGAGCTGAAGATACAAATAATTCTTCTACATGCCTCCAGCTGTGAAGACCATCCACAGTTTTCTATTTTTTCAATAAGATCAGGAGTAATGAAAGGATGCACATTATGACCATTATTGTCCAATATTTTCCTAAAAAGAGTAGCCATAGAAATGACAAGAAAAAGAAATTGAAGGAATGAGTATAGACGATGAGGAAATGAAACTATCACTTTTTGCAGATGATATGATGATATTCTTAGAGAACTCTAGAAATTCAGCTAAAAACCTAGTCATGAGTTGTTAAGACAGAAGAGAATTCACCATCTTGTCAAGAACTTTCTGAAAAATTAGTCTGTGGAATCAGGAGGACCTCAATTCAATTACGACCTCTGACACTTGACACTTACTAGCTGTGTGACCCTGGGCAAGTCATTTAACCCAAATTGCCTTGCTAAAAAAAAAATTAGTCTGGACAAATTTAGTTAGGCTGATTGTCAGACAGACAGAAACTACTGGCAGACCCAAACTCAAAGACGTCAGCTTGGTAGAATCTTCCAGAGTCCACATTCTGTTGGAACGATTTTTGGAAACCTAGAGCCACTTCAATGACCTGGAATATCAGAGGAGCATCTCAGTGGAAGGTTATCCCCATTTTCTGTGATTCAGTGACTTCATCAATAATAGCAATTCGATCGAATAAACATTGATGGAATGCCTGCTATGTTCCAGACACTGCTGAGGGCTGGGAATGCAAAAAGAAGCAAAGATAGTTCCTGACCTTGAGGAGCTTACAATCTAATGGAGGAGGGTCAACAATAGCTAACATTCACATGGCACCTACAGTGCCAGGGGCTGCTATTATTCCCATTTTACAGAAGAGGAAACTGAGGGAAACAGAGATCTAAAAAAACACACACTTGCCCAGGGTCACACAGCTAGTAAGTGTCCAAGACCATATTTGAACTCGGGCATCCTGACTTGCATTGTCTGACTGTTGGTACTCCCTCCAATGATAGAAGACACTCTCCATTTGGACCAGTCATTCCTGTGGTGTTCTGGTCAGTGTTCCCCTATAAAAGCTCCCCACCATGTCCAGCCAAAGAACCAAAGACCTTCCTCTAATTGTCTTGACATGGTATGTACTCTAATGCAATGTTCATAATACTAATCAATGATGTGTCAAGCTTTGCTTGTGACTGACCTACCTTCTTTCCTGGCCAGCCATTCACTTGTCTTGTACAACTCTCAGTTAGTAGTGTGTCTCAGCCAGCTCACATCCACCATGTGCCTCTCCGTTATGTCTTGGGTGATCTGAAATTCTAATTCTTTGGATTTTGGGGAGATCCCTAACACAGTCCTGCATCTCCAGAAGAAGGTTGGATTATTGCTTTTATCTGGGCCTGCATTTTCTAGGTGTGGAGGCTTCCTTCCACCACCAAGGCAAATTAATAGTTCCTTTATAACATTGTCTTAGGGAGATGCCTTGGCATTCTGAGAGCTTTGCTTGTGGGTGAACAACCAGTTTGTATCAGAAGTAGGTTTTGAATTCAGGTCTCACTGACCCCAAGACTGGTTGTTTATTTATCTGCTGCTTTTCATGTTAACTGTTATTCAGTCATTGTTCAATTATTTCCAACTCTTCACACGCCATGCACCAAAGCATGCCAGGCCCCTCTATCCTCCACTGTCTCAAAGTCTGTCCAAGTACATGTTCATTGTGACCATGACACTCTCTATCCATCTTGCTCTCTGCTGTTCTCTTTTCCTTCTACCTTCAATCTTTCCCAACATCAGAGTCTTTTCCCATGGTTCCCCTCTCTTCATTATGTGTCCAAAGTATTTAAGCTTCAACATCAATATTTGACCTTCCAGTGAATACCCTAAATTAATTTCTTTAAGTATTGACTGATTTAATCTCCTCACTGTCCAAGGGACTCTTAAAAGTCTTCTCCAGCACCACGATTCAAAAGCATTGACTCTGTGGCACTCAACTTTACTTACAATCCAGCTCTCCCAACCATACACTGTGACTGGAAAAACCATAGCTTTGAATACATGAACCTTTGTTAGAAAGGTGATGTCTCTGCTTTTTAGTGAGTGTCCAGATTTGCCATAACCTTCCCTGTCTTCTAATCTCATGGCTGCAGTCACAATCTGCAGTGATCTTTGAGCCCACGAATATAAAATCTGACACGGCTTCCACTTCTTCTACTCCATTTTTCAGGAAGTGATGGGACCAGTTGCCAAGATCTTAGTTTTTTGGAAGTTAAACTTCAAGCCAGCTTTTACCCTCTCCTCTCTCACCCTCCTCAAGAGGCTTCTTAATTCCTCTTCGCTTTTTGCCATCAGATCTGCTTCTGAGACTGTTGATACTTCTCCAGGAAACCATAATTCTGACTTTTGATCTTTGTAGCCTGGCATTTCACTTGATGTATTCTGAATATAAGTTATATAAATAAGGTGACAACACACAGTCTGTCGCACTCTTTTTCCATTCTTAACCCAATCAGTTGGTCTGTGTTGGGTTCTAACTGTTGCTTCTTGGCCCACATACAGATTCCTCAAGGAGACAAGTAAGAGTCCCCTGGCATTCCCCTCTCTTTGAGGACTTGCCACATTTTATTGTGACCCACCCAGTCAAAGGCTTTAGTATAGTCAATGAAGCAGAATCAATGTTTTTTCTGGAACTCCCTTGCTTTCTTCATAATACAGTGAATGCTTGTTTTTGTTTGTTTTTATAATATACCTTTGTTTTGGGGTAAGGGTGGGAAGGAGTGGTACAGTGAATAGAATGCCAGGCCTGTAGTCAGGAAGACCTGAATTCAAATTTGATCTCAGACACTTACTAATTTTATGACCCTGAGTGAGTCACTTAACCCTGTTTGCCTCAGTTTCCTCATCTGTCAAATGATCTTGAGAAGGGAATGTCAAACCATTCCAGTATCTTTGCCAAGAAAACCCCAAATGGGGTCACACAAAAGCCAGACACAACTGAATAACAAAATCTATTCAGGGAGAAACTTGAGGTCATTAAAAACTCAATGCGGTAATGGAATGTTACTGTACCAATTAATCAATAAACATCTATTAAGCGCCTACCACCTGCCAGGCATTGCATTAAGCCCTGGGAATGCAGAAGGAGGCAAAAGGACAATCCCTGCCTTCAAGGAGCTCACTGTCTAATTGGGAAGACAACAAGCCAACAAACATACGCAAGCAAGCTCTATACAGGATAAAAAGGAAATAGCTACAGAGGAAAGGCTCTGCCACAAGAAACGATGACTAGAAAGAGTACAGGGAACAGGAAGACTTCTATTAACTGATGCAAAGCAAAATGGTGCACACAATCATTGTTCACTCATTTCTGTCGTGTGGGACTCTTAGTGATCCCATTTTGGGTTTTCTTGGCAAAGATACTGCCATGTTTGGCATTTCCTTCTCTAGCTCATTTTACAGATAAAGAAACTAAGGCAAACAGTGTTAAGTGACTTGCCCTGGGTCACACAGCTAGTAAGTGTCAGAGGCAGGATTTTGACTCTAGGTCTAGGCCCAGTACTCTGTGTACTATGGTGCCACCTAGCAGCCCAATATACACAATTACCACTATGCAAAGGTATAGCAAAATATTCAAAATTGAACACTAAATAAACAGCCAAGTTTGGCCCTGAATTGATGTGAAAGTATATCTTTCAGTTTTGCGGAGGTGGGGGACTATGATGACAGAATATGGCACATACAGTCAGTCTTGGGGGATGTCTAGGTTAGTTTTGCCAAACTATTTTTCCCTCTTTTTAAAAATTCTCTGGGGCGGCCAGGTAGCACAGCGAGTAAGAGCACCGGCTCCAGTGTCAGACTGACCTGGAGATCGAATCCCGGGCTCAGACACTCAGCACCACACCCAGAAATAATAACTGGCCGTGTAACCTTGAGCAAGTTACTTAACCCCGATTGCTTAAAAAAAAAAAATTCTCTCTTGGGGGGATGGAGTCAAGATGGCGGAGTAGAAACAGGACTTCATTGGGGCTCCTGCTTCCACCTCCTCCAATTCATGCAAAAGGTGATTCTGAACAAACTTTGGAGCTACAGAACCCACAAAATAACATAGAGAAGCTAACCTCCCACTGAGGACAGCCAGGCAGGCCAGCAGGAAGGGCCCAGCGCAGTGCTCTGGGAGTGGAGCCCAGTCCCAAGTGAGCCAAAGGTTTTAGCCTCAGGGCGGCCACAACCAGCTGGGGGCTGGAGGGACTTCAGATCACCAGCAGCTGTGGTGATTTCCAGAATTATCAACACATTGATCCCAAGGACAAAGTGAGAGGTCAGTGCAGTGTGGACTTTAGGACCTGGGAATGTCAGAGGGGGTATGGGAGAAGATGTGGGAGAGAGCAGATTGGAGGAGGGGATATCCAGTGGGATCGCTATTTTGGGGCAGTGGATAGGGGAAAAATGGGGAGAAAATTTGTAACTCAAAATCTTATGGAAATGAATGATGTAAACTAGAAGTTAATAAAGCATTTGATTCATAATAAAAATAAAATAAGATGAAAATATATATTATTATCATTATTATTTTCCATGTAACTGGGAAATAAGATATACAGGCACTGGGGCATAGAGATCCACCGTGCCCTACTGGAAAGTCAGAGGGGGAATGGGGGAAGATATGGGAGAGAGCAGATTGGGGGAGGGGATATTCAGTGGGATCCATGTCATGGGGTGGTAGATAGGGGGAAAATGGGGAGAAAATTTGTAACTCAAAATCTTGTGGAAATGAATGATGTAAACTAAAAAATAAAAAAATAATAAAAAATTCTCTTATTAAGAATTATTTTCTTGATAGGGAGGGAAGGTGATATATAGGGAATCAGTCAGAAAGCATGCATTAAGTACTTCCTATGTTCCAGGCACTGTGCTAAGTACTAGGGTTACAAGGAAAATTAAAAACAGGTTTTACCTTCAAGGAACTCATAATGGGGAAAACAATATTTAAATTACAAGGTACATACCTGGGCAGCTAGGAGGCACAGTGAATAGAGAGCTGAGTCTGGAGCCAGAAAGACCTGAGTTCAAATTTGACTTCAGACACTTACTAGGTGGGTGACATTGGACAAGTCACTTAACCCTGTCTGCCTCAATTCCCTCATCTGTAAAATGAGCTGAAGAAGGAAATGGCAGACCACTTCAGTACCTCTGCCAAGAAATCCCCAAAAGGGGTCACAAAGAATCAGACATGATTGGAAAAAAACAAAGGTATATAAGAAATATACAGAGTAGATGGAAGATAATCTGGCAGGGTTTGGCAGGAGTGCTAAGTAGGAAAGAAAGAGAAGAGATAAAAGTGATGTAAAATCAAAAGATCAATAAGCATTTTTTCTAAAATAGTTACATTTAAAGAAGTATTCTGCAATTTCCCAAAGGCGAACCAGCCCATTGTTTTCCTCCTGATCAGTTCTGCTCCTAGCTCATTGTCTGTGAAGAATATCTGTCCATGGCACAAGGCCTGACAGACCGATCCTATGGATTTTCCATCTGCCCACAAATTTGTGCATTTATTCATTTATCCAATAAGTATTTTGAATGGATTTACTGTGCACAGAACAATAGACTGTGGGCTGTAGATTTAGGTAAGATCTGGTGCCTCGTCAAACTCACTGTCTAGCAGAGGAAATGCAATCCAAATTATGTGTGTAGCAATAACATGCAAACATGCAATGTTGAGGGGGCTCGTGTGCCCCTTGCCTGTTTCTAGATGTTTCTGGAAGCATTCCTGGGTAATTTGGAAAAGCATATCCAGCTGCCCCAGAGGACCCACAATAGCAACAGCAGCAGCAACAGCAATGCTAGTAGTAGTAG
>NW_027185798.1:16817475-16834917 GCF_028583685.1 Petaurus breviceps papuanus
AGGAAAGGAAAGGAAAGGAAAGGAAAGGAAAGGAAAGGAAAGGAAAGGAAAGGAAAGGAAAGGAAAGGAAAGGAAAGGAAAGGAAAGGTAAGGAAAAAAGAAAGGAAGAAAACCAAGACCCCAGTTATAGACATGTATAATCAGTTGATGGAAATCTCCATATTGGCTATATCCCAAACCAATGTCTCATTATGCCCTACGAGTAGGCAGGAGCATGTTTTATCATCAGTCTTCTGGAATCATGGTTGGTCCTTATGCTCTTCGTAATTCCTCAGTCTTTCAAAGTAGTTTTTCTTTACAATATTGTTGTTATTGTATAAATTGTTCTCCTGGTTCCTCTCAATTCACTCTGCATCAGTTCATATAAGTTTTTTCAGGTTTCTTTAAAACTGTCCCTTTCTTCTTCCTATAACACAATAGTATTCCATCACATTAATAAATTATAATTAGTTTACCCTATTCCCCAGCTGATGGGTACTTCCTGCTAATGAAATATGGCTGAGATTCCACTGGGCTTACTTTTACGAATGAATTGGGCCACAGAAGGATGACAGATGAATAGCTCCAATGATGCATTGGTACCCACAAAAGTGAAAAAAGCACCTAGAACAGGGAGAGGTATATATAGATCCTGGAGTATATTTATAGATATAAGACATGTAAATGCAGGGAAATATGTGCAGGTTAATGTGTGCATAGAGGAGTAAGGTGTAGGTATAAGGATAGTTATATGTAGATTTAGAGTTATGTATAGGGGTGTGAGTGTGTGTGAGTGTGTGTATGTGTGTGTGTGAGTGTGTGTGTATGTGTGGGGGGGTGTGTGTGGGTGGGTGTGTATAGGGACAGGTGTATATGAGTTTCAGAGCATGTGTAGGTATAGAGACAGGTTTATACACAGATGTGGGCAGCATGTACGGTAAATATTTAACAACCGACTCTGGCAAAACATGTATGCATAACATACTTTTGAGTTTACACTGAATTATTAGCGTTTTCTACAGCATTTTCTTAAGTGTGGACAACCAATAAAATAAAAATCAACACCCAATTTCCTTTGTTTGTCTTGATGATTTCTGAGGCACAAATTTTCACATTGAAAATTTGCCAGCCAGTTCTGCTGAGCAGGTTTGAGCTCCCTCCAGCGCAGTCCTGGGTGTAGGGGTATATGTAAGTGCAGGACAGGTGTACGCAGGTGGGAAGATTCCTGTAGGTTCAGGGAGAGGTATAAGCTAGGAAAGTGGTAGCGCAGGTTCCAGGGTTTCTCCCATGTTCTCCCAGGAGAAGTGACCCAAAGTTCTACTTCATCCCTTCTCTGCCAAGATCTCTCTTTGCTACCTGGAGCATCTGTCCCGGTTCTAGGCTTCCTTGTCTTCCTCATTCATCCCGCAGCAGAAGTTTTGCCCTTCCTTCATGCCAAATTGCCAGTAGAGGGAGCTCCTGCCACGCCTAAGCAGTCATTAACATTTCCTCTGACAAGGCTAACTCCTATCCTCGGATGCCAGATCTCATGCTATTTCCGATGGGCCACGCTGCTTCTTTCTGAGGTTATAGAAGGACTCCTGAGGTAACACTTGAAGATGCCAACAGCCAAAGATGCTTCATGGATACAGATGGTTCCAGAGCACAGGGTGGCAGTTCAGACTCCTTATTGGCAATGCCATGCATAAGGGCAATACCAGCATTCTCTGGAGGGCAGGGAGCCCTTTCCTCCTCCAGAGAAAAGAGGTCACCAGCCATGATCCTGTGTTCCAACCAGTCCCCACTCCCAACTTTGGCTGGGAGATCTAAGGTCTCTAGGCAGGGCTGAAAAGAACCAATGATAAATGCACAGTTCAGAGAAAATGGAACCAACAAATATAGCCCTCATGTTACAAAAGACTCTTGGTTCAAATTGCCCTGCTCCCACTGCCTAAAGAATCACTTCATTAAACAGTAATTCCTCTATTTGTACGTACACTCAGCCAAGGTGTATCAAAAAGAGCTCTATTAACATCCCCCAAACTATTGGACATGAATTGGGTAAACAGGCAAATCTCACTGTTCCTACAATCAGAGAAGGATAGCAATTTGGGCTCTGGGGACAGGAAGGCAGCCATCCTGTCAATAGGCCTATTGAGGTGAGGTCACCAGCCTCTCTCATTCTGAGGCTAACTAAAGGCAGAATAAAAAAGCTGGGAGAGCTAGAACCTTGAGGATAGTGCTCTAGGCTGGCCAGTTGTGGGTGGCATCTGTAGAGCTGATTATCCTTGAGAGAATAAGGGATAGAGGAAGAGAGGAAGAGGGGAGAGAAGAAGAATTGGGAGAATGAAAAGAAGAGAGAGAGAGAGAGAGAGAGAGAGAGAGAGAGAGAGAGAGAGAGAGAGAGCCAGTTCATAGGTTTATAGACCTGGAGCTGGAAGGGCTCTGGTCCAACCTCTTCATTTTAGAGACAAGGAACCTGAGGCCCAGAGAGGTTGAGTGACCCACCCAAGGTCACATGGGAAGTAAATGGTAAAGCTAGAATCAGAACCTAAATTCTCTGACTTCAAATCCAGTGCCCTTTCCACATGCCATGTTCTGCATCCCAAAGACAGAGGGGAGAAGGAGGGAGGGAGGAATGGTTTGTTTTTCTCCTTAAAGGGGAGCATATGAGGGGTAGCAGGGCCCCCAACAAGTGCAGGGCTGTTCATTATAGATTATTTTAGAGCAGGGGAGGCAAAGAGGGTGGGGGTGGGGGTGGAGAGTGGAGCTGGAGAATTGCACAATATCCCTACCCTTGATAAATAAAACCAGACATTTTCCACCTTCTCTTCCCCATCAGCCAAGGGCCAGGAGCCAGCAAGCAAGCGTGCAAATCTGAGGACTGCTGGAGAGGGCAGGCTGTTTACTCCGCTGACTTACAAAGCAAATCCTGGGAGACCTTAAATCCCTTAGTGTTCCAGCTGGTTTCTTGCTTCTCCTCAGAACTGGCCCAACCGCTGTGGAAATCTTCCGTATTCTAACCAATCCAGCGGCTGGAAAAGGCTGCAGAGAAGGCAATTCAGGGACCCCTGTCCCAGATTTCTTTCTCACTGCTTAGTCTGCAGTACAGAACTATGGACTGGTCATGATAACAATCCACATTGGGGTAGCCCTTTAAGGTTTGCCATGATTCTCTCTCCAGCACCTCCGCCAAGTGTAGAGACATTGGACAAGTCTATGCCTTGGTTTCCTCATCTGTAAACTGAGGGTAATAAACACCATCTGCTAGCAAATGAAACAGTATCCAAAAAGTGCTTTGTAACCTTCAAGCCTTATATAAATACTATTATTATTATTATCATTATTATTAATTATTAATCTCTAGAAACAGATTGGAGAAATCAGGGTTAGAGCTCAAAGAATGAGAACTATTTCTTTAAAGAAAGTCATCGATAAAACATTTGCTAAACTCCTGTGATCCGCCCCGTGCCATGCTAGACAAAACCCACCAAGTCACTGGCCCATCCTACCAGGGCACTGCTCAGAGCATCCACGGGAGGCATATATCATGCTGCTCCCCACGCAAGGACGGATGTTCCAGCCACACCCCCATCTGTGTTCTTGTACATCACAAAGGATTTGTTTGTTTTTCCCCATGTCTGAAGTAACTGTCCTCTCTTAGCATCTCTGGTTCCTTTAAGAGCTAGCCCCAAAGAGGATGTTTGGTGTTTTAATTTTTTCCTCCAGGTATCAGTTTCTTTTCTCACACACAGGCCTCCCCACAAAAATAGAAAAATCCCTTTGTTTGAGGTTGTACTTGTCTGTATATGGTATCCCCACCCCTGGAACTCATTGAAGGTACAACGTGGCACCTGATGGAAACTTAATAAATAAATGCTCGGTGAGTGAGATAAGTAGAACAATTACTCCTCTTTTTTAGACTTCATTGGTAGGTAGCTGCTATAATTTCCCCCATTTTACAGATGAGGAAACTGAGGGAGTCAGAGGTTAAGTGACTTGCCCAGGGTCATATAGCTAGTAACTATTTGAAGCAGAATTTGAACTCAGGGTATCCTGACTCCCATCCTAGAGCTCTATTTATTGAATTACCTGCCTTCTAACAAGGCCATCCCTCCTTTCATCCCCATTTTACTGGTGAGAAAGGAAAAGTAATTGAATTTCCTGTCCCCCTCCCTCATCTGTAAATGAGAAAAGTAACCTCTAGGTTTCCCTACCCCCAAGCACAGGGTAAGGAGTGTATGAGATCATTGTTGAAAAGGTCTTGAGAAAAACATAGTGCCATGAAAACAAGCATTATCTGGGCTGTTAATGCTACAGTCAGATTTTGGCTTCTGCCCCCAAGGGGCTGCTACTTACTAACTAGGGCTGGCTGTCCTCTCCTCATCTGTCTTAAGAACTTCCAGAGACTGTTTAAGAGTCAGGGACACAGGGGCAGCTAGGTGGTGCAGTGAATAGAGCATGGGCCCTGGAGTTAGGAGGACATATCTGACCTCAGACACTTGTCACACTTACTAGCTGTGTGACTTTGGGCAAGTTACTTAACCCAACTTCCTTGCCTTCCCCACTCCAAAAAAAAAAGACTCAGGGACATATAGAAACATACCCAAATACACATATATACATGATGTATATACATCACAATTTTTTAAAATTCTATATTTTGGTTTTGGGGTGGGGCTTTTTTGCTTTGGGGGGAGCGGGTAGGCAGGGTAATTGGGGTTATGTGACTTGCCAAGGTCACACAGCTAGTAAGTGTGAAGTGTCTGAGGCCAGATTTGAACTCACGTCCTCCTTTCACATAGGTATAGGTGTTGTCTCCCCTAATAGAATGTAAACTCCACGAGGGTAAGAACAGTCTCATTTTTGTCTTTTTATCCCAGGCCCCTAATACTGCCTGAAACATCATTAACCCTTGAGAAATGCTTGTCAATTGATTCATTCATTCTCTTATTTACAAACATGGTTCCCAGTACTTACCACTCGATAAGAAAGGAGACAGAAAGAGACCACCAAGTTGACCTTGATGAATAAAGTCACCTGGGCTGGGTGGACTCCATCCTCAAGTGTTGAAAAAACTGGCAAATGGATTTGCTAAGGCACTGTCATTGATGATGATCCGAAGACAGACAAATGAGTGCTGCTTTAACTATCAAAAAGGGGGGGGGGGGAGGGAAAATTCTGCAGTTTGAAGACTGTGAACTTGCCTTTGCTTCCTGGAAGAGTTCTAGAATGGATGATTAAATGATGATTGGTGCATACCTAGAAACACAGCCAGTGTGGATTCATCCTGGAGGGTCTCACCAGGCCACTCATTTCCTTTTTTCATAGTTAGATGAGAGGAATCCAATGGACTTCATTTACCCAAACTTTATCAGAATACAGTACCTCTGCCTATTCTCATGGAGAAGATGGAGAGAGGTGGAAAAGATGATATACTTTGTATAAAATTTATTTTATTTTCAATTCCAAATTCTCTCTCTTCCCCTCCACCAACATTGAGAAGGTAAGAAAGACACAGTCTGTTACAAATGTGTGTAGTCAGGAAAAACAAATCTCCCCTCATTAGCCATGTCCAAAAAGAAAGAAAAGAAAGAAAACAGGCTTTGATTTGCCCTCTGAGTCCATCATTTCTCTATCTGGAGGTACACAGTATGTTTCAAGATGATAATATACTTAGATGAATTCTGAACTGGATGGAAGGTAACATTCAAATAGTTGTCATTAGTGGTTCAACTTGGCAGAAGGTCTCCAGTGATCTGTATTTGATTCTGTGCTGTTTGGCCTTCTTATCAATGACTTGGACAAAGGCATAGATATCGTGTTCACAAAATTTACAGATGATACGAAGTTTGAAGGAGTAATTTCAATGAAGTGTGGAAGGCCATGCTTCATGACAGTCTAGATCCAAAAAGAATCTAGATACCAGAGCAGGGATTGGTGAGCTGTCACCTGAGAATCACATCTGGTTCACAGCCTGTTCTTATATCACTGGTTAACTAAGAATGGTTTTTACATTTTGAAATACAGTAAAACTTTCTTTTAAAAAGTAGAAACCATTCTTAGCTCCACCAAAATAGGCAGCTGGACCACTGGCAGAATTTGGTCAACCCCTGGCTGATGGAGAATTGAGCTGAATCTAATAAGGTAAAATTTGACAGAGATAAATGTCAAGTCGTACACATGAGTAAAAGCAATCAATTTCTCAAGTACAAGATGGGAAAGGTTTGGTTAGAGAGCAATTCATCTGAAAAAGATCTCAGAATTTCAGTGGACTCCAAGAACAATATGAGTCAGCAATGGGGTCTAATGTGATCTTGGGTTGCCTTCCCAGAGACTTGGACTCTAGAAATGAAGAGATGTTCAGCCCACAGTGTTCTTACACCTCATCTGGAGTGATGTGTCCAATTCTGGACTCCATAACTTAGGAAAAGAGTCCAGAGGAGGACAGCTGGAATGGTGAAGGGTCTTGAATCTATGTCATACCGTGTTTCCCTGATAATAAGACACTGTCTTATTATTTTTTTGGACAGAAAAACACCAGAGGGCTTATTTTCAGGGGAGGGCTTATTTTAATGAACATTGACAGCAATTTTAATAAACAGGTAAATGTGAACAAAAAAATGTACCTTTATTCAATAAGCAAATCACTGGGGAAGAAGAACAGGATGACGCGCTCACTGCTACAGCTCTGATTGGATGCAGCTCGGAGTGCGGCATGCATTTCACCCGAGGGGGGGACGGTGCATACAGAGGGTACCGTAATGTAGCATGTAGCGCAGGGGATCACCTTCACTACAGTAGCAATCTCAATAGGGCTTATTTTCGGGGGAGGGCTTATTTTAGAGGAATCTTACACAGTAAGGGGAGGGCTTATTTTCGGGATAGGTCTTATTATCGGGGAAACACGGTATAAGGATCAAAGAAACTAAGAATGTTTAGCTTGGAAAAGAAATATCTCTGGGCAGGAATCATAGATGATGTCAAGTATTTGAAGGGCTGTCATAAGGAGGAGGGATCACCCTTATTCTGCTTGGTCCCAGAGAGCAGAAACTGAGCCAGTGAGAGGAAGGGGCAATGAGGCGGATTCAGGCTTAATGTCAAGCAGTAAGACAGAGATTGGGTATTTGATTCCTTCAGCATGTTCCTTTGGTATCTATAAATGTCAGCAAATGTACTTTTCTTGCCAGCCACAGTCTTGGAGATTTGCCTGAAGTTTTAAGAAGTTAGGTGACTCATCCGGGTGACTTGTCCAGTATGGCATAGAGGTGGGACTTAGCAGATCATGGCGTTTGGCCCAAACTTCAGCTCATTTGGGTCATCCATTCTAAGGCATCTACCTACTTTATCCCCTCAGCAAGAGCACCATACTACTTTCAGATGAAATCAGAGCTATCTACAGTCATATGCTCAAAGTCACTATTGATTAGAGAAATGAAAATTAAAACAACACTGAGGTACTACCTCACACCTATCAGACTAACATGATAGTAAACGAAAATGACAAATATTGGAGAATATGTGGGAAAACTGGGACACATGCACTATTGGTGGAGTTGTGAACTGATCCAACCATTCTGGAAAGCAATCTGGAGCCCAAAGGACTACAAAATTGTGCATACTCTTTGACCTAGCAATACCACAACAAGGTCTGTATCCCAAAGAGATTTTTTATAAAGGGGGGAGAGGAGGACCTATACCTACAAAAATATTTATAGCAGTTCTTTTTGTAGTGACTAAGAATTGGAAACTGAGCAGATGTCAATGAATTGGAGAATGGCTGAACAAGTTGTGGTATATGGCTGTGATGGAAAACATTGTGCTATAAGAAATGACAAGCAGAATGATTTCGGGAAAAACTGGAAAGACATATGAACTGATACAAAATGAAGTGAGCAGAACCAGGAAAACATTGTAACAGCAATATGCTATGCTATGCTATATAATAATGCTATATTAGCTATTCTCAGCAATACAATGATCCAAGACAATTCCAAAGGACTCATGTTGCAAAATCTTATCCACCTCCAGAGAAAGAACTGATGGAATCTGAATGCAGATTGAAACATATTATTTTTCACTTTATTTTTCTTGGGAGGTTTTCTGGTCTGTGTTTTCTTTGGCAACATAGCTAATATGGAAATGTGTTTTGTATGCCTGTATATGAATAACCTATATCAAATTGTTTGCCTTCTCAATGAGGGAGAGAAATTGGAATTCAATTTTTTTAAATGTTAAAAATTGTTTTTACATGTAACTAGAAAAAAAAAGTATTTTTTTTAAAGAGTACCCTCTTTGCGCTGCCCTCCAAAACCTTCTTCTTTGCAAACATCCACTCCCTCTCTCAAAGCCTCAAGCAAGGCTCAGGAAATCAACCAGGAAACCCAGCTGTCACATTAGTGCTGCCAAGTGGATTTCCCCAAAACATTCAATTTCCTTTGAGCATTTACAGAACCAGTCAATCTGTCTGGCCCAATAAAGATTACATGGGCAGCAGCATCTGTGATAAGTAGAGAGGAATCATTGAACTGGAGGATGTCAGAGCAGGAAAGAACCTTAGAGATCATCAAGGGGGAAACTGAGGCACAGAGAGGTCACATGATTTGCCCAAGGTCTACCAGTTATTGGCAGAAACCAGGTCTTGTTACTCTTAAATTAGAGTTCTTTCTATTAAGAGCATATTGAGTAAAAAGAGACCAGACTTTGTCAGGAAAGACCTGAGTTCGAATCCTACCTTTCACTTTTACTAGCTGTATAATCATAGAGAGGTCATATAACCTTTCTGAGACTCAGATTCCTTATCAATAAAATACCTACCTTACACTTTCACCATGATCCTCAAATGGGGTCATGCATGTAAAACATTTTGCAACCTTAAAGTGATATGTAATTAGTATATTATAACTCAGATTCAAGCCTTGGCTCAAGTTTACTAGCTATAAGTACAACATGACTGTGAGAACTCAGGCAAATTCTTTCTCTCTCTGGGCCTCAGTTTCCCCTTCTGCAAAATAAGGAGGTTGGATTAGATAGTCTCTGAGCTATTTCTAGTTCTAACATCCTATGATTCTTTGTCAACAGATAAAAATTAATTAACAGATTGCCTAAGGAATCATGGAGTTTATAGAGAAATATTAGTGTGTATAGTTCAATCCATATATTTATTCTTCCATCTATCTTTTCTATATATTTATCTATCATCTAGCTAGCTAGCTATCCTTCTTTCTAATACCTGTCCTTTTATCTGTCTAGCCACTTCTCCTTCCTTCCTTCCTTCCTTTCTTCTTCCTTCCTTCCTTCCATCTTTTCCTCTATCATCTCGCTAGCTAGCTAGCCATCCTTCCTTTTATGATCTATCCCTTCTTCTGTCTGTCTCTTCATTATATCTCTGAATCTCAGCTTTTTCCTACACAATGGGAGGCATTTGATTGTTCCCTAATGCCCTCTCTGCTCTGATGTTCTGTTTTCAGTCCACAGCACCATCTTGGTACAGTCTGCCTCTGGATGGAATGGAGCCAGACCACTCCTTCTCAGTTTCCTTGGAGGGATCTGCATCCATGCTATGCCAATTAACCCAGAGCCCGAGGCTCTGAGCAGGGCCCCCTTTTCTTCCCTCTGTCCTACCTTGATCCATCATCTCCTCGGCTCCCATAGGCTCCATGATTGTCTCTACGCTCACATCTCAAGATTCAGCCTTAGTCCTCCATCACCACTTGCCTTTTGGACATCTCCAATGAGCTACCTCAGGTTAGGTAACTCAACTGGACGTGACCCAAGCAGAAGTCCTCATCTTTCCCCTCCCAAGCCTCTTCTATTCCCATCATCCTCCCGGTCATCCGGGCCTGCAGCCTGAGAGTTGATCTTGATTCTCCACCCTCACAGCCCACAAATCCACTCAGTTGTCGCTTTGTATCATTTCTACTCTTACAGAGTCTCTTGCATACTCTCCCTTCCTTCCCTCCATTCACACAGCTGCCCCCCAGCCCAGGCCCTCTAAGGCCAGGTATCCCACCAACTGCCACATGCAGGGCAGGCAGACCAGCTTGGCTAAGGCAGAAGTACACCCTGGGGGACATACAGGAAACAGCAGGGGCTAGGCAAGCCAAACCACCACTGCCACCTTAAGCACCATCTCCCCACAGAATCTGATGGAGACAGAAACCACAAGCCTTGTGAAGAGACATGCTTCCAACCTGGTGTCCATAGCCATCATCCTAGGAAGTTTACCCCACTCCTGCAGGGACTGAAGTCACAGCCACCAAAGACCTAGAGAAGAAAACTGAGGCCCAGAGATAAATGACTTACTCAAAGCCACACAATTAGGTTAGTGTCACTAGAGCCCTGTTCTCTTGTTTCCTAGTTAAGCATTCTTTCCACAAGGCATCAGGCTGTCACCTTTGTGACATGCTTTGGTTTGACATTCAAGGCTCTGGAAATGCATGATGTTCTGAATCACACTGAAGATAGAGAAAACATTTACCCAAGGATACAATATAAGTCATTATCAGAGATGGCCCTTGAACCCAGGTCTCCTGGACCAGTAGGCAGTGTTGCCTAATGGAAAGAGCACTGTATCTAGAATCGAAGGGCCTGGGTTCAAATTCCAGCTCTGCCTCCTTGCTAGCTGTGTAACCTTGAACAAGCCACTTTCCCTCTGGAGGCCTCTATCTCTCTCTCTCTGATGAACAAAGATGGGTCTGATTCAAGATATCTAAGGCCCCTTCTGGTTCTATGCACCCACAACCTTTCCACGACATCAAACAGATTGGAGGAGGCTCCCTTCTTGTCTGGTCCCTTCAAAGGAGGGAGGGGAACAGAGGGCGAGTTGGGGCATGGACTCTTTGGCTGCACAAACAATTTCTGTTTGCTTCAGTAATGAAGTCTTCACAAGCCAAGTCCCTGGGGGCAGTTCAAAATTCACCAAGAAGTAAATGGAAGTAAACATCTCTTGGGTTATATAACCTTCTTGGCCATGAAGACAGCATCTCCTTTGGGCAACCGTGGGGATGCAATGAGCAGAAACCATGAAGTTCATCTGAATGGTGCCTGAGGCCAGGACAGAGGGCAGGGGATAACAGTGACTTGGTTATCTCCAGGCGGTCTAGAAAATGGGGGGTTCCTTGCTAGGTCTTCCGTCTCACTGTGACAGGAGTGTTATGGCTTTTCCACCCTCTTCCTCTCCCCCAGCTGTTTTCATGCTACTCCAGGAGATACGTCATGGTCAGGTTGTTCAGTGGTTGGAACACTAGGCTTGGAGTTGGGCACACATGAGTTTGAATGCCACCTCACATATACTAGTGTGATTCTGGTCATGTCATTCCATTTCTCTGACACTCAATCTCTTCATTTATGAAGGGAGGTTAAAAATAGCTCCTCCCTTACAGGCTTACTATGAAGGTCACCTAAGGTAAAGCCTATAAGTGATTTGCAAGACTTCAAGTCCCATAAAAATGTCTGCCCTTCAGAAAGTAGGCATAGATCAACACTTACACCATATACCGAGATAAGATCAAAATGGGTACATGATTTATACACAAAAGGTGAAACTATGAGCAAATTAGGAGAGCAAGGAATAGTTTACCTGTCAGATCCATGGAGCAGGGAAAAAATTTTGACCAAATAAGAGATAGAGAACATTATCCTTTTTTTTTTGAAGGGCAGTTGATTTGCCCAAGGTCACACGGCTAGTAAGTGTTATGTGTCTGAGGCTGAATTTGAACTCAGGTCCTCCTGACTTCAGGGCCAGTGCTATGTTCACTGTGCCACCTAGCCAAGCCAAGAACATTATGAAATACAAAATGGATAATTTTGATTGCATTAAATTAAAGTTTTTGCACAAAGTCAATGCAATGAAGATTAGAAGAGAAACAGAAAACTGGGGGAAAACCTTTTACAGCCAGTGTCTCTGATAAGGCCTCATTCCGAAAATATATGGAGACCTGAGTCAAATCTATAAGAATACAAGTCATTCCCCAATTGATAAATGATCAAAGGATACGAATAGGCAGTTTAGAGAGTAAGAAATCAAAGCTGTCTGTAATCATATAAAAATGCTCTAAATCATTATGGATTAGAGAAATGCAAATTACAACAACTCTCCTTGCACTTAGCAGATTGGCTAAAAAGACAAAACAGGAAAATGATAAATGTTGGAAAAGACATGGGAAAATTGGAGCACTGATGCATTGTTGGTGGACTTGTGAACTGATGCAACCATTCTGGAGAGCAATTTGGAACTATGCCTAAAGGACTATAAAATTGTTCATATCCTTTGATACCCTTTGATTGCAGCAATACCACTACTAGGTCTGTATCCCAAAGAGATCATAAAAAAGGGGAAAGGACTCACATGTACAAAAATATTTATAGAAGCTCTTTTTTCCAAGAATTGGAAATTGGAAATTGAGGGGATGCCCATCAATTGGGGAAATGACTGAACAAGTTGTGGTATATGAATGTAAGAGAATATTATTGTTCCATAGGAAATGGTGAATAGATGGATTTCGGAAAAATCTGGAAAGACTTGCATGAACTGATGCTGAGTGAACAAAACCAGAAAAACATTGTAAAGAGTAACATCCCCAGTGTGTGATGATAGACTTAGTTCTTCAGAGCAATTCAATGATCTATGACAATTTCAAAAGACTCATGATGGAAAATGCTATCCAGAGAAAGACCTATGGAGTCTGAATGCAGATCAAAGCAGACTACATTCTCTCTTTTTTTGTTTTTTCTTTCTCGTGGCTTTCCTCCTTTGCTCTGATTCTTCTTCACAACGTAACTAATGTGAAAATATGTTTAACGTGATTGTACAGCCCAGGTTCCAAGAGAGGGCTACAGTTCCATAGTACATGCTCACATCCATCTTTTCCCCTTCTTGTCCTCTTCCTCTCCCTGTGTCTTGTCCCTTCTTCTGTCTTCAACCAAGCAGACCGATCTGGCTCCCCAACCCTGTGGATGCTAAGCATCCTGAAAAGAAGGGGCAATGAAGTCATTCAAGTTGATATATTGGAAAACTCTCCCCTTGACAAAAATGTGAACAAACATGTCTCAGCTTCTAGAAGACACTCCCATCCCATCCCAACCCATCCTTCTGCAGAGGAGGGAGGCCCACAAGGGTTACATGTTGTACGTATTTTTAGATTTTATTTCAACTGTTTGATCAGTAATGGTTGGGGGTGGGGGCTCTCTTTCTTTTTTCTGGCTTTAAAAATTACCACTTGTTAGAAAGGCATAAAAGTCTTCTAAATTCAGAAAAAAAAATAAGGCGGTCGGGTAGGGGGAAAGATGAGGGAGGGATTCTTGGAGGGGTGGATAGATAAAAGAATAGTAGGGCAAAGCACAGGGTAGAAGCAAAGTGGAGAAAAAAGAGGTATAGGAATAGAGTGAGAAAGACAGTGAGGGAAAACAGGAAGGAGGGAAATGCATAACAAGTAATTATAGCTTAGAACATGGATGGGATGAATTTACATGTAAGGTGGAAACTGACAGATTAAAAATTTGCATCCAGCAGTATGTTCTTTCAGGAAA
The DNA here is from genome assembly GCF_028583685.1 of Petaurus breviceps papuanus. Lineage (NCBI taxonomy): Eukaryota > Metazoa > Chordata > Mammalia > Diprotodontia > Petauridae > Petaurus > Petaurus breviceps. The sequence continues at coordinate 16,830,964 of NW_027185798.1, forward strand.
TGCTATAAAAATGAGACATATACACAAACATTTAAAAAGGCCAGGAAGAGAATTTAGCATGTAGAAAAAGCAGTAGTGATCATGATCTCAGGCAAAGGTAAAGCTGAAATGGATTTAATCAATAACGAAACTACACTATATGTTGGCTATACTATTCAATGTTGTTTTAGACAATATAAAGCGCCTGAGAGTATACCTGCCAAAATAGACACAGGAACCATACAAATGCAAACATAAAACATTTTTATACAAATAAAGTAAGATCTAAACGACTGAAGTAGCATTTACTGTTCATGTGTAGGTAAAGCCAATTTTAAAAATGATGATTTCACCTAACTAGTCTATTTCTGTAATGCCATACCAATTAGATTTACTTTAAAAAAATTATCTGAGTTAAAAAATAATAACAAAGTGTATTTGGAAGAACAAAGGGTCAGAAACTTCAGAAACAAGGTGAAGCAAGAGGTGAAGGAAACAGATCCAGGAGAATCAGACCGTGAACCATACATAATATAAGGTAAGAGGATTGAGATCATCTCTCAGAGAGAATGTGATTGCTGTGGTGCAGGAAATAATGAACTGGTTGAATTAGAAAAGCACAGAAAGATTTGGACTTATGAAGGAGGATGCTGTCTACCTTCAGAGAAGCAGGTGACAGGTAGAAATAAGCATGGTACAGACTAACATATATGTGTATGAGTGTGAACTGTATATTTACATGTATGTATGTATATACACACATTATATATGATTATAACTCTATTCATATGTGTATATTTAAGTGTTTGTATGTATATGTATGGAAACAAACATATGTAGGTGTGCGTATACACAGGACACACAGGATGTCCCTAAAGTCTGGACACATAGGACATCTCATTAACTATGCATATTTTCAAGAAATGAAATGAATGAAATTTTCAACATTTTATTTAATTAGCATAAATTTTAGCCATGACAATTCCTTATGGAATAAAAACTTTCATTAGCTATTGAGGACTATTTTCCATATTAATGAGATTAATTTAATTAACTAATGAGATTTCCTATGTGTTACCTATCTCTTCCTATGAAATTTCATTTCTGAAACTGAGGTTAGTCAATTTGCAGCTTCAAAGGCTGGCTTGGAAGCAATGGAAGATCATAGTTCTAGAGATGGAAGGAAGCTCAGAGGCCATTTAATCCCACCCCCTCATTTCACAGATGAGGAAACCAAGGCCCAAGGAAGTTAATGACTTGCCCAAGGTCACAAAGGAGAGAGTATCAGAGGTAAGATTTGAAGTCAAGTCCCCAGGCTCCAACATTAGCCTCTTGGCACTGTATCACACTTCCTTGCAATGGTGACAACAATTCTAGCCAACTACTGAATTGAGACCAGAAGGTGTGGGGAAATGCCTTGGGCACTGGATTTGGAGTCTGGGAGATCTGGCTTGGAATCCCACCTCAGACACTTACTGTGTTATGTGTCGAACCTTGTTTTCCTTAATGTAAAATGAGAGAGAGAGAAACAAGCTTTTAAGAGTCACAAGACTTCCCAGGCAGGGTCAGGGAGGCAGCCTGGACAAACTTTCATGGGCATTGCTTCCTTGGGAAGATCCATGGGGGATATCCCTCAACATAGCTAAAGCAAGGAAGACAGTATGGTGTTCACTAGGGACACACCCATGCAGATATAGAAGCAGGAGTGAGGGTCTACAAGTTTGGTCCTTCCTGGTAGATTTAGGGTTAGCCAAATTCCTCAAATTCTTTACTTTTTATTTCCCTCCATATATACACACACACACATATATATATATATACATATACATGTGTATATACATATATATACTACATTCCCTCTCTCTACATAGTTAAATTCCTCAAACTCCTCACTTTATTTCCCTCTATATATTCTACATTCTCTCTCTATATGCAGATTATATGTAGATTACACAAGCGTGATAAGTTCACTCTGGCCATTGTCATAGTTCCAGAAAGGTCAGGGTTTTAGGAAAGTAAGGTAAGCAAGAGCTTCCCCACAGCTATTGATTATCTTTTTTTTTAAGCAATCAGGGTTAAGTAACTTGCTCAAGGTTACATGGCCAGTTATTTCTGGGTGTGGCGCTAAGTATCTGAGCCCGGATTCGATCCACATATCATCCTGACAGTAGAGCCAGTGCTCTTACTCACTGTGCTACCTGGCTGCCCCTATTGATTATCTTATAATAACTTTTGTGAGAGCAAAACAAGGTACCATTATATCCCCTCTTACAAGGGGATTAGATGTGATCCCCTCAAAGGACCCTTCCCTCTCTAGACCTATGATCCTGATGTGCTAGAAGGTGAGAGATGTATGTGTGAGGAAGATGATTGAGGGGAGAGAGCTCCTTCAGAGGCTCCATGTGGGCCTGGGAGTTAGTACACACCAGGGGAAGTCAGAGCTTGGGGGCCCCAGCTGGGAATTGTGAGCAGATGTGAGTAAGACCATGCACAGTGTTAGGAAGTGTCTTCTCCACCCCTTCCCCATGCTATGTAAGCCAACAGGATCTGATTAGTGATAAAGAGACTTCAAAGGCAATCCTACCTAATAAGGGCTTATATATAACACAACTTATATTTATAACAAAACTAAGGGCTTCTCATCTTTCCCCAGGTTCCATTTAGGTAATGACTGGAAGGACACATGATGACTAAGGACATAGTTCACAGTGACCAAAGTTAACATTAATAATGACAAACAGCAAATGTCTGACCATAGGCAGTGAATGAAGCTCATTGCCCATAATTAAGTAGGCTTCCTTGGCATCCAGAGAGGCAACAGCAAAACTTCTTTGAATGGCAAAGGCATCCAAGGTTCATAGAACTGAAAGGAACCTCAGAGCTCACCTAACTCAAACTATTCATTTTACAAATGAGGAAATTGAGGCCCATGGCAGTGGGGGATGGGGTAAGTGATTTGCCCAAGGTCACATAGCTAGGAAGAGTCACACTTGAACCCAGGTCCTCTCTCCTGTGCCATCCTGCCTCCCCAGGGTCTCTATATTCCAAGATGACAGACACTTACCAGGTTCTTGCAGAGAAGGGGAATTCATGTCTTTATTGACAAAGTAGAAAATCCATTCATTTGTTCATTTTGCAGGTCTTTATTGAACAAACTTCCCATGCTCAGCACAGTGCTAGTCCCAAGGGGGAGGGGAGGAATTTTTTAAAGTAAGCTGATTCCTGCACTCCCGGAGCTTCCAGTCTACTTAAGAAGATAAAGACAGAGCCCAGAACCGCTAAGGAACAATCCAAAGGAATCTATGCTAAGGCCCAGGGACAGATGCTCCTGGAAGTTCCAAGAAGCAAGGAGTCCCCGCTGTAGGCTGGGGTGGTCTGGGAAGGCTTCCCAGAGGAGGCAAATGTAAGCTGCTGATTAAGGAAGGGGTAGGCTTGCTTGCAGCAGGGAGAAGAGATGAGAGAGGTTGGGTGCACAGAAGGGGTGAAGATTCAGAGGTAGGTGTGAAATGATGGGCTTCTGGGCATCAGTTTGCTCCAGTGACCATGGCCACCTCCTCACTTGAGTGAGGCCTGTGAAAGGGAAAAGGGGAGAGGTGATTAGAGAGGGGATTTGGGTCCCTCCATAGCTCCCCAATTCTGTCAGGGAAAGTCACAGGCTCATAAGATCAGAGCTGGAAGAGACAGAGGCCATCCAGTCTGAACCCCTCTCCTCTCTAAGACCCACCCAGTTTCTGACTCATCTGCCCCCCAGATTAGAACCATCTTTCCCTTGGGTGAGATACCACAATGGTACTGTCCCTGTCAGAGGCAGCTCTTCCATGACTTCATGGTGTAATCTGCCCATGTCTCTGTTTCCTACCCTTTAAAATGAAACAATTAAACCAGATCACCTCTCCAAGGTCCCCTCAAACTCTTCTGTGATTTCAGTCTTCTCTGTGATTTTCACCAAGAGAAGCATCACCTTTGGAGATCACA
>NW_027185798.1:16834927-16845209 GCF_028583685.1 Petaurus breviceps papuanus
CCAGCTCCAAATCTCTGCTCTGAGGGTCCCCTGGCTGGAATACTATCACTGCTTTATTTCCCACTTCTCCATCACACCCCCTGAGAGCCTCAACAAAATGCAAGACTGCAACAGTCTTGGTACTGACACTTCATCTGTCCTCTGATGAGAGGACTCTGTTAAAGGAGGTTACCCAGGCCAATCATTCTTTCATTTCCCACTCAGCTTGACTTCTTTGGATTTCCCCATAGTGCCCCAGTGCAGGCCACCTCCTTCTCCCCATCCACCTTAACCTGCCTGCCTGCCTTTTTTGGCTTCATTCAGATGTTGTCTTCTCTCCTTAGATTGTAAGCTCTTTGAGGGCAGAGACTGTCTTTCTTTTTCATATTTGTATCTCCAGTGCTTAGTACAGTACCTGGCACATAATAGTCATGTAATAAATCTTTATTGACTGACTGACTCCTGGGTACCCTTCCACAGCTAGATAATCAAACAGTGCCCTCCACCATTTGGTGCCACCTGACTTTCTAACTTTATTCCCTGCTCATTCCCTTCATAACCACAGTCAAATGGCTTTGTCTTTCTTATCTCTGTATCTGGTCACATTATTCTCTATCCCTGGAATTCCCCTTCCTACTCCAATTCATCCTTCAATTTTTATCCATCATAAGGGAAAAATTTATGAGCAAATAAGAGATAGAAAGCATTATGAGATGTAAAATGGGTGATTTTGATTACATTAAATTTTTTTTTTTTTTAAGCAATCGGGGTTAAGTAACTTGCTCAAGGTTACACGGCCAGTTATTATTTCTGGGTGTGGTGCTGAGCATCTGAGCCCGGGATTTGATCTCCAGGTCTTCTCAACACTGGAGCCAGTGCTCTTACTTGCTGTGCTACCTGGCCACCCCGATTACATTAAATTTAAAAAGGGTGTGTACAAATAAAAGCAATGCAGCTGAGATTAGAGGGAAAGCAGAACACTGGGGAATATTTTTTATAGAAAGCTTCTCTGATAAAGGCCTCATTTCTCAGACAGATAGAGAACTGAGTCAAATTCATAAGAATATAAATCATTCTCCAATTGACAAATGGTCAAAGAATATGAACAGGCAGTTTTCAGAATAAGTAATCAAAGCTATCTATAATAATATGAAAAAATTCTCTAAATCATTGCTGATTAGAGAAATGCAAATTAAAACTACTCTGAGGTATCACCGCACACCTATCAGATTGGCTAATATGAAAGAAAAGGAAAATGATAAGTATTGGAGGATAAATTGGTGAAAAAATTGAGACACTAATGCTATGTTGGTAGAGCTGTGAACTAACTCAACCATTCTGGAGACCAATTTGGAACTATAGCTGGAGGGTATACCCTTCAAGTACAACATACCCTTCAACCTAGTAACATCATCACTAGGTCTGTATCCCAAATAAAAATTTTTTTTAAAAAGGGGAAAGAACCTATTTGTACAAGGTTATGTATAGCAGTTCTTTTTGTGGTGGCAAAGAATTAGAAATTGAGAGGATGTCCATCAATTGGGGAATGACTGAACAAATTGTGGTATATGAATGTATTGTGCCATAAGAAATGAAGAGCAGAATGGTTTCAGGAAAACCTGGAAAGACATATGTGAACTGATGCAAAGTGAAGTGAGCAGAACCAGGAGAACATCGTACACAGCAACAGCAACATTGTAACAATGATAAATTGTGAATGCCTTAACTATTCTGAGCAGCACAATGATCCAAGACAATTCCAAATGACTCGTGATGAAAAATACTATCCATCTCCAGAGAAAGAGGTGATGGAGTCTGAATGAAGATTGAAGCATACTATTTTTCACTTTATTTCTTCGCATGTGTGTGTGGTTTGCTTGTTTGGGTTTTTTTTTTTCTTATGTTCTCTTGTAACACAAATAATATGGGAATATGTTTTGCATGACTATACATGTATAACCTATATCAAATTGCTTACTGCCTCAGGGAGGGGTGAGGAAAGGGAGAGAAAGAATTTAGAATTCAAAAAAAATTTTTAAAAAGAATGCTAAAAACTGTTTTTACATGTAGTTGGGGGAAAATATATATTATTCAAAATAAACAAAATAAATTCCTATGGATCCTATCCCTTTAGAGCCCAACTCCAATGTCCCCTTCTCCAGGGAGTCTCCCTTGATTCCCTTTCTCAGACGACTCCTTTTGTAATCCTGCCTCCTCCAAGGGTCCTACCCTGATTCCCCTCAGCTATTAGTGTGTCCTCCCTGAAATTACCTTGTTTCTACTTTGAGACACACAAAGATAAAAATGAAAGTCTCTAACCTCAAAGTGCTTATGGTTTATGGGCAGAGACAATTATATACAATAGGTATATGTGTATAGATATAGATATCTCTCCCTCCTTTCCAACTAAACTGGGAAGTGCATAGGAGACAGCCTGGGTCCCTCAGCTCTTCAGGAATTACTTCACCCCCCAACTCCAATTCTGCCCATGGAACTTCTAAGGGCCCTTTCTTTCCCCTACAGAGAAGGTTTGGGACTGACACTCACCTTGTCCAGGTACTGAGGGAACAGTTTGGCCAACAGGATGGCGGTTTGCTCACTCACCTCAGAAGGCTTGAGGACCACAGCATTGCCTATAGAATACAAGAAAACATACCTTCACCCAGAGTGTCACATCAGACTCCTGCACCCCATGAATACAAGGGCCATAGTATTATTCCCTTAGCCCCTCCACATCAAGCTGTAACTAGAACAGGGCAAATCCAGCTTTTGGCACCTCTGAGGGAAAGAGGTGTAGGTTTCCTTCCCATAGGGACCACCATTCCAGTCCCCTGTCTCCTGCTCCTCTCCTGACCTGAGCCCCCAGGCTCAGAGATCAGAGACCACACCAAACCACACAGAAACATGCACACATATCAGCATGTCTGCATGCATGCAAATGTGCATAGACACCCAGGCTTGTCCCATGCCTGTCTAATGCTGTGCTATGGTTTGCTAGGACCCAGATCTTGCCCTCCAGTCCTGACCAAACCCCTGAAACTGACCACAGTCTTTCAACTCAGACCACAAGCCCTACTCTTTTCCCTACATCTCATCACTTTTAAAGACAAAGGGATAGTTAATTTATATACTGCCTACTAAGTACCAGGCACAGTGCTAAATACAATTATTATGTCATTTGATGGACAGGACATCCTTGAGAGGTAGGTATTATTATATCCATGCTGTAGATGAGAAAGCTGAAGCAAACAAGGCTTGTGACTTGCCCAGGGTCACAACTTATATGTGTCTGAAGCCAGATTTGAACTCAATTATTTCTGACTCACAGGCCAATTGCTCCAAACACTGAACCACTTAGATGTCTAGACATGAAGGGACCAGGCCACAATCTAATTGAGAGAAAACAGAGACTGAGTGATTACTCAAAGCTAACAGAAGGATACAGCATGGGGTGCAAATAATGTTGGCCCTTTGGTCACAGGTTTAAATCCTGACTCTCCTTCTTAGTACCTGTAAAACTGAGACCTAGAAAGAATCAAGAGGTGCAGACCATTGTCCTTTTACTGTCAAGCAAACAGACCTAGAGGTCTTAAGCCACTTGTCCAAGGCCATTTTGCTAATAACCAGATTTGGAGTCAGATCCTAGAATCAAACTCTGACTCAGCTACTTCAAGTCTGAGTGACTTTAGGCTAATCACTGTCTTATCTGGAATTTAGTTTCCTTTTCTGCAAAATAAGGGGGCAGGCAGTCTGGATGACCTCAGAAGTTCCTTGCAACTTTAAATCTCTACTCTTTAAATCACCAGTGATTCAGCCAGTGACCCAGCAGGATGGTCTCCTCAAACAATGGTATGCTAGATGAGATTACGGATGAATTCTAACTCAAGAATTGAGTTCCCCCCGACAAAAAGTTTGACCATGAATCTTAGGGCAGTTTGCCTGCTCTGACCAATCCTCTTAGTGATGGGGTCTAGCAGGCTATCTGGAGGATATTTCTAGAGAACACTACTATGATCCAGGAGGAGCCTTCCTTCCAGTATGAAACGCAGGATTTGGAGTCAGAAGACTTGGGTTCAAATCACTCAGCCTCTCTGGAAACTCTCTCAGTTTCCTCTTTTGTAAAATTGGTTAGATGGGCTCTGAGGTCCCTCCTAGCTGTAAGTCTAGAAGCCTGCCTATCATCCAGAAGAAAGAAATTTTTCTCACCTGCAGCAATGGCACCCACCAGCGGCTGGATGGACAGATTGAAAGGGTAATTCCATGCCCCGATGATCAGAACCACACCCAGTGGTTCTGAGTGGATGTAGGGCTGTTCATCCTTTGTATTATCATTCTTTTCCACAGGCTCATCCGGGATCCACTGGGGAAGGTTGGCCAGCACTTGCTTGACTTCTTCCAAGGAATAAATGCACTCTTCATAGAGTGCAGACCATTTGCTCTGTAAAGACAATGGCATTCAGTGTGAGATCTCAGGCTCCAGACCTCAGACCCCATCTACCTCAACCTTATTTTACACAAAGATAGAATGGAGACCGAGGGAGGTGAAGGGATCTGCCCATCATCACACAGGGTGCAATTACCAGTGGCAGGATTCAAACCCAAGTCCTCCGATTGTATAGTCTGTCCTTTTTTACATTTTACCAAAAGATACCAGAATGCCTTCTCCAAAATTAGAGGGAGAGAGACAAGCCAAAAACTCTGGGGAAGACTGCCTGTCTGCTGAGAAGCCCCTGAATGCCAGCTCCTTGTGAGCTGGGTCATGGCTCCTACCCATGGGGTCCCAGGAAAGGACATCAATTGTATACAGCAGGCTGTAAAGGGGTCCAGGAAGGTAGCGGGCTCTCACTGCATAATAAGAAAGCATGATTATGACTGTTTGGTCAAGTCATGTCCTTTCATTTTCTGTAAACTGAGGGGGCCAGACTAGGGCAACTCTGAGATCTCTTCCAGCTCTGCTCTTGGCTTGGCTTGGTTTGTTGCAGGAGGCTGGAAAACCATCCAGGAGTCCAGGAGGCCATCATTTCTGAGTGCCTTTCTTGCTCTAGCTACTGTGAATCTCTGCTTGGATCTCAATGCCCTCCCATCTACAATGTACAAGCATCCAAGCATCTCTCTCTCTCTCTCTCTCTCTCTCTCCTCTCTCTGCCTCTGCCTCTCTCTCTCTCTCTTTCTCTCTCTGTCTCTGTCTCCCTCTCTCTCCTTCTCTCTCTCTGTCTCTCTCTCTCTCTCTCTGTCTCTGTCTCTCTCCTTCTCTCTCTCTGTCTCTGTCTGTCTGTCTGTCTGTCTCTCTCAAATCCTCCACTCTGGTCAGACCAAGTCCCAATCCAGGATCATTCTGGCCTCCACATCTTTGCTCTACTTCTGATCTGTGCGGAATCCCCTTCCCAATCCTGATCTGCCCCATTCTTTTGAGTTCTACTCTCCATCCCCAATCTCAAAGTCATCCCAAATTACTTCCCTTTACATTCTTCTCTCCTTTCTGAATTTTCCCTGAAAGTCTATGCCCCTACTGTCTGGCACTTTACACTATGGTCTTGTATTTTACAGGGTCAAAGGATTTCAAGCTGGAAGGGGCCATTCTGTGAGTGTAAATCTTCTTTCCCCAGTTCTACTCACAGCTCTTTAAGGGCAGATATGGTTTGCCTCTATCCCTCTGGCATGACCCATAGTCCCTAGAATGGGCTCCTAGTCACGGGTGGGCTCATGGACTGAATCAGTACCTTGTGGAGATCCCCATACAGGGCTGCAGCAATTTCCTCTTCTTTCTCCATCATCATCCTTTGGAGGTTTTCCAGCTGTTGCATTCGGAATTTCAAGGGCCGGGTTTTGCCAGAGTTGAAGGCAGCCCTGGCCCGCTTCACGGTCTCACTGATCTTACTCATGGTGTCTGAGAAAACAGGACCATAAGAGACTGAGATGGATTTTTTGAAACTGAAAATGAAAATTATCATCTTTTCCATCCAGTTCAATCCAACAAGCACTTCTCAGAGGGATGTTATACACCAGGTCCTGTATGGAGTGTGAAGATGTGAAGCCAAAAAACAAAACCAGTGCCTGACCTCAAGAGGCTTACATTCGACTGAGGGTCTGCAACATATACACAGATGGGTAAAAACAAAGTAATTTCAGGGCAGAAAGTGGGGAGCACGAACAACTGGGAGCGATCAGAAAAGGCCTGGTGTGGGAGGTGACACTGAGCTGTGATTTGATGGGAGATACCCAAGGAGGGCATACCAAGAGTAGGGGACAGCCCATGCAAATACATGGAGGTAGGAAATGGGATAGCATGTGTAGGGAATAGCTTGTAGGAGATTGGATGAGTATGAGATGGAGATTCCTGCGAAATCAGCCTGGAAAAGCAGGCTTCCTCAGGACATCACAGTATCTTGCGAGGAACACTGAACTTGACCAATGAGCTTGGATTTATGGAACCTGAGCTCAGAGTTAGACTCTGCTACTCACTCCCTGTGACTTGCCTGTGGTCACACAGCTGGTAAGTCCAAGAGGCAGCATCTGAACCCAGGGTTTCCTGACCCCAAGTCCAATGCTCTTTCCACTATTCCAAGGAGTCTCTCAGAACAAGAAGACAAGTCAGGATCTGAATGCAAATCTTATAACTCCAAATCTAGGCTACGTTCCATCATACCACATTGGAGAGAGCCCAGCCAGTCCCCTTAGTTTCTAGAAGAAAAGACTGAAGTCCAGAGAGGTGAAGCAATTTGTCCCAGATCACACAGCAAGTGTGATCTCTGCTCTCTGAGGCACTTTCCACCAGGACATTGCCTCCCTCCAACTACCAACTACTAAGGCATAAGGGGAGACATGCAGCCCTCCCTTAATATGTACATGCACGTATCAGAATCCATGCAATGTGACAGGTGAGTGGGGAAGACTTTGAGCATGAGGGCACATTCTTGGGACACTGCATCCTGGACATGGCTGCCTATCCTGACACTTGTTGTCTGTCTAACCTTGGACAAGTCACTTCATTTCTCTGAGACTCAAGTTTCCACATCTCTAAAATGGGAACAAACTCACACTTGCATTATGTCTGTCACAGTGTTATCATGAGAATAAAGCTCTAGAGAAATTGGACTTAATCCAAGGGCTCCAGAGCAGGGGGGCAGGGATTCCTGAGACTCCCAGAACTGTGACCTTCATTCCCAAGCTCTTTTCTTCTTCTTCTTTCTGTCTGAGTTTCAACACATACACTCTCATTCTTCAGGTGCCCAAAGGGAAGCGGAGGCATTGGGCTATGATATTATCCCTCTCCCTTTGGGACCCAACAGGCCCAGCAGAAGATGGGCCTTTACAAGAATGAGAACATGTGGTGGGCTTGGAGCCAGAAGTCTTGAGTTCTGGTCCTTGCTCTGATTAGAGTAACTTTTCTAAGTCCAGGTATCACAAAAATGATAGCTCCTACCAGATCAGCTTGAAGTCCAAACTATGCAATGTTTTATAATTATTAGGAGCATAGCTTTTAAGTGGGAGGGGAACATAAGACCATGGGCTTCGAGCTGAAAGGATCCTTAGGGCCCATCCCTCTTATTTTACAGAAAAGGAAACCAAGGCCCAGAAGAGAAAAGTGACTTTCCCAAAGTTAGGCAGATAATAAGAGGCAGAGATAGGCTTTGAACCTGAGTGCTCTGATGCCAAACCCAGTTTTGTACATCTCAGTGCTACACTCCCAACTCTTGAGAAAACAAACACAGTAGTTGGGATGGAGCTATGAGACTATTGCTTTCAAAACAGTAGATTATTTGCAACTAAATCCATCTGTGTTTGTTTTTCAGAACTAGTTGATGCCTGTAGAGATAAAAGTTATCTGAATGCTGAAGATTAAAGAGTCTGAACAAATGAGAAAATCATAAAAACAGTTTCTACACACACCCGGAGTTAAAAAGTTCTTCATCAGCTTAAGTCAGAAATGCTTGTTGGAGACCTTGGACTGGCCGGCTCATAGACGTCTCCAACAGAGCTTGCTATTGGCCCTCTGCCTTCCTACTTGCCTGTTACTGTGGAGGGCACCACCATCTCCTAGTGACTTGGTGTCCCAAACTTACAGTCAATCTGAACCCCTCACTCTCTCTCATCCCCCACATTCAATCAGTTGCCAAAACTGTCTATTTTATATTTGTAATAATTTTTCACATACATTCCCTTGTTTTCTCTGATGTTGCCACCACACTGGTGCAGGCACAGACTATTAGCAGCTGACTGCTGGTCAGCCTCCTTGTCTCAAGGGTCTCCCTATGCCAGCCCATTCTTCATTGGGCTATCAAAGAGATCTTCTAGGAGCATCTGTCTGACAAAGTCAGCCTTTTATTGTATAAAACCCAGTGACTTTCTATTACCTCCAAACATCTACTATTTGGCTTTCAAAACCCTTCGTGATCTATCCCCTTCCTGCTTTTCCAGTCTTACACCTTATGCCCCTCCATAACTGCTGCAATCAGGAATCTGCTTCTACCCATTCTGACTGGCCATCCCCTAAGCCTGCAATTCTCTCTTTCCTTGCCTCTCTTTCTCTTTCTTGCCTTCCTTCATTTGATATTTAAGTTAGAGCTTAGTTGAAGAGATACTGCTTTCCATCCAAGTTTTCGGACTATGTTCCTGAGAGAGGAATCTTATAGGAATTGCAGAATTGAAAGACACAAAACTCAGAGTAAAAAAAAAGATATCTCTAGAGTCACTGAATCTCAGAACCAAAAAGTATATTAAGAGACCATCTCATCCCAGGGGTCTTAACCTGGAGTCCATGGACTGCCAAATGGCTGTGGACGGATTTTAAGGGAGGTAATAGAAAATTAGGGAATGGCAAGGCCAAGTTGTTGTCAAAGACAGTGTATACCCTCTGTGGATGAAATCTCTCTCTCTCTCTCTCTCTCTCTCTCTCTCTCTCTCTCTCTCTCTCTCTCTCTCTCTCTCTCTCTCTCTCTCTCTCTGTCTCTCTCTGTCTCTCTCTCTCTCTCATTCTATCTCTATCTGTCTGTGTGTCTGTCATTATCTCTCTTTGTCTTTCTGTCTATGTCTCTGTATCTGTGTGTCTATGTCTCTCTGTCTCTGTCTCTCTCTCTGTCTCTCTCTCTCTGTCTCTCTGTCTCTCTCTCTGTCTCTCTCTCTGTCTCTCTCTGTCTCTCTCTCTGTCTCTCTCTGTCTCTCTGTCTCTCTCTCTCTCTGTCTCTCTCTCTCTCTCTCTCTCTCTCTGTCTCTCTCTCTCTCTCTGTCTCTCTGTCTCTCTCTCTCCCCTTTCCCAATTACTTTGTTTGAGCTTCTCTAATCCCTGCAAGCAATATGTATTACTATGGTTTTGATTTGTTTTGTTTTTGAACAGTCTTCCAACTCTGAAACCTCATTTAAGCCTTCTTTCCAGAAATGCTTTGCTGCCACCTCCTCTTGTCTGGAGTCACTCACTAATGGAAGAGGGGTGTACCCCCAAGATATCTTAGTTTTTTCCCAAATTTCAGGGAAATTTTGATGATCCCTCTGGGAGTCTCCCTCTCAGAGTCCAAGTATCTCCCTTTGACCTTAAAAGACTCTTATTTTGATAAATGAGAAGTTCTGGAAGTGGTCACAGGCAATGGAATCCCTCTAGCAGAAGAGATCTGGGCCTCATTCAGGGGCTATATCCTAGGGAGCGGAGTGCCAGCTCCCTGCTTCTCATGCTGGATGTCACTCAGGCTCCCAAGCCTTCAATTCCTTGTTCTTCAGCCGCCAGACCTGTGATTGACAATTGTTCTCTACCTCTGGCACTTGTATTTTATCATTGTCCTATGTCCCCTAGACTTTGCTACCTCCATCCCCAATAGAGAACTCATGCAAAGTTAATGGAGAGATCTCCTGGACAAGGAGGTAGAGTTTGTGGAGAAGTTCCTTCTGCCCATGCCTGAAATCAGATCATCTGAGAAGAGAAATCCTCTTTGACTCTCCAATAGGTCTCTCACATACCTACCAAACAGCAAATGGATTTCTTCAAACGTAAGAAGGAAGGGATGGTTCCCACCCATTTTCACCTCAGTAGTGTTCAGGTTTAAATAAGTTGTAAGGAATCTAATACTCTCAGGAACTACATCTCCCAGAAGGTTGTGCATTTAGAGGCACTGAGTTTCAAAGCCTCATGAAAAAAATGAGATACTGGAGTGGAAAGGGAGGTTAGAGCAGGAGATAAGGAGAAAAACAGTAGCTGTGTTCTGAGCTGGGATGACTTTTTCTGTTTTCCAGTGGCCTCTCTACAGTGGCACCCAGATTCCATTCCAAAAGAAAGCACCAGGTCTACATTTCCAGGTGGATGGAAATCACAAAA
>NW_027185798.1:16845309-16863110 GCF_028583685.1 Petaurus breviceps papuanus
AATGTGTAGCAGTTTAATTCTTTGTCTTTGGTTTACCTTAAGACTGTTTAAATTAAGTGCCCCTTACTGATGGCTTCGTATGCATCAAATTAGTTTGGTCTGTGAGAAAATATATTGGATGGTGACTTTAAGTACCTGTAGGTCCAGAACAGTCCCCTTAATACAGGAAGTATCAGGGGCCCAGGATGAGGGGTGTGGCTTAAAAAGACCCTATTACATTAGAGTCCTAATGATCCTTTATGTTTTCATGTCACTTTTTGTTTTTAAAAACATCTTTATATTGTTTATCTCATTTGATATGCATAAAACTCTAGGACATAGGCAGGTCAAAGATCAATGTTCTCATTTTACACTTGGGGAAACTGAGTCCAAATGACAGGTAGGATGACAGCATCATGGAATTAAAGCTGAACGAGTAATAGGAGATCATTTAATCTAACCTCATTCTCCATTTTAAAGAAGAGGAAGCCAAGACCCAGAGATGGGAAGGTCACCCAGTGATGAACCTGGGACTAGAACCCAGGACTCCAGGGCTTTGCTTTGTTTTTTTTTTTTTTTTTTTTCCCACTAAAACACATTTCAGCCTAGGGACTAGATTGCATTCCACCAAAGAACATGAGAACAACCATAGCCACCACCACAGCAAACCAACAAGAAGAAACTTTTGCCCTCAACATTGCCTTCTCAATCACTATTCCAAAGAGGAAACATACCAGCTTCCAAACCAGTCCCCTCATTCATGCTTTCTCCATTGACCAGTGAGAACCATCAAGCTTTCATGTTAAAAGGGACCTGAGGAGCCGTATAATCAAACCTCATTTCAGACATGAGGAATCTGAGGGCACAGAAAGGAAAAGAAGTCTACACTGCTAGTCAGGGGCAGGATTCAGAAGGACATGCAGGAACCCTGACTCTGATCCAGACTTCTTTCCATTAGAGTTCCCATGGCTTTGCCTAAGGATCTTGCTAAGTGCCAAAATGGCAGCATCCTGGGGGTTGGGCATGGGGGTTGCTAAGTTCCCACAGAAATCATACCAAGGGGCACAGAGCCAGAACAGGACTGTAGCAGGGAAATACACCCTTCCCCCATTCAAGTGACTGGGGGAGGAAGCAACCACCCTTCCCAGACCTAACAATCAATCAGCATGTATTTGTTAAGTGCCTACTGTGTGCTAGATGGTACAGTGGATAGAGTACTAGGTTTGAAATCAGGAATCAGGAAGATACATCTCCATGAATTCAAGTCTGGCCTCAGATATTTACTAGCTGTGTGACCCTGGACAAGTCACTTCACCCCACTTACCTCAGTTCTTCATCTATAAAAATGAGCTGGAGGGGCAGCTAGGTGGTGCAGTGAATAGAGCACCAGCCCTGGAGTCAGGAGGACCTGAGTTAAAATGCGGCCTCAGACACTTAACACAAAAACTAGCCGTGTGACCTTGGGCAAGTCACTTAACCCCAATTGCCCTCCAAAAAGTAAAAAAAAAAAGCTGGAGAAGGAAATGAAAAATCACTCCAGCATCTTTGCCAAGAAAACCTCAAATGGGTTCACAAAGAGTTGGACACAACTGAAATAGCTGAACAACCCTGTAGGCCAGGCATTTGTGATACAAAGACAAAAAAAAACAGCCCCTACCTTCAAGGTACTTACCATCCTATTGGGAAAGATAACATAGACTATATAAGAATATACAAAATGTGTATAATGGTTTTTCCCCTTTGGGGAGGGAGAAAAATGGGGCAATTGGGGTTAAGTGACTTGCCCAAGGTCACACAGCTAGTAAGTGTTAAGTGTGTGAGGCCAGATTTGAACTCAGGTCCTCCTGGCTCCAGGACCAGTGCTCTATTCACTGATCCACCCAGCTGCCCGTTTTTGTTAGGAGGATGCCAGCAGCCCTGTCGTCTGCCTTTCTTGACCAACATGATCACATCCAAGTTGGTCAGGCTCCTAGTACATTACCTGAGCAGGTGACATCAGCAATGGATAGCAGCCTTAGTGTATCCTGGGGACCCCATTTTCCATGCCTCTGAATCTTCCTCCTAGACCAAAATTTCCCCTTATTGTTCTACTTTCCAGCACATCTCAATAAGAGAGAAAGGGAAATAAATCCATTTGCTTCCCACAGACCACCAGGGGCCCGATAGCTCCCAGAATAAATTGCACCCCACAAATCGTAGGGTGACTGAAGGACCTCTAGCTAAAAGAGACCTCCCAGTCACCTAGTCCAACTTCATCATTTTTGCAGAGGAGGAAACTGAGGCCCGTGGAGGTTAAGCAACTTCAGAGCATGGGATCATAGATTCAGAATTATAAAAGATCATCTAGCCTTACCCTCTCACTTTACAGACAAGAAAATTGGAGGACACAGATGTTTCACATGAGTCAAATAGGATGTTCAACATTTCAATTCTAGTGACACTTTCCCCTCTTAAAATATAAAACATGAAATTATCACAAAATGAGAAAAGGTCAGAGAGGTAAAGACTTCAGGGTCCATCTAGGTCAACCTATCCTTGATACAAGAATTCCCTCTATGACACACTGGACATACACCTCTCACCTTCACTTAGTAACCTCCATTACCTCCAGGGATGAGCCATTCCACTTCTGAACAAATCTTCTTGCTGTTCGTCCTTTATTTTCAAAGATCAATGAAATTATGGACCTTTCACAAATGCTGCTAATGTACGACAATCTCCCAGCATGATGCCACACAGAATCATAGAAGGTAAGACTTAGGGCGGACCTGAGCAATCTTCTAGGTTTAACACTCTCAATTTTGCTACCAAGTTTTTTCATCCTACTTTTATTTCAATGGAATTTCACAGCCCAAAGGTGGTTGTGGATTTGGTCAATATAGTTTAAACAATCCCCACCTATCCCGAAGTCAAGCTAATAAGGAAAGGACCATCTGAGGTTAATCAACAGACAGGAATCCAGTTTGGAAAACAAGGATTCAGGGAGAGTCTGGAGAGCTCTCATCTGGGGAGAAAGCAAGCCAGACAATGCTCTGGGAGGTCAGCACAGAAGATGCTTCTGCACGTCTAAGCATCAAGGGATATTTGCCCTAAAGACACTCCTTCCCTATTATCTCAAACATTGGTTCCAGCACATGTTCATGAAAGCAGTCATTCTTGATAAATTCAGTTATTTGAATTATGAATTATTTATCATAGAAACTATTAGAAAATCTTTTTTTTAAGAAATCTACAGAGCTAGAAAAACTAGAAAAATGTAGTCAAAGTGAATAAAAAAATTACCTTCTACAGCTTCTCTCAGAGACTGGGACTCCTTGCAATAGTTAGTCACTATCTCTCTCCCCTCCCTATTTAAAGATTTTTCTTCCCTCCTTCCACATCACAGCTTGGCTCCAAACCCAGGAAGTTTGCGTGACAGAGTAAAATTGATATTAAAATGAAAGGGTGAAGGTTAATCCGGAATCCTACACTTGTTAAGTCTTGGTTTTTAGGATTAGCTTTTGGGTTGTCTCATCTGCTTTATTCTGAAATGTGGTCATGTGTCTTTAAAAGGATGGGCAGGGCTAAGATGCTGGGTTTGAAAAGGGAACTCTTGTTTGCCCATGGTGTGGGACCAAACCTCTGATTGATTCAGCCTGGTGGGGAAGATTTCCAGTTTTTCAAGGTACAACTTGCCAGAGCAATGACTTTGACTTTTTTCAAATCAGTTACATAAAGTCTGAAAGATGCAAATCATGATGACTTGAAATTCAAATCACATTCCCTCTGCTCAAAACATCATGGTCCCCAGTTACCATGTGGCTTACCCATGAGGATGTGTTTGTGTTTGGAGAACCTTTCAAGGTTAGAATGGACCCTGTTTTTATGCCTTGAGGATCCCAGATAATAGTCTTTTCCATGACCTCCATGCCCCTTCCTGAAGACAGAACTTATGTATTGATTGAATCTCTAGTCCCTGACATAAGAGACCTTAGGAGTATCTCTCACTAATTCTATGTGACTTCTGCCAAAGCCCAAAAGTTCCCCCTAGAAACATCAGAATTTTGGTTGTGACCCTCTCAAAATGGATTCTCAGTTCCCCTGCAAGCATTCAAGCTCACAAGATATAAGATACAGAATAGGTTCTATTGAGTTTGGCAGAAAAAGACAGAAAGGGGCTTATGCTCGGATCCTTTGACCATCAGGAAAAAAGATCTTCCTGGAGGACATCAGTTCTCTCTGCAAGGTTCTACCTTCCCCCTAGATTGATACAGTCAATACAATTCATAGTACCAATGAAAGGCTAAGTTTGAGCTATGCCTTGATGCATGTGATTCCCTTTATCTTGGTGCTTAATAAATACTTGTGCATTGACTTACTGATTTCCTCTCATTGAGGCTCCATCTCTCTTCTCCATCTACATTTGGTACCAACTTTTATAGCCATACATTGCAGCTGGAGAAACCATAGCATTGACTCTACAGACCTTGGTCAGCAAGGTGATATCTGCTTTTTAGTGAGCTGTCCAGATTTTCCAGAGTTTTCCTTCCAAGGAACAAGCATCTTTAAATGTCATGGCTGTAGTTGCCATCTGCATTGATCTTTGAATTCAAGAGTATAAAATCTGACACTGCTTCTATTTCTTCTCCCTCTATTTGCCAGGAGGTGATGGGGCTGATCACCCAGATTTTAGGGGTTTTTTATGTTAGGCTTCAATTCAGCTTTTATACTTTCCTCTTTTGCCCTCATGAAGAAGCTTCTTAATTTTTCACTTTCTGAATAACTAGCATTTATATGACACTTTTAGGTTTGCAAAATGCCTTACAAATATTACTTCATTTGATCCTCACAACAACCCTGGGAGATAGCTGCTGCTCTTATCCCCAATTTATAGATGAGGAAACTGAGGAAGACAGTGGTTAAGTGACTTGCCCAGGGTCATAAAACTAGTAAGTGTCTGAGGCTACATCTGAACTCAGGTCTTCCTGACTCCAGGTCTAGCACTTTATCCACTGTGCCACATAGTACTGGGAGACCCCTAAAGGAATCTATTCTAATCCTCTTATTTTATAGATGAGAAAATTGAGGTCCAGGGTCAAAAAGGCAGAGTTAGGATTTGAACTTGTCTCCTGACTCCAGATCCCCCATTCTTCCATTATACCATGTTGTAAGCATGTGCTAAACAACATTTGTTATTGTAATAATAATAGCCCACATTATTATGTAATATACAATAATAATCACATAATGGCCCACAACATTATCTAAAAATAGTCCTTTAAGGTTTACAAAATGCTTTATATAGATTAACTCAGTTTTCATAACACTGCAAGATAGGTACTTTATCATGCCCATTTTACAAATATAGAAACTGAGTCTGTGTGAGGTTAAGTTCCCTGTTCTTGGCCATATGGTTAGTTAATATCTGAGGCAGGATCTGCACCTTGGACGCCCCTGACTCCATGTCCAGTGCTCTGTTCCTAAGCCACACTGTCTTTTTAATGCTGAATAAGGTAAAAAAAACAAGCCAGAATTTCCAGAAATTCTTCTTCTCTTAGTCACCCAGGAAACTAGAGATGACTGGAAAGGAAAGAATTTGGGGAGTTTAATTTCTGTTTTTGAAGGTGATTTCTTTGTGCCAAATCTCTTCTTGGGTCACTTTCCCATTCACAAGCAACCTCCCTTCTCTCCTCTCTTCTCTTTGTGAAGCACTCTTGGGCTTTTTCTTTGAACTTACCCAGACCTCCAGCACAGATCTCTGCCTTGCCAACAAGAGATCTGGGACAGTGAAGTGTTTGAAAAGCATGAAGCAAATGTACCAATATCCCAGGAGCACTTTAAAAAAAAGGTTTACTGATGTCTTTTGATTTTTAGGCTGCAATTGTTCCCCAGAATATGTTCTCTGCCACTACCCATCCCCTTCCCTGGGCTCCTCCCCACCCAGCTCCCATCCCACCACCATTGAATCCTCCCTTGTAACAAAGAAAAGCAATTAAACAAAACTGGTCAACTTAGGTACTGTGCCTGATGGCATAAGCAGAATCCCACACCTCTCTGTTTAGAAGAGGAAAGTGTATGCCATTATTTGTTTCAAAGGACTGTGAGCAGTCATTAAAAGGAATCTGGATTTGGCATCCTCATCTTTTTTTTTTTTTCCAGTTCACTGTTATAGCCAGTCTGAATACTATTTTTTTTTTTTTGCTTCCAGTCCCTCCTCTCTGCATCAGTTTATAGAAATCTTCCCAGGTTTCTCTGAATTCCTCATGTTTGACTTTACTTACAGGGCAATGCTCTTTTTGAAAAAAAAAGTTTTATTGATGCTTTTTTAAAAACGTCATTGTCACTTCCCAGTTCTTCTGTCCATTATCTCCAATTCATCCTGTCTAAAACTTGCTTGCATGTAGTCTCTCCCATTAGA
This sequence comes from Petaurus breviceps papuanus, assembly GCF_028583685.1. Classification (NCBI taxonomy): domain Eukaryota; kingdom Metazoa; phylum Chordata; class Mammalia; order Diprotodontia; family Petauridae; genus Petaurus; species Petaurus breviceps. The sequence continues at coordinate 16,851,686 of NW_027185798.1, forward strand.
CTGTGAGCTCCTTGAGGGCCAGGACTGTATCCCCAGCACTTAACCCAGTGCCTGGTACACAGTGGGTGATTAATAAATGTCTGTTGATTGACTGACTTTCCCCAAAGAATCCTCCCTAAAAAGGAGAAATAGTTAAAAGAGAAAGATCCATCAATCATGTGTGATGGTACATTTAGCATCTCACACCCATAGTCCACCACATCACTATTGAGAAGAAGGAAAGATGTTGCACCATCAGTCTGATGGGGTACCTGGGATCTAAATCAATTTGTAATAACATCAGTCTGTAAAACCAATTTGTAAAACCAGTCTGTAAAATCACATTTCCCTTTTCCAGCCTCAAACTCTGCCCCTCTCCCTATCCGCACTCTGCCTAGGCAACAACTTGTGACTCCTTTGTCCTTGCTTAATCTAGCCCTATTGTAGTTGCCTCATGTCTGTTCCTGTCTGGCCCAAATCTCATCTCCAAGTTAAACTCCTCAAACTTTTATCTATGCACTGAAGTCACAAGTTAGTGTTGGTTCCCTTACATTCATCCTGTCAGCCCTGACAAAGGCAGCCCTACCCTTTAAAAGTAAAAGCCTGTGCCCCCTTTCACTTGCAAAAGGTCCCCTAAGGACTCTTGCCCGCTTCTGTAACAGCGTAAAAATAAAATTTTTCAACTCTGACTCCAAGTAAGGCTGAGCTGAATTCTTTCCAGACTGAATCCAGGTTCTGGTCTTAAGATAAGATCAGAGTCCCTGCTGAACCTATTGGGAGCCATTCCTCATCATTTTGGTGAGCCAGCTAGGAGAAGTCTGTGGTCTCAAGCTTTTCTTGGAGTTCTGGAATTCTGGTAAGCTCCTTTTCCTTTTTTCCTCTCCTTTCTCTCCCTGTATGTCGGTTCTTTCCCCTCAAGCACCTAGGATAGGCTTGCTGGGATGTGGTTCTGGTTTGGCCAGACTGGAAGGGACATACTCTTCCTTTGGGGGGCCCCAAAGGAAGACACTTGTCGGGATATACTTCTTCTCGAGCATACTCTCAGGAGAACACTTATCCAGGGTGCATCTCATAAATGCCCTGCTTAGAGATAAGCACCCACGCTTCTAAACATATATATATATATATATATATATATACATATATACATACATTTTTTTTTTAGGCAAGACTTCTGCCTTGGGATGCCAGAACAGCAGTGTTCACTCACTGCAGGGACTCTGGTTCGAGGGCAGGAAAAGAGGTATGGATCAATCTCAATCCTTATCTCAATCTATTCCTGAAGACTCTCTTCTGAACAATTGGAAAAAAACTCAGTCTTCAAGACCTCAGGTAGAAAGGATGGGCCAGCTTCCCCTACACTTGGGGATCTGTGCCTAGGTTATCTCAAAGCAATTTTACCTGGCCCCCCCATTAGCATCTATCTAGGGGCCAAGCCAATGTGATTTGTACTGAGGATTTCAGAAATCCTCTGTGAGCTTTTTGAATCTTCCTGTCAGCTTCTCTCTCTCTCTGTCTCTGTTTCTGTGTGAATGAGTGTGTGTGAGTAATCTGACACCTCTAAGCTTTAAACTACAGCTGGACTGCAGGACATTCCTTTGAAATGCTGATATCTCTTTTCCTCCTCCTTTCCCCTGCTGCTGAATGCAGGCTGGAGAGGGAGAGAAAAAGAGCAAAATATTGTCTTGTTTAGGTTATATGATGGTAAATGCAAGTGAAAGAGTATAGGAGAAATGTTATGTTGGAATTAGAAAGAAATAAGGTATGTGTGGTTTTAAAGGGGCTTTAATCAAAGTCTAACAGAAGGATGAGTAGACAGTAGGAAAAACAAGAAAGTTTAAGCATGTAGCAAAGAAAGGAACATGGGTAGGAAGTGAAGATAGGTATAAGTTAGTTGCTATTGAAAAGTGTGAACAGAAGTTTTAAGATCTTTAAAAGTTTGAAAATCTCCTCTTCATTCCACTCTGGCCTAGTGGAGTGAGGAGAAGGCGATAAGAAAGGGAGGGAATCTTCTCCCTCAGATCAAAGAGGCAGGCAGACCGACATTTAACTATTTCCTGCCTCACCTGAAAGAGGAAAGTTTTGTGTAACAGAATGCAACTGAAAGGCAACTGAATGCATTCTGGTCATCTTTGAAAAGTGTCACTCCTAATTTGATGCTAAAGATAAGTCAGAATTCATTTTACTATTTTGCATTTAGGCAAATTGGAATATTTTCTAAGATTTGATACAAAAGGTGAGGTTTTTGGGTTCTCTAGAACTGGGGTAAGGGAGTAGGTGCCACTCCCCCTTCCCTTGCTAGAGAAGTCAAAGCTATCACTTTCAAAGAAGTTTCTAAGGAGTGGACACATAAAATTTATTGGGGTAAAAGTTAGAACAGCTAAAAACATTTGAGTAGATTTTGTTAAAGCCTCTCTCACCAGATCAGATAAGGAAAGAGAGTGCTGAAGAGTAGTAGGGAATTTGAGTTACCCTCCCCCACTTGAAAAAGAAAAAGAGAGGGGGAGACATAGCAGCTATATCGAGGGCCCCACTGGCAACGGCCCTGGGCCCCTGGGTACCCTGAAATCCACAACTCTAGGCGTGCAGATGACCCTCTCTCCTTTCAAACCCCTGGGTCCACAACCAAGCTCTGCAACTGTGGGGAGAGGAGAAAAGCCTCTGCACTTGGTAAGCCTAATTTTCTATCAATAATTTTTGCATGTGATGAATTGGAAATGCAATTAATGTCATAATGTCATTGTGTTATTATGGTATCTCTAAATTGTAAAATCCTCTTATACTGTAAAAATTGAATGACAAAAAGTAGTTTTCTATCTGAATTTTGTTGAAACTAGAAGATGGAGAAAAAGTTGTGTAAAACTAGCTATGTTACTTTATCAGTTCTGCTAACCCTATGTTATAATGTTTATTTCATGTGAATTGGATTTTTATGTTATACTGTCTGATGGTTTAAAGCTGTTATATTTGGGATACAAACAAGTAGTAATAATACTGCTGATATTTACAGTGATAGCTGATTGTCCATTTAACTTTTTTGCTATTCTGGAAATATACAGTGATTTAAAGTTATAGTTTCCACATTACTAATGATGAAATGAATGATTCCCTGCACAGTGAATTGGAAAGGCATTTTTGTAGAATTCTTATTGAGCAAATAAGAACTCCTGAAAAAGGGAGAGAAAAATATAGGGATGTAGTTTTCAAGCTTCCTTCATCTAAGAATGTAATTATGTTAATTTGAAGGTTTATGGATCACCACATTCACCATGTATGTGAGATTCCAGAATGTAATTGATTTCTACTGATAAGTTGATTGGTTGTATGGCATCGAAAAAAATTTTAGTTCTGTGTAATTTCATGTGGAGTTTTAAGGTCATCAGATTGGTAATTCATTTGTTTTTGTTTCAAAATTCAAATTTAAGAACATGATAATTGTTTATGATATATTGTTTTATATATATATATGTATATTGTTACTGGTAAACAGCTGTATTATCTATGCTGTATGAGAAGCAGTTTCTCTTAAAGTTTTGAGTATTGTAATTTGGGAAATCATAAGCTTCCAAGTCTGTGTTTGTTTAAAAGGAAGTTTCAGTCAAGATTGTTTAAAATTATAAGACTGTTAGCTAAGTTATTGGGCTACTGTTTTAATGCCAAAACCTAAAATTGTGACAACTTCATTCTGACAAGTTCTGCCCATTCAGAACAGTCCTCCTGCATGTATGAGAATTGGCTAAGCAGGGGCATCATTATTAGCCCTTCCCCCATTCACTCCTGCATTTACAATGTTGTAAAACTGCCAAATCCCCTGGAAACTATCTCTGTTAAGCAAGGTTATTGGGAAAGGAACAGTTTGAGTCATGTAGTTTTTAAATGAACCTAACTTGCTAAGAAGTTGCAAGGATTAAAAAGGATTTCTATAAATTGGCTTTTAGATTTCATAAGGAAAGATGGTAAATGGAATTCCTTACATTTGTGAGACCTGATAAATCTCTATTGCTTATTGCAGCTACAAGAGAATAGAAATAATTATAACTGGCTCTAAGCTGTGATTGGTGAGGCTTGTTGTTTAAGGTAAAAGGCATTTGGCACCATAACTAAATTTTATTTTGAGTTTGAATTTGAGTATAGTTATCTGCATTAAATCAGTATCAGAGAGAAAATGCCACAAGCTACTCAGAGGAAATGTGATCCTGTACTGTGGACAGGTGGAAGTCTGCATTTGGTAAAGGCCAGAGGGACAATCTTAGCCTCCGTCTGAGATGGGATCCCTCCTGGCTCAGTTTACCCATGGGGTTCCTTTGAAAAGGAATGTTCCCCACCTATTCCTGAGTCTAGCTTTGAGGTGGAATGGGGATACTGCATGGTTGGATATCTGTAACTAACCTGAATTTAAAGAAAAGTCCAGGATTTTATCCTGTCATATTTGGAATGTCCCAGGTCCCTGCTTTTTCCTTCTATAGCAGGTTTCTATGATCAGAGCAAGTAGTCAGTAAAAGATGTGAGCTCTTTCATGTTAGCTTACTGGAAAATCTGATATTATTTTCATCCAGAATTAGAACATATGCAGAAAGTTATGCAGACTGCTCAAAATCATTTTAAAAGATTTCAACTTACTTTCTTCATAAAAGTTTAGTGATCATTTATGAATCTTGAAACTGTTTTAAAAGAAGGGAAAATACTTTTGGAAGAAATTTTAAATTTCTAGTGTGATTTTTTTAAAAAGGCCTACTAAAACCTTCCTTCACAAGATAAATTTATTGCTAAACTAATGGAATGAGTTGTAAAGCAGAAGAGATCTTGCTGTTTTGATCTGAATTTGTAGTTATTCCATTATCTAAGCAAAAGTTAACATTTGTAACTGAATGTACATGTAAAAGATTCAATTTCTGAAGTATCTTTTTCTTCCAGAGTGAATATAATCAGAGGATAAACAAGTTTTGTGAAACAAGGATGTATGTCTACTATCTAGCTGTGAGGTTCAAGTCAGGAGCCTCTTTTGTTAAAGGCATTACAATTATGTTAGTAAAAGAATAAACACTTATGAGGTATCTTGTCTATAGGAAAGTATAAAGGACAGTGAAATAATCTGAGTAATGGGTTATACTAGCCCATACTTACCCCACTTCTGGTCAATTTTCTCTTACTCCTTTTTGGCCCTTGTTTGTTTAATCTCTTTGCTAGACTTGTGTCTTTTAGGCTCAGCACCCTTCACTTGTAGATGACATCTCAGGCTGACCTTGAATGATGGGACCCTGAGAAGCAGGGACAGCTCTACATCCCTTTCCAGCTGGAAGCAGTTCAAGAAGATGAGACTGTTGCCCCTGCCCCAAATGAATTTGGGCCCCATCTGTTTAAGGGGGAGGAATGATGGAGTACCTGGGGTCTAAATCAATTTGTAATAACATCAGTCTGTAAAACCAATTTGTAAAACCAGTCTGTAAAATTACGTTTCCCTTTCCCAGCCTCAGACTCTGCGCCCTCCCCCTATCTGCCCTCTGCTAGGCAACAACTTGTGACTCTTTTGTCCTTGCTTAATCTAGCCTTATTGGAGTTACCTCATGTCTCCTCCTGTCTGGCCCAAATCTCATCTCCAAGTTAAACTCCTCGAACTTTTATCTATGCACTGAAGTCACAAGTTAGCCTTGGTTCCCTTACATCCATCCTGTCTGCCCTGACAATGGCAGCCCTACCCTTTAAAAGTAAAAGCCTGTACCCCTCTCACTTTCAGGTCCCCTAAGGACTCTTACCTGCTTCTGTAGAAGCGTAAAAATAAACTTCAACAACTCTCACTCCAATTAAGCCTGAGACCTTGAATTCTTTCCAGACCCTATTGCAGGTTTTCTGGTCTTAAGATAAGATCAGAGTTCCTGCTGAACCTAACAGCCCACCCTCATCAAGTCCTCTGGGATCAATATATCAGACTTGATATATATATATATATATATATATATATATGTATATGTATATGTGTATGTATAATTATATATGTATAATTAATACAGATTAATAATCACTGTATTAATCTAAATTCTGAAGTCTTTTAGTATTGTTTGCCTTTTTGCATGATTGCTGTCACTATGGTTCTCTTGGTTCTGCTTTCCTTAATTGTGGCAATCCATTAAAGTCTCCTAAGTTTCTCTAAGTTCCCTGTATCCATTTTTTTCTTATGGTATAACAAAATTCATTACACTCATGGACCATAATTTTTCAGTCATTTCCTAATCAATGTTTCTAGTTTGGGGCTTCCACAAATAGTGCTGCTGCAAATATTTCATTGTGCTGAGAATCTTTTTTCTTTTTTTCATCTTTTACTTCCATGAGCCATATTACTTGGCTGTGAAATCTCCAGAGCAAGGGGTAATATGATTCTAAATTGCATTTCAGAGTGGTGTGCTGATCCATCAACAGTGTATTCATATACCTACCTTCCCATAGCTTTTCCAACATTGACATGTCACTTTTGTGAAGTTAGTGAGTTTGACTTGAAACCTCAGAGTTGTTTTCATTGTATTTCTCTTCTTACTAGGCATTTGGAGAATTTTGTATATTTGTTGGTAGTTGACCTTTCTACAGATACATTAATGCGCTGTTGGTGGAGTTGTGAATGGTCCAGCCATTCTGGAAAAATAATTTGGAACTTTGCCCAGAAACCTACTAAATTGTTCATGCGCTTTGATGTGGGTCATCCTGACTTTTGTCCTGCCACTGGACTATAATGACTCTGGAGGAGAGAGTGAAGCTGCTAACTTTGTGCAGCAGTTCACTGACATCAACCTCATGATGTCCCATCTCTTTGAGAATAAAGGACAAACAATAACAAATGATTCTGCATGAGGTCACTACACATACAGAAGGACTTCCAGAGCAGATGTAGTGAGTTAAACCTTTGCCACGCTTCTTTTTTTCTTCCTTCTTTCCTTTCTTTCTATCAGGGTTAATTGACTTGCCCAGGATCACACAACTACTGTCTGAGGTTGGATTTGAATTCAGATCCTCCTTACTCCATCACATATATTTCTTACACATGTCCCTCACTACTATATGGTCTAAGTTTAAGTTTACTCCTCCCTTGGGTGCTTTGTGTATTTGTGGGAAGGAGTGAACCAGGTTTTTAGAAGAAAGTTTTGTATTAACTGTCTTTACCATGTTATCTGTGTGTAGTAGTAGTAGCAGGTTGAGTAGAAGTGGGGGGATGCTGCCACTTTCTTCTTATCCTCCTGCAATTGTCTTCTATTTTGGTCAGAAACTCTGAGTGCCTTCCCTTCCCAGATTAATACTTTTTAATGGTAAACTAAGCCATCTTTTGTCTCAATTCTTAGCCAACCGCTAATCATGGAATGGGTGTTGCCTCAAACTGAGACCTGAGAAAGATTGGTCCCTTTGACCTAGTGATAACACAACTAGGTCTATTCGGCAAAGCAATCAAAAGAAGAGGGAAAGGTTCAAAGCTATTTAGAGCAGCTCTTTTCAAGGTATCAAAGAACTGGGAATGGGTGGGGGGATGCCCATCAATTGGGGAATGGCTGAACAAGTTACAGCATATTCATGTGATGGAATGCTATTGTTCTGGAAGCAAAAGTCAATAGTATCCATTGTTGCTGAGAGGCAGGGAAGGGTGAGGCTGGAGAAAAGACTGAGATTTGGCAGTTCAAGATCACTGGGAACATTGGAGATGGCCATTTCAGTTGAGTGACAAAGTCAGTAACCAGACTCCAAAGGTTTGAGAAGTGACTGCTTTCTCTCTCTTCCAATTATCATGCTTATATTCAGCAGTTTATTTGTCTCCCAGGCATACTTAAGTTAGCTTGGGAGCAGGGACTGCAGTGCCTAGCACAGTGCCTGGGGCTTAAGAAATGCTTGATGTGGATGGATTATACAAAGCTATTTCTTGAAGGGAAGATAGGGTCTTAGGTCTGGACCCACAAAAGACCTTAGAGGTCATCAAGTCCAACATCTTTATTTTACAAATGAGGAAACTGAGACTGGGGAAGATTAAGCATCTACCTTCTAGTAGGTGCTTAATAATTGCTGTTTCCTTCTTTCCTTTAGTGACTCACCCAAGATCACACAGGTAATTAAGTATTGTAAGGGGGTAGAGGGAAAATATGAGTAAGAGAGAGAATGAGGGAATATCTGAACTCTGAGCCTCTGACTTCTGAACCAGTGCTTTGTTATTTGTTATATCAAAGAATATATCATTTTTTACTTCCATGAGGCATATGCCCAGGTGGGAAATCTCTGGATCAAGGGTATGAACCAGTTAGTGAGTTTTCTTGCATAACTCCAAATTGCCTTTTCAGAGGGGCTAAACTGATCCACCAGGATATTGGTGTGCCTGTTTTCCCACAGCCTTTCCAGCATTGACTAATTCCATGTTTTCTACCTGGCCTCAGAGTCACTCATTAGAAGATTGGAGAGAAGTCCCAAATAAGTGTGTAGTAGTAATCTTTGCCCATGCTCTGTTTTACATTTTTGTCAGCAACTTGTAGGAAGTTGTAAATGACATGCTGTTCAAATTTATGAAGGACTGGAAGCTTGGGAGTGATGGCTAAAATTCTGGGTGACAGAACAGAAACCAGAAAGATCTTGATATGGGCTAGAATAATGGTCTGAGCATATGGAAGAAAAGTTAGATTTGCCCTTGGCCTCAGAAGGCACTGGAGGGGCTGCCTCTGTGGGTAATACATTTCCCTTTCACTGGAAGATTTTGAGCAGGGGCTGGATGACCACCTGTGGGAGATATTGTAGAGATAATCCTAGTATAGGTATGGGCTAGGCCTCTGAGGTCCCTTCTAATGCTGAAATTCTGGGATCCCAGGGGCAGCTAGATAGCACAATAGATACAGCACGGGCCCTGGAGTCAGGAGGACCTGAGTTCAAATATAGCTCCAGACACTTATTAGCTGTGGGACTAGCTGGGCAAATCACTTAACCCTGATTGCCTCAAAAAAAAATTCTGGGATCCCAAAGCCCTCCTTTACTATTTAAAACCCTTTGATGGTGCCCAATTGCCTACTCGGTAATGTACAAACTCTTTAACCTGGCATTCATGGTCCTCTACAATTCCGCCAATTTGGGGGATGACTGAACAAGTTGTGGTATATTAATGTAAAGGAATACTATTGTGCTAGAAGAAATGATGAGCAGGAGGACTTCAGAAAACCTGGGAAGACTCATATGAACTGATGCTGAGTGAGGAGAGCAGAATCAGGAGAACATTGTACATAGTAACAGCAACATTGTGTGATGGCTAATTTTCATAGACTCAGCACTTCTCAGAAATATAATGATCCAAGACAATTCCAAAACACTCATGATGGAAAATACTAAATGCAGAGTGAAGCATAATATTTTCATTTTTTCTTTTTTTTTGGTGACTTTTCCCTTTTATTCTGGTTTTTTTTTTCACAACATAACTAAAGTGGAAATGTGTTCACGTTATTGCATGTGTATAAACTATATTGTATTACTTACCATCTTGGAAAGGGAGGATGGGAGGCAGGAAGGGAGAAAAAAAACTTCAAAACTCAAAATCTCATTTAAAAAGGTGGGGTAGCTAGGTGGTGCAGTGGATAGAGCATAGGCCCTGGAGTTGGGAGGACCTGAGTTCAGTTCCAGTCTCGTACTTAACACTTACTATCTGTGTTTCCCTGGGCAAGTCACTTAACCCAAATTGCCTCACAAAATAAATAATAAAAAAAGAAGAGTGTCCATGAAACATTCAAATGGACACAGAAGGAAAAAGAAGTTGGGAAGGGGACACAAATGAACAGGAAATTTTGTCACTATTGTGTTAAATTGGACTATACACTTTCTTAAAAACTACACACCAAAATTCCCTGTTTCATATACAACCCTCTTTTTGGTTCTCTGTATATAGGAATGTTCATTTTTCTTGATGAATATTAACATTATAAAAAAGAAAAAAAGTTTAAAGAGAATTCAGAAGAACTTGGGAAGACTTAGATGAACTGATGCAGAGGGAAGCCAACAGAACCTGTTCGTGGTCCATGATAGATTATCAGAATTTCAAACCTGAGGCATTTTTCTAAACTGTTGCTTAGGAAGAATTCTAGATAGATAGGGAGAATGACATCTCCAAGCTCTCAAGCTTCAAACCTGCATTACAAATATAGAGAAAAGCACCATTGAAAGGCTTCGGAACAGGAGCCAATCCTAACTGCAGAGGACTGAAGTAAGGCATGCCTCCTGCTTCTGGACCAGCAAGTGCAAGATGAGGCAAACGTCAGACATGATCAATGCCTTGATGTGTTTTGCTTGACTGTGTTCTTTTAAAAGTGGGGGTCCTTTAGATGGACAGGGAATGCCATCAGGAAGTAACAACAGTAAAGGTTTATACAGAGTATCAACGAAACTTATTTTAAGAGGACTGGACAAGAAGTCAGAAAGATTCTTATCCTGGCTTAATCTGTGTACCATGAGTAAGTCATTCCTCTCTCTGTGTGTTGGCTCTCTCCTCTGTAAAATTAGGGGATTGGATCATGCCTGTCCATATATCCTACTATCGTCTGGGTCTCTCCCTATCTAGCCCCAGTTGTCTCTCTACCATTCTCTGTTCTCCATTCAAACCCTTGTCACTCAGACGTGTATGGGAGCTCAGAGATCCCTAATCCAGCACTTCTCCAACCCCCTCCTCCACCCTGGTTCCATTTCCCTTCTTGATTCCCCATATCTTGTTTTGTTATTGCTCAATCATGTCAGTCATGTCTGACCCTTCGTGACCCCATTTGGAGTTTTCTTGGCAAAGATACTGGCAAGGTTTGCTGTTTCCTTCTCCAGCTCATTTTACAAAAGAGAAAACTGAGGCAAACAGGGTGAAGTGACTTGCCCAAGGTCACACAGCTAATAAACGTCTGAGGCTGGTTTTGAACTCAGGTCTTCCCAACTCCAGGCCAGCTGCTTTATCCACTGCTCAATGTGGCTAGCATATTGTGTGCAGCATTTTAACAGCATCATTTAGGATTTTAAATAGTTCAGCTGAATTCCTTCACCTCCACTGGCCTAGTTGTTAGCAATACTTTCTAGGACCCCTTGGACTTCATTCTCCAGGACATCTGGCTCTCTAGATCAGTACCCACCCGCTCATGGTTGTCAGTGATGTTAAGACCTTTCTTGCATAGTTCTTCTGTGTCTTCTTCCACCTCTTAATTTCTTCTGCTTCTGTCAAGTCCCCACCTTTTTTGTCTTTTATCATGCCCATTTTTGCCCATGTCCCCATGATATCTCTAATTTCTTGAAGAGACTTGTCTTTCCCATTCTGTTGTTCTATTTCTTTGCATTGCTTATTTAAGAGAACTCATCTCTCCTTGCTATTCTCAGGAATTCTACATTCAGTTGGGGGTATCTTTCCCTTTCTCCCTTCTTTTTCCCTTTCTCCCTTCCCTTTCCCTTTCTCCCTTCCCTTTCCCTTTCTCCCTTC
>NW_027185798.1:16863120-16872323 GCF_028583685.1 Petaurus breviceps papuanus
TCCCTTTCTCCCTTCCCCTTCCCTTTCTCCCTTCTCTTTCCCTTTCTCCCTTCCCTTTCCCTTTCCTTCCTTCCTCTGCTACTTGTAAAGCCTCATCAGACCACCATTTTGCTTTCTCACTCTTCTTTTTCTTTGGAATGTCTTTTGCTGCTGCCCCCTGCACAACCTTGCAAACTGTCTGTTTTCTTGGCATGGATACAAGAGTGGCTTGCCACTTACTTGTCCAGTGGATCATCTTTTGTCAGAGCTCTCCACTATGACCTGTCTGCCCTGGGTAATCCTGCACAACATTGCGCATAGTTCCATTGAGCTCCAAGCCCCTCTGCCAACCAGGTGTGATGGGGTGGGGGTGGGAGCCACAGGACATGGTGTTACCTATTGCACTTTTTGAACTTTGATGCCCTTAAGTAAATGTCCAGACTGATCAGGTCCCTGCTCCTCAGAAGCAGCTGTTTATCTCTCCATCCAACAAAACTCTGAATACCTCCTGGGCTCCTGTTCTGCCCCAGCTTGCCATTTGTCAGATTGAATTGAACAAGATAAGACAGATGCTGGGGGCCTCAGCCCTAGGCTTGATTTCTTACCTCTGGGACTTTGGTCTCATTTTCAGAGGGTGAGAAGGGATGACTGGCCCTGGAAAGAATCAGAGGATTCACAACTGGAAAGGACTTTTGAGATTATAGCATCACAGATTTAGATCTGGGAGAAACTTAGAGGTCACTCAGTCCAGGCTTCTCATTTTATACTAGGGAAACTGAGGCACAAAGAGTGATGGTATTTATCCAAGGTTGTTATGATGAACCCATTTCATCAGTGGTGAATCCATTTGGGGTTTTCTTAACAAAGAGAGGTTTGCCATTGTCTCCTCCACCTGTCCGGAGTTGCCCAGGCAGTAAACAGAAGCATTCAAACTCAGAGCCTCTGATCTCCAGTCCCAGGTTCTCACTATTCTACCCTGCCCTATCCTGAATGGGATAAGGCATCCTCTGGAACTTAGTAGCAAGCCCTGGAGGAGAAGCAAAGAGAGGCTCCCAGTCCTGCCTGGCTCACCAGTCTGGTCATTCTTTGCTACTAGTCTGGGCTTTGCCAGGGGCAGTTGAATGGTTAGGGTAAGGGGTGGTTTGGAAGGAGAACATGGGTACCCATGAGTTTCTCTACTAGGACACTTCCCTCCTTGTTTTTGCTGGCTCCCAGAACCTTCAGGACCTGTGCCTTCCACAAGGCCTAAAGACCCATTCTTGTCAGAGACTCAGAGAGGAGTGGGGAAGCCTCATTTTCTATAGACTATAGACTTTTTAAAAATAGATTTTTATTAACATATTTTATTTTCACATTACCTTTATTTTCCCCCCTTACCTCTCTTACAGCAAATAATTTCTTAAACAAAGAATAAAAAGAAGAAAGAAAAAAAATCCAACAAAACCAATCAACCCATTTAAAAAGTCTGACATTTTATTCAATGTCCCACACCTTTGGATCCCCATCTCTGCAAAGGAGCCAGGGGAGCCACTTTTTAAAAGATACTTTTTTTTGGCAGTTTGGAGGGCAATTGGGGTTAAGTAACTTGCCCAAGGTTACAAGGCTAGTTTTTTTTTTGTGTGTGGGTGTTAAATGTTTGAGTCTGGAACCGAACTCGGGTCCTCCTGACTCCGGGGCTGGCACTTTACTCACTGCAGCCACCTAGCTGCCCCTTAAAAGATACTTTCTTGATATGCTTTAAAACAGAATCGCTCACTTCCCAGGGACCCTCCACTCCTTGCTAAGGAACCTAGCCTTGGGGGTGGCTAGGTGGTGCAGTGAATAGAGCACTGGCCCTGGAATCAGAAGGACCTAAGTTCAAATCCAGCCTCAGACACTTAACCCTTACTAGCCATGTGACCTTGGGCAAGTCACAACCCCAATTGCCCTGCCTTCCCACTTCCAAAAAAAAAGCCAAAAAAACCAAAACCCTATCCTCGAAACAAAGAAAAACAGTTAAGTAAAACAATCAATCACCATTTATTAAGCACCTAATGCATCAGGTGTGCTAAGCCTTCCTAGCTCTGGATACAATTACGGGGGATGAAGCAGTGTCTTCTTACAAGAACCTTATATTCTAATGGGGAAGATGAAAATGACATGTGGAAGGATTTGAATAAATATTAATATATGCAAAGTAGTTCAGCACAAGGCACTTTGGGAAGGAGGACACTAGCAATTCAGGGGGGTCAGAAAAGGTCCATAAAGAAAGCAGTGTTTGAGTTCAGTCTTGAAAACAGATGTAGAGCCGAAGCCTTGGAAGTGAGATGGGCACACAAGCCAGGCATGGAGAATTGCCATTTCAAAGGCAGGGAGATCAGGGCTGGAATGTCATGAGTGAAGAACAGAGAGAAGGTCAGATTGGCTGTGTCCCAGAGCATATGAAAAAGAGTGATGTCAGAAGAGGCTGTAAAGTGAAGTGGGTAGGGCCAATTATTTGAAAAGCTAAACAAAATAATTTACATTCTACACCACAGACAATAAGAAGACTTTGGAGCTAATTGAGTAGGGCAGTGTCCTGGTCAGATCTGAGCTGTGGCAGCTGAGGGGAGAGGCTTGGGTCAGGAAGATTCATTAAAAGGTGGGTGCTGCTTTTGGCAAAAGTAGGGAACTTTGGAAGAGAAGAAGGCTTAGGGTGAAAGGTAATGAGTCCACTTATGGCCATGCTGCTGTTGCAGTGTCTCTTGGGCATGCAGGTAAGCTGGATGATGCAACAGATAGAGCATAAGGTCTGGAGTCAGGAAGACTCATCTTCCTGAGTTTAAATCCAGCCTCAGACATTTACTAGCTGTGTGTCCTTGGGCAAGTCACTTCACCCAGTTTGCCTCAATTTCCTCAACTATAAGATGAGCTGGAAAGATGGCAGCATAGAAGCAGGAAAACACCATGTGCTCCCCCCATAACCACCTCAAATACCTATAAAATATGACTGTAAACAAACTTTAGAGCTATAGAACTGACAAAGTGACAGAAAAAAACAAATCCCCCACTGAAGGCAGCCCAGCAGGTGGATAGGAAGGGTCCATCACAGCACGCTGAGAGCAGAGTACAGCGTGAGCCCATGGTTTTAGCCTCAGGGTGACTCCAATCCATCTGTGGCTGGAGAGACTTCAGGAGAGTGGATCACCAGCAGCTATGGCAGTTTCCAGAATTATTAATCCATAAATGCTAAAGGCAAAGTAAAAGGTCAGTGTGGACTTTGGGAACAGGGGGTCCAGGAGTGTGGTCCAGCCTCTGCCCACTAGAGGGAGAAGCTGCTGAGGCACATCGGCCATGCAGCCCCTGCTTCAGAGCTCCTGGCCTGAAGTTTGTAGGGGGACCAAGCAACCATTCTAAGAGGTAATCGCTCTTGCTTTAACCTGCTTGAATCTAGATCATTGTCTTGGGTGGAGGTCCTGGGATGTGTGACCAGGTGACAGAGCCTGTGGAGGCTTCAGAGAAGGCACCCAACTAATAGCTCCAGCAACTGAGAAGACCCCAGTAATTTGGGACAAAACTCCCCTCTCTGAGGCAAAAAGCTCAAAAGTCAAGTAATTGAGTGGCAACATGAGCAAGCACAGCAGTCAAACCCTAGATTTCTATTTTGGGGACAAAAAGGATCAAAGCATGGAACAGGAGGAAGACAACAAAGCCAGAACTCCTGCACCAAAAACTTCCAAGAAAAACATGAATTGGTTACAGGCCATAGAAGAGCTTAAGAAGGATTTTGAAAACCAAATAAGAGAAGTGGAGGAAAAATTGGGAAGAGAAATGAGAACAAGGCAAGAAAATCATAAAAAGAGTCAACAATCTGAATGAAGAAAATAACACCTTAAAAAATAGACTAACTCAAATGGCAAAAGAGGCCCAAAAAGCCAATGAGGAGAATGCCTTAAAAAGCTGAATTTGCCAGATGGAAAAAGAATTTCAAAAGCTCACTGAAGAGAATAATTCCTTCAGAATTAGATTGGAGCAAATGGAAGCTAATGACTTTATGAGAAATCAAGATACTATTAAATAGATATAAAATGAACTAGAGAAGGAAATGGCAAATGGCTCTAGTACCTTTGTCAAGAAATTCTAAAATGGAGTCATGACAAGTCAAACACGACGGAAAAATGAGTAAACAACAACTCGGGCATCTAGTTTGGAATGATTAGTTGGCTGTAGGATTAGAGTTCCAGGTCCAGCACTCTAACCCCACATTGACTTCAAAAACACCAGCAGCATGGATCCATTCTCTGTAGAAGTGACTGGTCCTCCACTCTTCCACAGACCTGGGACAGAGGTATCATTGTATTATAACCCATTGTATTACAAGTTACACAAACCATTGTGTTTCTGTGTGTATGTGTGAGTGAGAGACAGAGACAGGGTCATGATGATTGTGCTAATCTTGAGTCAGAATATCAGTTGCAGAGACAGAGTCATGATGATTGTGCTAATCTTGAGTCAGAATATCAGTTGCAGAGACAGAGTCATGATGATTGTGCTAATCTTGAGTCAGAATATTAGTTGCCAGAGATCTCTGAGAGATAATTTAGTCCATCTCCCTCATTTTGTAGGCACTGAAACTGAAACCCAGAAAAGTGGGATAACTGTTGGCAGGCACTGGGAATTTAATTGAACAAACAAACATTTATTATAGGTCTCCATTACTTGAGGCTCTGTGCAAAGGCAAAAATGAAGCAGTTCTTGCCCTCAAAGAGCTTACAATCTACTAGATTTGCAAGGACTATAGACTAATGAGCACATACAGCTTACACCAGGGGTGAGGAACCTGCAGCCTCAAGGTCACATGTCAGAATTTACATTCTGGCTCTGTGTATACATGTACCTGCTAGCTTTAAGGGAATAAACAATATAAATATCTATCACCTAGCTTCTTTGCTTCTTTTTTTTTAATATAAACCAACAAGCATTTATTAAATGTTTATTGTGTGCTGGGCTCTGTGCTAAATACTGCGGATTTTTTAAAAAGGCAAAAATAGCTCCTCAGTACATGAACAACATGCAAACAACTACATATAAACAAGACAGGATAAATCTGAGGTAATCTCAGGGAGAAGATATTTATAGCACTAACAGGGACCAAGAAAGACTACTTCCAGAAGATGAGATTTTAACTAAGCCTTGAAGGAAGCCAGAAAAGCCAGAGGGTATAGATGAGGAGAAAGATCATTCCAGGCATGGAGAATAGCCTCTGAAAATGCATGTGGTATGATCCAAGCAGTGTATAGTGAAACCATCACTTCTCGTTCTCTACATTGATTCAATATGTCTGCTTTACAATAAAAGCTTCTCACTGTGATGAGGTTGACTTCCTTGAGCACACCTCAACATATCAGAGTTAATTCCCTTAATAAATTCAAACCAATTCAATAAATATTTATTGAGTGTCTGTCATATGCTAATACATATTCCTAATGCCTATATTCGGGCTTTTGTAAAAGTACTTCCATCTGACTGTAATGTTCTTGCACACAATGACCCTTCTGACTCATCCTTTTCCATTCTCCAGACATATATTCAAGAGAGTAAGGCTGGTGAATTCCCACAGTCCTGTCTCACTTCAATTCACTTTCGCTTTTTTGTTTTGTTTTGTTTTTTTGGAGGGGGGAGGGTAGGGCAATTGGGGTTAAGTGACTTGCCCAAGGTCACACAGCTAGGGTTTTTTGTGTGTGTGTCAAGTGTCTGAGGCTGGATCCAAACCTAAGTCCTCCTGACTCTAGGGCCAGTGCTCTACTCACTGTGCCACCTAGCCACCCCTATTCTTTGCTTCTTTTAACCAAATTTTCAGGTCAACACGTTATAACTTACACACTTTATGAGGCAGTGACACTGACCTCCCTGCCTTTCCTCCCACTAGACACCCCATCTCCCAAGACCTTACATTTTCACTCACTCTCCACCCTGCCTGGATCTTTCTTCCTCCTCATCCCAACTTCCTGGTGTCCTTTAAATCTCAGCTAAAATCCCACTTTCTGCAAGAAGCCTTTCCTGGTCTTCCTTCACCTTATGACCTTCTCTCTGAGACCACCCCCAATTTATCCTGAAAATAAAGCACTCTTTCATCTGTATTGTGTTTGTACACAATTATTTGTGTATTGTCTCCCCCACTAGACCATGGGCTCCTTGAGAATAGGAACTGGTTTTTATTTTTCTTTGTATCTCCTTAGTGCAGGACACTTAGCTGATGTTAATTAGTTAACATTAATTAAATGCTTTTTAACTAACAGCCCTTCAGATACTTGAAGACAGATCTCTTAGGGCAACAGTGCTTTCCCTTCTTTGATCCTCATTTCTCCCATTATAACTTTTTTAAAATCCACTGTGTTGTCCTTATTAGCTTCCCTCACCAGCTAAATATCTCTCAACTCTTCAACCAAGTCTCATTTGAGATGAGGTCTCATATGATGTGGATTCTAGACCCTTCACAGTACTGGTTGGCCACTCCAATTTAACAGTGTCCTTCCCAAACTCCAGAGCCTAGACTGAACACAGTACCTTGAAGTGGGCTGGGCAGGACCGAGGACAGCGACCTGATTCTCCTCATTGCTAGGAGCCTTGTTGTGTCATTTCAGTCATGTCCAACTCTTCGTGATTCCATTTGGGTTTTTTTTTTTTTTTGGTGAAGTGTATCAGCAATGCCATATTCACAATGCCTATAGAGATTACAAATATGCTGATATAATTATCCATCACAAAATACATCAGGTTTGCCATTTGGGGAAATAAACTAGAAAATTTATTAAGATACCAAAAGACTGAGTCCCAAAACCAGAAAGTGAAAGCCATCAGAGTAGTTATGACATTGGCACAGGTAGATAAAGTAGAAAGCACCCACATTTTCAAGCCTTTAAAACAGAACAGGCTACCTCAGGCAAAGGTCCTCCTCTCCCCACTCACAGCAACCACCCAGCGCGCTCCCAGCAGCTCCAGCCCCTGGCAGTGCTCAGCAGGGGTCCTTAGCAGAAAAGTCCTGCTCCCAGCAGCTCCGGCCCCTGGCAGTGCTCAGCAGGGGTCCTTAGCAGAAAACTCCTGCTCCCAGCAGCTCCGGCCCCTGGCAGTGCTCAGCAGGAATCCTAACTCAAAAAAAAAAAAAAACAAAAAAAAGGGCTTTGCGCTGCCACTGCCTCTGCTGCTGCCGCAACCGCAACCACAACTGCAACCGCACCAACCGCCAACCGCAGGACCCTTAGCTCGGCTTTTTTTTTTCTCTTGCTTTCCGCTTTCTCTTGCTCCACCCCTTCCTGCTACGTCAGCAAACCACAGGACCGCTAGCTCGGCTCAGCAAACCGCAGGACCGCTAGCTCGGCTCAGAAAACTGCAGGACCGCTTTCTCTTGCTCTGCTATGTCAGCACGTCCATGGGGCATGGGAGATCTTTAAATCCCATAACCCATGAAGATACTGGAGTGATTTGTCATTTCCTTCTCCAGCTCATTAGACAGAAGAGGAAACCTAGGCAAAGAGGGTCACAGCTAGGAAGTGTCTGAAGTCAGATTTGAACTGGGGAAGACAAGTCTTCCTGACTCCTGGCCTGGTGCTCCATGCACTTTGGTGCCACCTAGCTCCCCCTGTTTTTGAAAGAACCCGGGTCCTCCTAATACAAGCCATTTGCTCTTCCAAATGCCTTCTCACAGTCAGAATGCTGACTCAAATTGACCTTGCAACCTTGATGGACTCGATTTTAAATTGCCAAATCTTTTCCTTTTTTCCAGCACAGCCGCCCTTTAACCATGCCTTTCCAGTTCTTTGTATGTCAGTGGAAGACTTGGCATTCACCACTATGAGTTTCATCTCATTATGTTCAGCCCAGTGCTCTAGCCTGTCAATATCTGTTTGGATGCTGACTCATCATCCAGTGTTTTTGCTGCTTTTCCTAGGTATTAGCTTGTTATTTCTCCCAATAGACTATAAACTCCTTGAGGACAAGGGGTGTCTACCTTTCTTTGAATTCTCATCTCAGGACATGCCTGGCACAGTGCCATCATCCTCAGCCTTGGTAAGACTACTTTCTCTGATAAAAATATTAAACATCGCAGACCAAACACAGAGCCCTGGAGGCACTGGTCCCATTGATAGTGAACCATTAACAACTACAAGTTGAGTTCAGCCAACTCTAAATCTGTCTAATTTTATTATTATCTAGCCCCCATGTCTCTATTTTTTCCCCAAGAACCATGAGAAAAACTTTACCCAAGGCCTCACTAAAATCTACATAAGCCCTAGCTAAAGCATTCTATTGATCTGTGAGGTTGACAACTGGTCAGAAAAGGAAATGAGTTCAGACTGGCATGGGCTGTTCTGGGTGGAGCTACACTGTACAATCATGACTTCTCTTCTGTGTTTGCTATTAATCTTTTGGATAACTCATTCTAGGAAAGCAGCAGGATGTAGCAGGTCATAGTGAAAGTCAAGGTCTGGGTTCACATTAGAGACAGCTAGCGGGATAGATTGCCAGGCCTGGAGTCAGAAAAACCAGAGTTCAAATCCAGCCTCAGAAGCTCACT
Source organism: Petaurus breviceps papuanus (assembly GCF_028583685.1). Classification (NCBI taxonomy): domain Eukaryota; kingdom Metazoa; phylum Chordata; class Mammalia; order Diprotodontia; family Petauridae; genus Petaurus; species Petaurus breviceps. The sequence continues at coordinate 16,871,633 of NW_027185798.1, forward strand.
AGCTGTGTGACCCTAAGCAAGCCACTAAGCAAGACTCAGTTTCCTCTTCTCTAAAATGGGAGTGATAATATCCCCACCCCCCAGAGTTACTGTGAGCATCAAATGAGATAACATTTGTAAAGAGCTCTGTAAGCCTTAAAGCTTGCTCTTATTGTTAGTAATCATCATTATTAATTACATGTCTGCCACTTTCCTCCTGGGTCACTTTGGGTAAATCCACCACCCACCTTCAGGGGTCAGTTTCCCTCTCCATTCCATATGAGGATCCTGTCTGTGTGACCTTAGACAAATCATTTCATTTCTTTGGGCCTCAGTTTCCTCAATTATAAAATGAAGGAATTGAACCAGATGTCCAACCAACCTGAAGTCTTCCCCATTTCTAAGTCTGTGATACAGTCATTTTCCCAAGAAGCAAAGTCAAGCTCACTGCCTCACAGTCTGCAGAGTCTGGAAAATCCAGGCAACATTTGCTGTTCTCTAGACCTACAATCCCCCTCCATCACCTATGAGCTTGCAAATGTTACTGACTTATCTGTATTCATCAAAAGCAACTTTACCTCTCTCTCTGCCTCTCTGCTTCCGTCTCTGTCTCTCTCCCTCTCTCCTCTCCTATCTCTCCCTCCATCCTCCTCCTCCTCCTCTTCCTTCTTCTTCTTCTTCTTCTTCTTCTTCTTCTTCTTCTTCTTCTTCT
>NW_027185798.1:16872333-16886471 GCF_028583685.1 Petaurus breviceps papuanus
CTTCTTCTTCTTCTTCTTCTTCTTCTTCTTCTTCTTCTTCTTCTTCTTCTTCTTCTTCTTCTTCTTCCTCTTTTCTCTCTCACTCTCCTCTCTCTCCTATCTCACCTTCCTCCTCCTCCTTCTTCTTCTCTCTCCTCTCTCTCCCTCCTCCTCCTTATTCTCTCTCTCTCCCCTCTATCTCACTCTCCTCCTTCTCCTCCCCCTTCTTCTTCCTCTTCTCCTTCTTCTTCTCCTCTCTGTCTCTGTCTGTCTCTGTCTCTCTCTTTCTCTCTCCCTCCCTCCCTCTCCCTCTCTCCACTTATCTTGGGAATACACTCCCTGTTCTGTCATTTCCAGTGCAAAGTTCACTATCTTGGCCAAGAAAAGAGAAGCCACTTAAGAGCTGAGCATCTCTGCTTCTTCTCTCTTGTCAGTTGTCATCACCCCACCCATCTCATGCCACAGGGCTCTCCCTTCTTTGACCTTCCCTTCTCACATTATAATTTTTAAAAACTTCACTTTCCTATCCTCAGCTTCCCTCACCAGCCCCAGCTCATTTAAAGTTTTAGTCCTCTTGACCCTATTTTTACAGGGCTTCCGCTACTCTGATTCAGCTGTTGTGCCCTGACTTTGTTTCTATCTCTTGTACATTTATCTTTAAAATCAAAGTTAGTGGGGTGGCTAGGTGGTGCAGTGAATAGAGCACTGGCCCTGGAGTCAGGAGGACCTGAGTTCAAATCCAGCCTCGGACACTTAACACAAAAACTAGCTATGTGACCTTGGGCAAGTCACTTAACCCCAATTGCCCTCCAAAAAGCAAAAAAAAAAAAAAAATCAAAGTTAGTGAGTTCCCCATGCCTCCACATCAGTCTCTTCAGACAATCCTAATTTTTCCTCTTTGTTGATGTGGCATCCTTTTGTGTTTTCAAAATTGTATCTTTGAGAGCCATTCTTGACTTCCCCTATCAGGAGTTTTCATCTATGGGATCCTACCTGTCCTTCCTCTGAACCCTTTCAAATCTGTTTTCCCCAGATCTAGAGTAAATGTCAGGCTATACCTGGCTTTCCTCTTCTTGATCATATGTTTCAGGAGACAGAGGTCACTTTCCTCTAATGTTGCCCTCATTTCAACCCCAGCAACCACTTCTTCCCTGTGTGTGAGAACTAGTGGGGAGAATTTCAGATCATTAGCTGCTTTGACTTTTGAGGGATGAAATGATCCTTAAGGTAATTCAAAAACATATTAGCTACTCTGCTTTTGGGAGAGAGAGAGAGAGAGAGAGAGAGAGAGAGAGAGAGAGAGAGACAGAGAGAGAGAGACAGAGAGAGACAGAGAGAGAGAGAGAGACAGAGACAGAGGCAGAGAGAGACAGAGAGAGACAGAGACAGAGAGAGACAGAGAGAGAGTGGGAGGCAGACAGAGCTCCAGCAACTATCTGGAAAATTAAAGCTTCCCATCACTACTATACATAGATATATCAATATAAAGATATAGCTGTAGATGGCAGATACCTAACACTGAGTACTCTGGCCCTATTGCCTAAAGGCCAGGTATGTTACATTTCACCTTTACCCCCATGGTTATTCAGTATCATTAAGGAGTTTAGGGATACCTAGGCTCTCTGTATGTGACTCCAACCCACACCAATGGTATTCCCTCCAATCATAGGGTATAGGTCCCCCATACCCCAGTTCTGTTTGGTCACTAAAAGTCAGATTAGCTTTTACAAAGACACATTTACTTCAAAAGCATAATCACAAATATATAAACTCATTTTTCAACAAATGGGACTTAATTCCCCCACCTCCACCCCTTTGCAACACTTCAAAATCTGGGGAAGCTTCCTATAGAGCACAGTCCTATGTTCCAAGTCCAAAACTTCACTCTGAAGTCTACAGCACCCTGGCTGCTCTGGGCTTCCCTACCCAACTGATTGTATCATCCTGCTTCAGTCCTGGCTCCAAGATTGGCATGGCTTCAATGACAGGATCAGGAGAGGACACCTTGGCAGCTGAAGTCAACCAACACAGAACAGAAACAGATACCTGTAGATCCATTTCTCAGGACAAAAAAGAGAGGAGGGGAAGAGATCTCTCTTTCAGGGTTCATTTGATGGTGTCACTATTGTGAGTGAACTGTGGGTGATGCTCACCCTCTGGAAACTTCAAGAAAGAGAGATTATATGTCTGGCAGTTTTTTAAAAAAGAGCCAGTTCTGGTTACCCAGCCAACCAAAGGAGGCTACTCCCACCCATGTGGTGGGAGAAACAGGCTGGGACAGGACTCCCTGCCAGGAGCAGAGTGCCTCCAGGTTAGGAGATCTGGACACGTGTATACAAGTCCTATGAAATATATCTAGGTATATAACATGTATGTATATAACATAAAACATATACTTTTTATTTAACATATACAGAGATATAGATGGTCCATTCTCATCATTCACGATATATGTGTTCTACAGTGTCACATGGACACTGAATTAGCAAATACTGGAACACCGTTCCTAGGGGAAATACAGCCTTAGACACTGAAAACACTTCTGGAGCAACCCTCACATACAGATTGGGGAGTAGACAGTATTGTTGATTTATTAACATTGAACTCATAGCCAACAACTCTAATTCATGCCTGAACAAAACTTATCTGACACATATTTTCTCTGGAGGGAACATCACAGCCTTCTCATGCTCAGGAACACTAAGCACTACTTCAGCACAATGCTTAGAAATCATTTTAAACAGTGAAATCACCAAGAAAAAGGGGAAAAAAATGACCCAAAGCAGTACAAAAAGGGTGATTGTTTATGGTGTGAGAGCTGAAATAAGGAGGTAGAGGGTCACCTCATTCACCCTCAGCTGGAAATGTAGCAGGAAACTCAAATGTCTTGCTGCTCTGTGTATATCCAAGAAGGACTGTGCAAGGGTGGAGAATATTGGTTTTGGGTTACAAATAAATTTTAGTGAGTGAGCAAATTCTCAAATATGGAGTCCATGAATAATTAAGATCAACCTTATATATGATGTGTGTGTGTGTGTGTGTGTGTGTGTGTTACTAGCTGTGATCTGTTTCCTGAACTCTTCATCTCTTCCCTCTTTCTGACCAGGTGGTCTGTAGTAAACTTCAATACCTAAATCACTTCTGTTTCTCCCTCCATTCTCCTTCCTTTGATCTTCACCCCAGTGTTTTCCACCATGCTTTTCTCCTTTGGTTCCTGAATTTTCCCATTGGAATATAACTTCTTAATACATAATGTCACCCCACCCCCTACACACACACACACACACACACACACACACACACACACTGTTGTTGTTGTATTCAGTTTAGTATGAGTCTCTATGACCCCATTTTGAGGCTTTCTTGGCAAAGATATGGGAGTGGTTTGCCATTTCCTTCTCCAGTTTATTTGACAGATGAAGAAACTGAGGTAAACAGAGTTAAATGACTTACCCAGGGTCACACAACTAGTAAGTGTCTAAGGTCAGATTTGAACTTAGGTCCTCCTGACTCCAGCCAGGCCCAACTCTCTCTCTACTGCTCTACCTAGCTTCCCCTACACTGTTACTTATCCTTTTTCTTTTGAATACAGTACACTCCCTCATAAACCACATCCTAATCATGGATTTCACCTCCACCAAGTCTTAGTGATACCGCCTTAAATTTTAGACATTTGTGTACAGACATTTGAGGTCCTATATTTTATTACTGGCTCCTTACTTGGATTTTTTTTCCTTTTATAAACTTCAGTGTCTTACCGCTCTTCTTTCTTTGTGCTGCCTACTCTCAAAACCAAGGAATTCTTACCTTTTCATGTGTACCATGGACCCTTTTGTCACTGGAGAAGCTTATGGACCCCCTCTAGAATAGTGCTTTGGCGATAGGAGGGAGTGAAGGGAATAAGCATGTATTAAGCTTCTGCTATATGCCAGGCACTGTGCCAAGTGCTTTACAAATCTATCTCATGTTATCCTCAAATGCATAAAATTAAATGCATAGTATTATAAAGTACTCAACTAATACTAAAAGTTTTATTTTTTCCAGTTTACAGACCCCAGATTAAGAATCCTCCCTTTGGGGGTGGCTAGGTGGTGCAGTGAATAGAGCCCTGGCCCTAGAGAGGACCTGAGTTCAAATTTGAACTCGGACACTTAACACTTACTGGTTGTGTGACCTTGGGCAAGTCACTTAGCCCCAATTGCCCTGCCTTCCAAGCTCCAAAAAGAAAAAAAAAGAAGCTCCCTTTGGGGTATCTGTCTTGTTAGTTTTGCAGGGGTCATTTTTCCCTCCTCTTAAATCTAAAATGCTTTTGATAAGATTTACACAGCACCTGACAGATACATTCTGACCAGTCTTTGTTAGGTGTGTTCTGTGCCTGGACAGGAACCTATCCTCCCTCATTTTTTTTTCTAATTTACTTATTTATTTTTAGTTTTTAACATTCGTTTCCACAAGATTTTGAGTTATAAATTTTCTCCCTGACTTTCCCCTACCTCCACTCCAACATAGCAAGCCTACTGAATACCCCTTCCCCCAATCTGTTCTTTCTTATATCCTCCCCCATCCCTCCCTAACTTTCTAGTAGGACAAGATGGATTTCTATACCCTAGTGCCTGTATACCTTATTTCCCCTTTGTGTGTAAAAGAAACATTTTTTTTAACATTTGTTTTTAAAACTTTGATTTCCAGATTCTTTCCCTTCTTCCTTTCTCGCCCACCCCCACTGGGAAGCAAGCATTTCAATATAGGTTGTACATGTGTAGTTATGCAGAATGTTTCTATAGTAGATATATTGTGAAAGACTATATTTCCCCCCATCCTATCCTACCCTTGGGATACTTTGACCCTCTCCTTTCTCAAAAGTGTTTGCTTCTAACTACCCTCTCTCAAATCTGCCCTCCCTCCTATCATCCCCCTTCTTATCCCCTTCCCCCCTACTTTCCTGTAGAGTGAGATACCCAACTGGTCACTCAATTTTTAAGTTGAGTTCCAGAAACCAAAGTTCCATCCTTAGACACCATGTTCCTAGCCAGCTGGTCACTTCCTAAAACCAGTTTGCTCTTTGGCACCTTACTTTCAAAGGGGAACAGGGCAGCAAATGCGATCTGTGTTCCCCTGGTCTTCAGTTTCTTGCTCAAGATGTTGTCATCTTTGGCAAATGCTTTTTAGGTTCCTTTCGTCAATGTCAGAACTGGGTGGTAGCCAGCCTCTTTGATAAGTCTTGGGAGGTTCTCAGTCATGTTTTGGATACTTGCCCTGGCAAGATTTCAAACCTCTTTGTTGTCATTAGAGAATCTGTGAGAACAAATTATAAAGAGAAAGGCAGCCTGGGGAGGAGAGGTGGGCATCAAATGAATGAATGAATGAAAAAATAATTATCTTAAGCCCTTACTATGTACCGCATGCTATGCTAAATGCTATAATGTAAAATTCTTTTAAAAGAGAGAGAAAGAGATCCTTCCCCCAAAAACCTTATAGTCTAATACGAAAAGGGAGTACCCAGCAGAGAAGTTGTTTTGGCTGCGGATTTCCCAAGGATAGCAAGTGGAACCATGGGAAAGTTGATTGAAATGGTTTTTCCCAGTAACAGTGTTGGTATTGATTTGACCCCAGTTCTAGAGCTGGAAAGTTAGGAGTGAGGGGAGAGGGGAGAGTGAACAGAAAGAAGAGGGCCAGGAAGAGATGAGAAGCATGGCTGGGATAAATAGGTTAGACCATGGGATACTTTCACCAGTGACAATTTAGCCCCTCTCAGTGGAGAGTTCCAGAAATGAAAAGGTTATGTCCACGAGTGCCAAGTCTCTAGAGGTCCAGCAGTTCAGAACAGTGGATGGCAAGGCCCAGTGGTCCAGAAGATGCTATGTCAGGAGGAGTGGATAGGAAGAAGACGACAAAGGCAGAATCCATTTTCTTGCCCTCACAGGACAGAGACAGACAATGCAAGATCCAACCAAAGCAGCATGGCGTCCAGGAAAGAACCTTAGACTTGGAATCAGGAAACCGGGAGTCAAATGCCAATTTTACCCCTCTCTGGAAACAGGGGCAAGTCAATACTCCTTTATGAGTCTCAATTTCATCATATGCAATTCAGTTCATGACTAACCCTAACCCTAACGTCTTTGAGACCATATCTGAATGTTTTATAATCCCTAATACAGTGATAGCATCTCTGGAAAATTAACTAGGTGGGTTCTTGGAAAATGCAGTATTGGCTCACCCTCAAAACCTTCTGGTAGAACGGGCAAGAGTGCATTATGGGTACAGCCTTTGGAAACTCAGCATTGCTGTCACATCATGATGAGGCATCAAAAGTCTCTAGCAGAGAACTCAAGTACCCAAGGGATCTGCACTTGACCCTGTGATGTTTAACACTTTACTAGTGACCTGGATAAAGTTACAGGTACTTATCAAATTTGCCAATGATGTTGAGGTGGTTGGGGTGGTGCACATACTGCATGATGGAGTTGGGACCCATAAAAAGTCTTGACAAGCTGGAGCACTGAGCTGAATGGATTAGACAAAATTCAAGAAGAATAAATATAGTCTTACAGTTGGATATTTTTTTTTTAAGCAATCGGGGTTAAGTAACTTGCTCAAGGTTACACGGCCAGGTGTTTCTGGGTGGGTGCTAAGTGTCTGAGTCCAGATTCGATCTCAGGTCATCCTGACTCTGGGGCTGGTGCTCTTACTCACTGCGCCACCTGGCAGCCCCTAAGCAATTGGGGTTAAGTAACTTGCTCAAGGTTACACAGCCAGGTGTTTCTGGGTGGGTGCTAAGTGTCTGAGTCTGGATTTGATCCCAGGTCATCCCGACTCTGGGGCCAGTGCTCTTACTTGCTGTGCTACCTGGCTGCCCCGGGATACATTTTAAAAAAAAATCATCCTCACAAATATAAGATGAAAGAGACATGGTTAGATAGCAATTCGCTTAGAAAAGATTTGAGGGTCTTAGTGGACCTTGACAAGCTCAATACGAGTCAGAAGTGTGCTGTGGCAGCCAAAAATGCTCATATATCTTAGTCTGGATTAAGACAACCATGATCTTCAGGAATCATGAGATGATAGTTCCACTGTACTCTGCCCTCATCAGGCCTCATCTAGGGACCAGGACTAAGAAGGATATCGCGAAGCTTAAGGATATCCAGAGAAGAGCAAGCCAGGATGATGAAGGACACTGAGTCTATAACATATGATGATCAACTGGGCATGTTGACTGTGGAGGAAAGAACAGAAGGGGGTAGCTTGTAATGGAAATGCAAATTTGGAAGATCTTCCCTGCCCCTAGGCTAAAGTGCACCTGAAGCCTGGGGTGGGAGGCTTGTTTTTCAGTAGATACTTTTTGATTGGCCAGTGACTCAATAAGGTTGTTACATTCTCTGAGCCAGGAGAAGGCTATATAAGCCCTGATGTGAGGCTTTGTTTTGGGGGCTCACTTTGAGAAGTGTTCTGTGATTTGATCTGTATTCTGAAAAGCCGTTGTCCAGAGCCCCCCCGGCTTTGAAAAACCCAGATGTTGACTGGATATGGATGTAATGGTTGGACAGTTTGGAAATCTGTCTACTTGATCTGTTTCTGTCTTGATAATTCTGCCTGTATACTTTGAAGTTCGGGGTGCTGACCTTTTTCCCCTGAACAAGGTAAACGATATATGTCTGACTGATTAAAGTAAGCTTGTTAACCCATTTTGAGTTGCTTTCCTTTATCAAAGCAGGTCCAAGAACCTGTGTGAGCAGCCACCCTAGGGACTCCAGGGTGCTTGCTGCTACATAGCTATAGGATGGTAATTGTCTACAATTATTTGAAGGATTTGTTATATGGAAGAGGGATTAGACTGGTTCTGTTTGGTCTTAGAAGCCAGACCTAGGAGTAACCAGCAGACATTGCAAATGGGAAATGGGAAACATAGCTTTGGTTTTAGTAAATACTTCCTAACAATTGGAGTTGTCCATGAGAATAATGGGCCACCCTGGGGGGGGGGGGTGAAGGGAGGGGAACCCTGCCTACTTAGGGGCAAAGACTGGAGTCCATTTGTCAAGTATGCTAGAATGTCCATTCATCTCATGAGTGGGTTGGATGAGATGGCTGAAGAGATGCCATTCAACTCTCAGATACTGTGAGGAAGACTTCAGTGAAAATGTATCTTTCTTCATTCCTTTTTCTTCTATTCACTTATTCATGCTTTTCCCCTTTCATCCTTTCTTTTCTCTTCCTTCCTCCTCTTCCTCCTCCTTCTTCTTCTTCCTCTTCTCTTCCTCCCTCCCTCCCCTACTCCCCCCTCAGCTTCTCCATATGCAAAATGAGGAAGCTGAACTTGATGGCCTTTGAGGCCTCTTTCAGCTCTAAATGTATGATCCTGTGATATGGTCTTCACTTCTTCCACCTATTTCTCTCTTTCTCCTTTCTCTTTCCTCTCCTCTTTCCTTCCTTCCATCCTCCCTCTCATCCTTCCTTCCTTCCTTTCTTCTTCCCTTCTTTCTTTCCTTCCTTCCTTTCTTCTTGATGCTGGCCCCATTTCTTTGAATAGGCCTCCCCTGAGGAGCTAACAGGCCCTGGCCAGGTGAAAGCACAACTCCAGAGCCGGTCACACTCTATGGCAAGTACCTAAACTTCCATTAGGGCAAAGGACAGATGCAGGTTGGAGCTGGTCCTGGAGCTAGGTTGTTTCTCCTGCCAGTTGAGGCAAACATCCTGCTCTGAAGGTGTCTTAGATTATACAAGCCTGAGGAAGGCAGGTGTGGAAGTGCCAGATGAGGTAAGCTCAGAGGGCCTGGGGTTCCTCAGCAGTGCCAGCGGCCCACTGTCTCCACCCCTTCTTTAGTTGTCATCAGCCTGAGTCACCACTTACCTGGCAGTTTCTCCCTCTGCCTGAACATCCCCTGCCCCCTGCAGCCTCACCCTTCCTGGGTGCTCAAGGTGTGACATGTCCAGCTCCAACCTGACACTTGTGACTCCTGCACAAAGACAAGCAGAAATCCATTTCTCAGCTCCCAATGTCCTCTCCTCACCACTTTACCCTAGATTTTAAAGGTGCCTCAGTCATTAAAGTTCCCTCCCAAACTCTTTTCCATTAGATTCCCTTGAACTCAGTCAACCCAGCAGATATTTACTTGATAATTACTATTTAGCAGGCTGCTGGCCAGGTTCTGTGGGAGATAAGAGAGGAGAAAGGTCCCTCCTGGCCAGGACCTTCTCAGAAACAAAGTTTAATTCCATGGGAAAGAGAGGGGCAGAGTAGTACAATGGAAAAGTAATGCTGGATTTGGAGTCAGAGAAACTGAGTACAAGCCTTGTCCCCTATCCCTTACTTCCTGTGTGACTTGAGACAAGTCAGCTGACCTCTTTGGACTCCACTTCCTCATCTGTAAAACAGGGGAGCTGAACCAGATGACCTCCGAAGATCTTTCCAACTCTGAAAGGATAAGGAATCTACACCTGAACCTCAATCAATTAACAGACAAGATTAAGACTATTAAATGTATAATAAAGATTGTCTCTACCTAACCATCCTTTCATCACATAAGAAGCCCTCTTCAACTAAACCAAGCAGGGAACAGAGCAATTAGTGAACCAAATAAGCTAAGCAAGGCCTTGGCAGTATTGCAGTGGTTGTTGGGTCAAGCAACGAACAAGTCTGATGGTGTAAAACCATTGGTTCAGAGAATTTGAGCCAAGTCCCTGAGAGGAAACAGAGAAAACAGTTTCTCTCTCTGTCTCTGTCTCTCTCTGTTTCTCTGTCTCTCTCTCTCCTCCAGCCCAATACTATGAAAACATCAGAATCAAGAGTTATGATTTTTTAATACCAGCTCTAATACTTGCTATGTGACTCTGGGTGCATCATTTTTCTCTCTTTGAGCCTTAGTTTCCTCCTCAGTAAAATAAGGAGCATAGATTCATTGACCTCTTAGGACCCCAAAATGCTATGATCCCATAGAATCCATTGAATAGATAATAGAATCTTAGAAATGGAAATGCAGAGAATAAGCTGGGAAACTTCATGGATGAAGGGCTGTTTCTTCCCTTGGAAGTAGTTTCTTCCACAACATCAGTCCTCATGCCTTTCTTCCCAGGTTCTGCTCTACCAACTTCTCTCTTCACTCATTACTCTTCCCAGGATGCTCTGAAGTCTTCATATTTACCATGTTTTACAACACAATAATATTCCATCATATTCATGTGCTTCCCCAGCCTTCTTTAACCCAATAAACAAATAAGTATTCATTGAGCACCTACTATGTCAGTGGAGATCTACTCTGTCTTCAGTTCTTTGCTTTGACAAAAAGTGCAGACTGACTTTACAGAGATGGGGAACAATGGGCATGAAACAACAAAATATACTGTCAATCTCTGTTGATGTGTTGGGTTGGCTATAATGGATGGAAAAGTGGGAGGAACATATTTGGGACTGAAGGTGATATAAAAAGAAAAAAATAATAAAAATGTTTTAAAAGATTGTAGATATGGTACTAATACCTAAACCAGAAAAAAACAGAAACAGAAAGAAAATTATGGACCAATTTCCCTAAAGAATATTGATACAAAATTTTTAAATAAAATGCTACCAAGGAGGTTACAGCAATATATCACAAAAATCACATGCTATGATCAGGTGAGATTTATACCAGGAATGCAGGGCTGGTTCAGTATTAGGAAAACTATCAGAATAATTGACCATATCAATAATAAAACCAACAAAAATCATGTGGTTATCTCAAAAGATGTAGGAAAAGCTCTTGAAAAAACACAACACTCATGCCTATTAAAACTCTAGAAAGCATAAGAATAAATGGATCTTTCCTTAAAATGAGAAGCAGTATCTATCTAAAACCATCAGAAGCATTATCTGTTATGAGGATAAGCTAGAAGCCTTCCCAATAAGATCAGGGGTAAAGCAAGGATGCCCATTATCACCACTATTACTCAATATAGTACTACAAATGCTAGCTATAGCAATAAGAGAAGAAAAAGAAATTGAAGGAATTAGAATAGGCAATGAAGAAACAAAGCTATCATTCTTTGCAGATGATATAATGTTATACTTAGAGAATCCTAGAGAATCAACTAAAAAAAACTAGTTGAAATAATTAACAGCTTCAGGAAAGTTACAGGATATAAAATAAGGCCACATTAGTCCTTAGTATTTCTATATACTACCAACAAAATTGAGTAGCAAGTGATAGAGAAATTCCACTTAAAACAACTACAGACAACATAAAATACCTGGAGTTCTACCTGCCAAGACAAGCCAAGGAGTTACATGAACACACTTACAAAATACTTTTCATACAAATAGAGACAAATCTAAACAATTTGAGAAATATTAATTGCTCATGGGTAGAGTGAACCAACATAATAAAAATGATAATTCTACCCAAAATAATTTACTTATTCAATGAAATACTAATCAAACTACCAAAGGATTATTTTATAGAGCTAGAAAAAATAACAAAGTTCATCTGGAAGAACAAAATCTCAATCTTATCAAAGGAATCAATGAAAAATAAATGTAGAAGAAAGTAGCCTAGCAGTGCCAGATCTCAATATGTATTACAAAGTGGTAATCATGTAAACTCATACTGGCTAGGAAATAGAGTGGTAGATCAATGGAACAGATTAGGTACACAATACACAGTTGTAAATTGCCATAGTAATCTAGTGTTTGATAAACACAAAAACTCAAGCTTTTGGGACAAGAATTCATTATTTGACAAAAATTGCTTGGAAAATTAGAAAACAGTTTGGAAGAAACTAGTATAGAACAACATCTCACATGATGCCAAGATAAGGTCAAAATGGATACATGCTTTAGAAATAAAGGGCAAATCAGGGAAGCATGGAATATTTTACCTGTCAGACCTATGTTTGAGGAAAGAATTTATGACCAAAAAAGAGAGAGAGAACATTGCAGGATATAAAAGTGGAAAATTTTGATTACATTAAATTAAAAAGGTTTTGCAAAAACAAAACTGGTACAGCCAAAATTAGAAGGAAAACAGGAAACTGGGTGGGGGGTGGGAAAGAGATTTACAGCAAGTATCTTTGATAAAGGCCTCATTTCTCAAAATATAGAGAGAACTGAGTCAAATTTATAAGAATACAAGTCATTCCCCAATTAATAAATGGTCAAAGGATATGAATAGGCAGTTTTCTGAAGAAGAAAAGCTATTTATGTTCACATGAAAAAATTCTCTAGGGGTGGCCAGGTAGTGCAGTGAGTAAGAGCACTGGCCCCAGAGTTGGGATGATCTGGGATCGAATCCGGGCTCAGACACTTAGCACCCACCCAGAAACACCTGGCCATGTAAACTTGAGCAAGTTACTTAACCCCAATTGCTTAAAAAAAATTCTCTAAATGACTATTGTTTAGAGAAATGCAAATTAAAACAACTCTCAGGTACTACTTCACACCTATCTCATTGGCTAATTTGACAGAAAAGCAAAATGACAAATAAAGGTGATATGGAAAACTCGGGACAATAATGTATTCTTGGTGGAGTTGTAAACTGATCCAACTGTTTTGGAGAGCAATTTATACTGAAAAATGCTATTCATCTCCAGAGAAAGAACTGGTAAGAGTCTGAATGCAGATTGAAGCATACCATTTTTTTTTTTTGCTTTCTTTTCTTTCTTTCTTTTTTTTGGGGGGGTCTATATTTCCTTTGCAATATGGCTAATATAAAAATGTGTTGCGTGATTGAACATGTATAAGTTATATCAAAGTGCTTGCCTTCTCAAGGAAGAGGGAGGTAAGGTATAAAAGGAGGAAATTTGGAACTCAAAAATCATTTTTAAAAATGTTGAGTTGTTTTTACTTGTAATTGAAAAAAAATTGTGAGAAATGCTACTAATCCACTAATTCTATAGAAACAATGGATGCTTCATAGGACATGCAGGAAGGTATAAATCAGGATGAGGGGAGGAAGGGCAGACCCTATCCAATCATATAGCTGGGAGAAATCTGTAAGTTTACCCTTGGAAGGGGCCTACGTTAAACTGGTTCAAAACAGCTCAAACCTTGGGGGTCAAGGAATGGTCACCAACTTTTCATTAACATGCATGCTTAACTAGCCTTATATATAGTAACTGACACACCCTGCATAGAATTAGAGCCTCATTATCTGATCATGAAATGCATGAAGCTCATATTGGGTGGAGGAAACATAATAAGGAGTTTGCATGGGCAGGTCAGAAAGATTGTAACCCAGAAGAGCCGGGACTAATGCCAGCTCCAAAGGGAGGAACAAGGCAGGAAATTCTAATGGAAGCAGCATAAAAGGGCTTGCCTTTGTCTGATTCTCTGTAGTCTTTTGAAGAGGCTACCCATTTATTCAGAAAAGAATAAACGTGAAATAAAGATAATGAAAACCTTCCCAGCTTTCCAGCAAGTATTGTTTATTCCTAGACTAAGTATATTTCTCACAAAAAAAATAAAATAAACATTCTTTAAAAAAATAAAAAATAATGATCACTAATAATGGCCTGTATGACTTCATCCAAAAACAGACTAACCTTATTTCCCTTTTCTGATGGATTAATAGATTGGCATCAGAGAAATACCAAAGGCCAGTGATTACCTTTTGGGGCACTCCAACCCTTCATTAACATATGCAATGGGGGGTACAGACCAATGAAAGCCTAGCCCTTGTGCTGAGTGCTCAGCCTGATATAATCCTCTATATTGATTACAATTTAATATCATTTTTCTGGCCCTCAATAAGATCCAAAGCCTGAACTAATTAATCAGACTGCTTTGCTTTGCTTTGCTTTAAAAGTGCTCTTTCCTGTGTCAGCAACTCCAGAGACCAGATAAGACTGAATAGTGAGTTTTCTCTTATCTTGGGGACATATGGGGGGAAAACAGAGACATCCTGAAACTGTAAATTCCAACTGACCCTACTTTGTCTATTGTCTTGTCAAACTGTATTTACAATTAAGAAACTTCCATGGGGCAGCTAGATGGTGCAGTGAATAGAACAGTGGCCCTGGAGTCAGGAGGACCTGAGTTCAAATCCGGCCTCAGACACTTAACACTTACTAGCCATGTGACCTTGGGCAAGTCACTTAACCTCAACTTCCCGGCCTTCCCCCCTCCAAAAAGATGAGAGAGAGAGAGAGAGAGAGAGAGAGAGAGAGAGAGAGAGAGAGAGAGAGAGAGAGAGAGA
>NW_027185798.1:16886571-16903429 GCF_028583685.1 Petaurus breviceps papuanus
GAAGGAAGGAAGGAAGGAAGGAAGGAAGGAAGGAAGGAAGGAAGGAAGGAAGGAAGAAGGAAGATAGAAACTTCCTTTCCCATAGCATGGATAGAAAACACATGGAGACCATAAATCTGAGGGACACAGAAAGAAGTCCTGGGATTGTCCAAAAACATACAAAAACAACTTTGTCAATCTTGTATGAGGCAGTCAGAACATAGCTTCTGGCTCCGTGTAGCATGTAGTTGCTGGCTTTAAGGGAATAAATGATGTAAATGTCTATTACCTAGCCTGTCTCCTTTAACCAACTTTCAGGTTCACAATATGGATCAGCATTTGGTGGGGAGAGTCCAAGTTGGCTACCAGAGAAACATCTTTTGTTTCTAACCATAGTGAAGATATTCTGTGACTTTTTTTTTTGCCTTTTTGGAGGGCAATTGGGGTTAAGTAACTTGCCCAAGGTCACACAGCTAGTTTTTTTTGCGTGTGTTAAATGTCTGAGACCAGATCCAAACTCAGGTCCTCCTGAGTGCGCTGCTGGCACTCTACTCACTGCATACATATTCTGTGACTTTTACTACAAAGAAAGGAAAGGCTTTTCAATGGACTTCTGAGCAAGATCTAGGCCTGCATGCAAAAGATTGAATAATTTTTTTTCTTTCTTCCTTGGCTGCATCAGAGTGAAGAGATAAGAACTGCTGAGAGTAGGGAAGGATGTTGGTAAATGTTTAACAACGGACTCTTCCAAAATGTATGTATGGCATGCAGTTTAATCCGCATTAACATTTTTTCATTACTTAAGTCTACACAATCTACAAACAATATTTGCTTTGTAACATTTGCTGATTTCCAAGATGTACATGTTCTCACTGAAGAGTTAATGATTGGCTCTGATAAGAGCTGCCTCCAGCACACCCCTGGGCTTAACTACAATTAGTGCAAAACATTCTAAGGCTTGTCACACAAAGGAAGGATATGGTGTTTTCCTTGGGTTCGAGGGAAGAATTCTAGTAAACCCTGGTTTCAAGCCTCAGAGCTGCCTTCCCCCATGCGAAGTGATGATCACATAGCTCTGATGTTGATTCAGTCTACACTGTGTCTGTGGATGAGCATTGGTGATAGACTTAATTACTCTTGTGACGTGGTGAGATCCAAAAGGACAACAGAGCAAGCTGCTAAAGGTCCAGTTACTGGAATACAGGCCAGTGTGTATAGGCAGCCCAGCCTAGTGAGGAGCAAAGCCCACTAATGACTGGCTTGGCCCAGTGTAGCAGTGAATGAAGGGATTCACTCATCTTCATCTAGGCAGCATTCAGGAGTAACTGGGGAAGAGGGCTGTGAATGCCTTGTGGCAACTAATGATTTAGTCGGAATCCACTCTCCCCAGTCAATTTTATTTTTTTGGTAGCAAATAACATCTTTGTTGTAGTAGTTGTTGTTATTGTTCAATCACTGTGTCCAACTCTTTGTGACCCCATTTGGGGTTTTCTTGGCAAAGATACCAGAGTGGGTATCTATATACCAAAGAGATCATAGAAAAGGTAAAAGCATCTACATGTACAAAAATATTTATAGCAGGCCTTTTCATGGTGGCAAAATGTTGGGAACTGTGAGAATGTTCATCAATTAGGGAATGGCTGAACAAGTTGTGGTATATGAATGTAATGGAATACTATTGTGCATTAAGAAGTGATGAGTGGTCAGATTTCAGAAAAACCTACAAAGACTTTTGCAAACTGATGCAAAGTGAAATGAGCAAAACCAGGAAAACATTGTAAACAATATCAGTAACACTATCTGATGATCAACTGTGAATGACTCAGCTATTCCAGGCAACACAATGACCCAAGACAAGTACAAAGGACTCATGATGGAACATGCTATTGTTGACCTTCATACAAAGTTTGGTTAAAGGAGACAAATAGTAATATAAAATTTACATTGTTTATTCGTTATTCCCTTAAGGCTAGCAGTACTTGTGCAAGGAGTGCAGGACTAAAGTCTTGACTGATGAACAGAAGAATCATAAGACTTTCTATACATTTCAGAACCATCCCAATTCAGGATGACCATGTCACAAAACAACTTTATGACTTTCATTTGTTACCATCTATATGTGGAAAAGAGTTCCTTGGTTGTAAATGCAAATTGGCAATGACCAGAGCAGGGTCTATTTACATTTTATGGTCTCAGGATGTCTGTTTTGCTCTCATGTGGAGTAAGTCCCAAGATAAGGAGAATCTCACCCCTGGTCTTTAAAGTTGCTAACACAGGGAAAGGCATTTTTAAATCAACCAAAGCAGTTTGTTTGATTAATTCAGACTTTGGCCAAAATATGATATTTAATGATTATTATATTATATTCACATACAGATAAGGAACTGATGGACTCAATGCTGATACAAGCATACTTTTTTCACTTGCTTTAGTTTTTTATTTTTTTATGCCTTTTGATCTGTTTCTTCTTTCATAACTGACTAATATGGGAAATATATTTTATGCAATTGCCCATACGTAACCTATATCAAATAGTCTGCCATTTTAGAAAGAGGGTAGGAGAGACATTTAGCTCAAAATTTTCTAAAACTGAATGCTAAAAATTGTCATATATAATTGGGGGGGGAAAGATAAAATACTATCTTAAAAAGATACTGGAGTGATTTGCCATTTCCTTCTCTAGCTCATTGTACAAATGAGGAAACTGAGGCAAACAGGATTAAGTGACTTGCCCAAGGTCACACAACTATTCATTGTCTGAGACCAGATTTGAACTCATGAAGGTGAGTCTTCCTAACTCAAAGTCCAGGGTTCTATCCACTGTGCCACTTACAGTTACTCAATTGAGTGAGGGGTATAGAATAATAAGATCCCCAGTGAATTTATTATTTGGTGATTATTTTTTAAAAATTGGCTTGGTAGGACAAAACTCCTTGAAAGGCCCTCCTCTAACAAGGTAACTCTAATGCACATGATAGGATCATGCAAGAAGATATCTTAACAGTCGGTTTTTAAAAAATTATCATTTGAAAAGCAATGTCACTGGCTCAGTATCTGGGAACAAAATGACCACATTGAAAATGATTGATATAAACCACAAATGACTACTTTGGAGGCATGTAGAGAAAATGCTTGTTCAGGTCCAGGTGGTGCAATATGGCCTCCACGGTTCTTTCCAACACTGGAATTCTGTGGTGAAGGGCCTAAAACAGGGGGCTGCTGCTCACCAAAGGCACTAACCAGTGCCAGGGAGGATGCATTCACTCTACATAGTCTAAATAAAGGGAACATAGTTTAATAGAGGGAGGTCCTTCAGATGGCGAAGTCTTCCAGGGTGTCTTGCTTGCACATTGATGTTAATGAAAAGCATACTAATGGGGGGCTTATAAGAGGCAATGCTAGAAATCCAAGTCCTTAGAGTTACCCAAGAATCTGAGAAGCAGTCAGAAACCTTCTAGGAACCCAATCTGCCAGTGTGAGCTCAGGTTGGGTAAGTAACCCCAGAGGATAAATAATGCTACCAAGGATTCACACCCATTAAATTTACTCCTGAATGTGCCTAGCATTTGTACCCATGGAGACAATAATAAAATTCATCCTCAGTGAGATCCATGGCTGCACAAACAATGGGCCCAACAATCTGCACAGGAAAAACCAAGTGAATGAATGAATGAGCATTTATTAAGTGTTTACTATTGACCAAGCACTAGCATACAAACACATAAAGCAATGACTGTCCTTGACCTCATTCTAATGGGGGAACCAACACGTAAAGAGGAGTAGTGGCCAGGAAGGAGCACTTTGGTCTGAAAAGTTACATGGATGGCGAGTGGGCCATAGGAAAGTGTATTGGCACAGCCCATCCAGGGACAATGGCAGAGTTGATTTAATCATGGTTTGTAGTTCAGGGTTTAAGAGCTGGAAGTGGATAGAGAGGGAAGTGGGAAGGTGTGATCACTCCAAGAAAGGTGGTTGGCAAGGAGGAGATGACCAGACAACATGGAATGAAGTGAATGAAAAATGAGTATTACCCAGCTTACAATATTTATTGCAGGGTAAGTAGGTGACACAATAGATAGTGGACTGAGCCAAGAGTCAGGAAGACTCATCTTCCTGAATTCAAATCTTACCTCAGACACTTACTAGCTGTGTGTCCCTGGATAAGACATTTAACCCTGTTTGCCGCAGTTTCCTCATTTGTAAAATGAGCTGGACAAGGAAACGGCAAAACACTCCAGTATCTCTACCAAGAAAACCCCAAAATGTGGTAATAAAAAGTCAGACTTGACTGAAACTATGCTTTACAAATAGCTGAGGAAAGAAGGAAAGAAAATGGTAAAGGAGAATGGGAAAGATATACCCAACTGAATGCAGAATTCCTGACAAAAGCAAGGAGAGATAAGAAAGTTTTCTCAAATAAACAATGCAAAGAAATAGAAGAAAACAACAGAATGGGAAAGATGAGATCTCTTCAAGAAAATTAGAGATATCAAGGGAACATTTCATGCAAAAATGGGTAGGATAAAAGATAAAAATGGTACAGACTTAAGAGAAGCAGAAGAAATTAAGAAGTGGTGGAGGCGGAGCCAAGATGGCAGAGTAAAAGCACAAACTTGGCATGACCTCCTGCTCCAATCACTTCCAATACATGTAAAAAAAATTACTCTAAACAAACTTTAGAGCTACAGAACCTACAAAGTGACAGAGAGAAACAAATCTCCTGCTGAGGGAAGTCCAGTGGGAGGAAAGGAAGGAACTATCGCACCGAGCTGGGAGCCAAGCACAGTCCCTCATAAGCCTGGTGCTGGCCCCAGGGTGGCCCTGACCAGCGGCAACCAGAGCAGACTTCAGGAGAGTGAATCACCAGCAGCTGTGGTAGTTTCTGGACTTCCCAACCCATAAACATCAAAGACAAATTAAAAGATCAGTGTGGAACTCTGTTGGAACAGGGGCGGATGGAAGAGTCTGGTTGGGCCCCTGCCCCTGGTGCAAGATGTGGTGGAGGAACAGCAGCACAGCCACCACGTGGCTGACTCAGGAGCTCCTGGCCTACAGATCTTAGGGGACCAAGAGACCGTTCAGAGAGTAATTACTTTTACTTTAACCTGCTTGGATCTGGATCTCAGTCTTGGGTGGTGGTCCTGGGGTGTGTGGCCAGAGAGCCAGAGTTTGTGGGGGCTGTAGAGAGGGTACCCTCCTAATAGCTCTGGCAGCTGTGAAAACCCCAGCAATTTGGGACAAAGTTCTCTCCTCTCTGGAAGCAGAGTTCTACCTTGGCAGAGAGCTCAAAAGTCAAGTAACTGACTGGCAATATGAGCAAGCAGAGGAAACACAAACAGACCATAGAATCCTTTTTTGGGGACAAACAGGATCAAAGTATGAAGTGGGAGGAAGACAACGAATGAAGTCAGAACTCCTGCATCAAAAGCTTCCAACAAAAATATGATCTGGTTACAGGTCATGGAGGAGCTCAAGGAGGATTTTGAAAATCAAGTAAGAGAAGTGGAGGAAAAATTTGGAAGAGAAATAAGAATGATGAAAGAAAATCATGAGTCAACAGCTTGCTAAAGGAGACCACAAAATACACTGAAGAAAATAACACCTTAAAAAATAGAATAACTAAAATGGCAAAAGAGGCCCAAAAAGCCAGTGAGGAGAAGAATGCCTTAAAAAGCCTAATTTGCCAGAATTTGAAATTCCTTTGCAAAAACTCACTGAAGAGAATAACTCCTTCAAAATTAGATTGGAGCAATTGGAAGCTAATTTATGAGAAACCAAGATACTATAAAATAGATCCAAACAAATGAAAAAATAGAAGGCAATGTAAAATATCTCATTGGAAAAACCACTGACTTGGAAAATAGATCCAGGAGAGATAATTTTAAAATTATTGGACTACTGGGGTGGCTAGGTGGCGTAGTGAGTGGAGCGCCGGCCCCAGAGTCAGGAGGACCAGAGTTTGGTTCTGGCCTCAGACAGTTAACACCCACACAAAAAAACCTAGCCATGTAACCTTGGGCAAGTTACTTAACCCCAATTGCCCTCCAAAAGGCAAAAAAAAAAATTATTGGACTACCTGAAAGCCATGATCAAAAGAAAGAGCCTAGACATCATCTTTCAAGAAATTCTCCAGGAGCAGACAGTCTTCATATTTACCTGGAGAGGCTTATACAAACTGATGCTGAGTGAGAAGAGTAGAACCAGGAGAAATTTGTACACAATTACAGACACAATGTATGTGTGATGACCAACTTGGATAAACTGGACTCTTCTCAGCAATGCAGTGATATGTCAATACCAAAAGACTCATGATGGAGAGAAATATGTGCATCCATAGAAAGAACTGAGTTTATATCCAGGTGGAAGCAAAATACCTGATCTTTTTCCTTCTCTTGTTTGGTTTTATGTCCTCTTTACCATTTTTCATTCCATCTGATACAATCCTTCTTTATAACCTGACTAATGTATAATGTGAAAGTATTTACAGATCCTATACTTGACTATATGCCACCATGGCTGGGGAGGGAAAAGAGAGGGACAAAATGTGAAACTCAAGGAATTGTGGAATTGAATCCTGTAAACTAAAAGGAAACAAACAAATTAATTTAAAAATTAAATTAAATTTTAAAAAAAGACAAGAAAAAAAAGAAATTCTCCAGGAAAATTGCTCTGATATTCCAGAACCAGAGGGCAAAATAGAAATGGAAATAATTCACCAATGACCTCTTGAAAAAGATCCCAAAAATAAAACTCCTCTTGAAAAAGATCCCAAAAAGAAAACTCCTCTTGAAAAAGATCTCAAAAAGAAAACTCCTAGGAATATTATAGCCAAATTCCAGAGTTCCCAGGTCAAAGAGAAAATACTGCAAGCAGTCAGGAAGAAACATTTGAGTATTGTGGAAACACAATCAGGATAACACAAGACCTAGCAGCCTCTACATTAAGGGATCAAAGGGCTTGGAATATGATATTCTGGAGGTCAAAGGAGCTAAGACTAAAACCAAGAATCAGCTACCCAGCAAAACTGAGTATAATACTACAGAGGAAAATAAGGTCATTCAATGAAATAGAGGATTTTCAAGCATTCTTGATGAAAAAACCAGAGCTGAAAAGAAATTTTGACTTTGAAATACAAGAAGCAAGAGAAGCATGAGAAGGTAAACAGGAAAAAGAAATCATAAGGAACTTATTAAAGTTTAACTATTTATATTCCAACATGGAAAAATGATAATTGTAACTCCTAAGGCTTTTCTCAGTATGAAGATAGTTGAAGGAAATATGTGTGTGTGTGTGTGTGTGTATACACACACACATACATACATATGTATGTATAGGAGGGTGTATGTATATATATATGTGTGTGTGTGTGTGTGAGGGTGTGCATATGTTTGTACATATATACATAGAAGGCAGAGGATGATGTGAATATGAAAGGATATCTAAAAAATAAAGTTAAGAGGTGAGAGAGGAATATATTGGGAGGAGGAAGGGAGAGATAGATTAGGGTAAATTATCTCATATAAAAGAGGCAAGTGAAAACTGTTATAATGGAGGGGAAGAGCAGGAAAGTGAAAGGGAATGGGACAACCTTATTCTCATTGAATTTGGCTTAAGGAGGGAATAACATACACACTCAATTGGGTATCTTACCCTACAGGAAAATAGGGGGCTAGGGGATAAGAGTTGGGATGATAGAAGGAGGGTAGATTAGGGGAGAGGGTAGTTAGAAGCAAAAATTTTTGAAAAGGGATAGGGTCAAAGGAGAAAATAGAATAAGTGGGGGGCAGAAAAGGATGGAGGGAAATATAGCTAGTCTTTCACAATATAACTACTATGGAAATGATTTGTGTATCTACACATATACAACTTATATTGAATTGCTTATCTTCCCAGTGGGGGTGAGTGAGGAGGGAAGAAGGGAAAAAATCTGGAACTCAAAGTTTTAAAAATATATATTTTTTAAAAATTGTTTTTACATGCAACTGGGAAATAAGATATACATACAGTGTGGTATAGAAATCCATCTTGCCCTACTAGAAAGTTAGGGGAGGGATGGGGTAGGATATAAGAGAGAACAGATTGGGAGAAGGGGTATTCAGTAGGCTTGCTATGTTGGGGTGGGCGTAGGGAAAAGACAGGGAGAAAAATTGTAACTCAAAATCTTGTGGAAAGGAATGCTGAAAACTAAATATAAATTAATAATTTAAAAAAAAAGAAATTAAGGAGTGGCAAGAAGAAACAGAAGGACTATACAAGAAAGATCTTAACATCCCTGATAACCATGATGGTACAGTTACTAATCTAGAACTAGACGTCCTGGAGAATGAAGTCAAGTGGGCCTTAGAAGAGCTAACAATAAGGATATTGTAGGTGATGGAATTCTAGCTGAGCTTCTGAAAATCTTAAAACGTGATGCTGTGAATGGGCTGCCCTCAAAATGCCGGCAAATTTGGAAAACTCACAGTGGATTAGATTGGAAAAGATCAGTTTACATCCCAATCCTAAAGAAGGGCAATGCCAAAGAATTTCCAAATTATTGGACAATTGCAGTCATTTCACAGGCCAGCAAGGTTCTGCTTAAGATTCTGCCATCCAGGCTTCAGCAATATGCCAACTAAAAATCACCAGAAGAGCAGGCTGGTTTTCCAAGAGGCAGAACTAGAGACCAAATTGCCAACATTTAGGGTTAGGGTTAGAGTTCCAGAAAAACATCTGCTTCTGCTTCATTGACTACACTAAAATCTTTAACTGTGTGGATCACAACAAAATGTGGCAAGTCCTCAAAGAGAAGGGAATACTAGACTATCTTACTTGTCTCCTGTATGTGGATCAAGAAGCAAGTTAGAAATGAACACAGAACAACTAATTAAATTTTTTTTAAGCAATCGGGGTTAAGTAACTTGCTCAAGGTTACACGGCCAGATGTTTCTGGGTGGGTGCTAAGTGTCTGAGCCCGGGATTTGATCTCCAGGTCTATCTCAACACTGGAGCCGGTGCTCTTACTCACTGTGCTACCTGGCCGCCCCTATGCTTTTACTTTTAAAGGGTAGGGCTGCCATTGTCAGGGCTGACCGGATGGAGGGAAGGGACCTCAGTGCATAAATAAAGGTTAGAGCTGATTGAGAGGAACTAGTGACTTTAGTGCATAGATAGTTTAGATGAGATTTGGGCCAGCCTGGAGACATGAAGAGATTAAGTAAGAACAAAGGAGTCACAAGGTGTTGCTTAGGCTGAGTGATAGGGGGAAGGGGCAGAGTTTGAGGCTGGGAAAGGGATTTCACAGATTACAATTTTACAATACAAATTGCAGTTCAGACTGCACAGACTGGTTTTACAAATTGGTTCCACATATTGACCTAGACCCCAGGTACCCCATCAGAAAGCACTGAGCCTAGAAGAGACAAACTTAGCAAGGAGGTTAAGCAGACTATGATTAGGAGTGGGACCAGGAAAGGGGCAAGTATAGGGAAAAGCCAGGACCACCATGAGGAAGAGGAGGAACCTGGTGCACTAAGGGTTTCATGAATTTCTTCCATCCAATTGGCCTTTTCCAGTATATTTTTGGTGTGGAGTTCTACCTGTTGAGAATTATTGATATCCATGCAGCAGGAGGTGTTAGCTAGGGCACACCCCACTAGAGGCCAGCAGATAATCTAAGGCTATGCCATTGTCCAGGATCACATTGGCCAGGGAATCCAGAGACTACTGGATTTCCCGAAGGCTAAATGCAGTCTTGGTTGCCAAGGCATGAGATATTTTGATCCCTTTTGAAGATACCAAAGAACATTGTCCCCCAAACCCCATTTAACTAGTTTTAAGGAGAAGTGCTGGGCTTAGTGATGTTATATCTATTTATAAATAGTCAGAGGAGGTGTGAGAAATCCCAGGGAGCACATCTCATAGTTCTTGTAAGGGGTCAGATACCTAGTAGCCAAGACAGCAGGTCTTGGGTCCTGCCAGGTGGTGGCATTGCGCTTGACCTCGTCCCCAGAATTCACACTCTCTGACCCACCCATCCCACAAAGAAAGGAATATCCTTGGGGAGCAGAAATAGGGCCCGTTTGTAGCAGGCCTTGAACATGGAGTCTCCATGGGCCAGTTAGATTGCTTGACAATGTTCCCCGCAAATGAGTCACCTGCAAGTGAAAGGTGCTGAGCCTAAAAGACACAAATCTAGCAAAAGGATTAAACAAACAAGGGCCAAAAAGGAGTAAGAGAAAATTGACCAGAAGTGGGGTGAGTATGGGCTAGTATAACCCATTACTCAGACTATTTCACTGTCCTTTATATTTTCCCATAGACAAGATATCAAAACAGCAAGATCTCTTCTGCTTTACAAATCATTACATTAATTTAGCAATAAATTTATCTTGCAAATGAAAGTTTTAATAGGCCTTTTAAAATCACACTAGAGATTTAAAATTTCTTCTAAAAGTATTTTCCCTTCTTTTAAAACAGTTCAAGATTCATAAAACTTTTAAAATGATCATAAGCAGTTTGCATAACTTTCTGCACATGTTCTAATCCTAGATAAGAATAATATTTCATTTTCCAGTAAGCTAACACAAAAGAGCGCAGATCTTTTACTGACTCCTTGCTCTGATCATAGAAACCTGCTATAGAAGGAAAAAATGGACCTGTGACATTCCAAATACGACAGGATAAAACATCCTTGATTCTGTTTAAATTCAGGTTAGTTACAGATATCCAACCATGAGGTACCCCATCACAACCTATAATGAACTGCTTATCTTCCCAGTAAGGGTGGGTGACAAGGGAGAAAGGGAATGAAACTGGAATTCAAAGTTTTAAAATCAAATGTTTAAATATATATATATATGTGTGTATATATGTATATATATATATATATATACTATTATTAATATTATCTTACATGTAACTGGGAAATAAGACATACAGGCACTGGGGCATAGAGATCCACTGTGCCCTACTGGAAAGTTGGAGGGAGTTTGGTAGACGGTATGGGAGAGAGCAGAGTGGAGGAGGGGATATTTTGGGGCGGTGGGTAGGGGAAAAACGGGGAGAAAATTTGTAACTCAAAATCTTGCAGAAATGAATGATGTAAACTAGAAGTTGATAAAGCATTTGATGAAAAAAAAAAGAAAAAAGATGTTGGTATCACTGAATTTAGCCGAAGGAGATAGCAGAAATTCTTGTCCCTGCCCATTGCTTGGCAGAGGCGAGGGCTTATGGGTGTGGAACACTGCATACCCTCAAGACCTTTTTTAATGTGTTGGGTGGTTTTGCTGAACTCTTTATGCCCCTCTTTTTATTGTTTGTTCTATGAGATGACTCTGGGACTAGGGGAAAGGAAGGGCAATATCAGGAAATGTAGGTGATGTAAAAAAACTGATATCAATGAACATTTATTTTAGGGGAAAAAAATCGTGACTCCAATTGAAGAGTTCCCAGGGTCAGAATAACTTTGACCTTGTAATAGTCTTTTCTCAAAGGGCCTTGGTTTCTTTCCCTGGAAAATTGGGATTTGGACAAGACAGTTCTTTCAGCTTAGTTGTTCAGTAGTTTCCAATTCTTTGTGACCCATTTGGGATTTTCTTGGCAGAGATACTGGAGGGATTTGCCATTTCCTTCTCCAGCTCATTTTTCAAATGAGGAAACTGAGGCAAACAGAGTTAAGTGACTTGCCCGAGGTCACACAACTAGTAAGTATCTGAGGTAATTTTGAACTCAGGAAAATGAGTTTTCCTGACTTTGGGCCTGCCTCTCTATAAACTATGGCGCCACCTAGTGGCCTTCCAACTTTAGTAATCAGAGGTTATTATTAACATTGTATCTATGGAACTGTCATCAGGCAGACAGCAGGGGTTTGGCGCCCCCTTGTGGCAATTTCTAAACCAAAAACAGCAGACAGCTGATATCTGTCCAGAAAATCCTAATCTACCCTAGGATCAATGGCTCTAGCTGATGGCAAAGCCTATGAGCTCTGGACAGAAGTACTCAGAGGACCTGAAAGGGACCTTCAGCATCCAGCCCCCTCATTTGAGGGAGAAGGAAGCCAAGGGCCAAAGAGAAGCAGTGATTTTCCTGGCCTCCTGACTCCCAAATCAATATTCTTTCCCATACACAGCTGTGCCCCTGACTCAAGGTGCATTTAAATTCTAGGCCCCCCAAGTCAGACTTTGCAAATAACGCACATTCCAGGTTGCCCTTTCCTGGACTTCTCAGGTCCAGGACCCTGGGCTCATAAGCTGCCTCATGCCTGGTCCCTGGTGTGCCTTCACACCCTGAGCCCCAGTTGGCTCAGCTGGAAAATGAAGGGGTTAGATTAGATGGTCTCTGAGGTCCCTGCCAGCTCTTGAATAACAACCCCGATATAAGAACCTGACAGCATCAAGGTTATTTACAAAACTGTAGAGATCCACGTGCTGCCCACATCTCCTTCTCTCCACCTTCCGCTTGGTCCTTCTTTTAGCCTAATTAAATCAGGCTCATAATTAACTCATTAGTCATGGTCCTGTGAGCCTACATCTGTCTTCTCCAAAGTTTCTTGGGCAGCAGTAACCCTGCAGTGCCCACATTTCCTCCCCCCAGCCCCTCCATCCTCCTTGTATACCCAGGCTATTGCAATAGCCCAGTGCTTGGACTCCCTGCCCCAAGTCTCTCCCCACATCAGTCCATCCTTCATGCAATTGCCAAAGTGATTTTCCTAAAGTTCTCCCTGTCACCCCCAGGATCAAATATAAAATCCTGCTTGGCTTTCAAAGTCCTTCTTAAGCAACACACACACACACACACACACACCCCATACACACACCACACAGACACTACACACACCCCAACACAACACACACATACACCCCACATACCCACATACAACACACACAGAGAACACACCACACATACCACACTCCCATACACACATATACTGCACACACTCCACACACATACCCCAAATACACACCACACACGCACCCCAACACCACACACACAGATGCCACATACCACACATCCATACACACACATACTGCACACACTCCACACACACCCCAAATACATACCACACAAACATATATACACACATACAATGCACACTACACACACCCCAACACAACACACACATACACCCCACATACCCACATACAACACACACAGAGTACACACATACCACATACCACACACACATACCACATACACCACACACCCATACACACATACTGCACACACTCCCTCCACACACATACCCCAAATGCACACCACACACGAACCCCATACCTCCCACACACACATATATACACACACATACAACATACACACACACATACACACACGCACACACACCCTTTTTCATTTTCCTACACTATCTTCCCTCTGTCCCCTGTCCCCCAGTCACACACACTCTTCCACTGCAGTGACCCAGGCTTCCTTGTTGACTCCCTGACTCCAGGCATTTTTCTGCAATCACAGAATGCTCCCCCTCCTTGTCTCCATTTCCTGGCTTCCTTCAAGTCCCACTAAAGTCCTACCTTCTCCAGGGGGCCTTCCCTGAGCCCTCCTAAATCTTAGGCCTTCCCTCTGTCGATTATTTCCAATGTGTCTTGCACATTTCCTGTCTGTGCATAATTATTTACATGGAGTCTCCCCCTCTAGACCATGAGCCCCTTAGGAGCACTTAGCACAGTTCTGGGTATGCAGTAGGTGCTTAATAAATGCACATTCCCCCCGGTTCTCACCATAATCCAGTCCAAAATAAAACACACTAAGGGCACTGGACAAGTGGGGGAAGAAAGTGCTGTGTGAGGCCTGAGGGGAGAGTCTGGGGAGCTGTTCTTACCATTGCTCTCACATGGTAGGCCCTTGGGAATACTTGTTGGCTTGGTAGCATCTGAGCAGGGCCCTGGAGCATGAACAAGACATAGATAGACTGGTAGAGAGGATGTTTAGCATGGAGATCAGACAGAAGGGCAGGAAAGGATAGGCCACAGACTCAGCTCAGTTCAGTAGGCATGGGGCCCCTACTATGTGCCAGGCACTGTGGGAAAACTAAGGCAAAGATGGAGCCATGCCCACCATCAAGGAGCTTACACACAACAGGGGCACAGAAAACAAGTATAAGAACAAAATAAGAGCAGACTTTGGGGGGGGGATCCTGGTTGGGGGGGGGTCTTGGAGGGGGCAGCCCTTGAGCCAACCCTTGGAGGGAGGCAGGGGCTCCAGCAGACGTGAGTCAGGCGAGCTCGGGGACAACCTTGGCAAAGGCTGGGAAGTCATGCATGGAGGACACTTGGCCCAAACATAAAGTATGTGGAGGGAGAGTAAAGCTGAAAGTCTGTAAAGATGGGCGGGAGCCCAGGCGAGAAGGGGTTTATATTTATCCTAGAGACCAGCTTCTTGAGCAGAGCAGTCACATCCTGGGACCCAAGCTTGGGGCATATCTGTGTTTAAAACGGCTGGTAAGCAATCAGGCTGGGAAATCAGGGTGGTGCCTGTTTGCAGAGGGCCCTGGAGGCCATGCAGGGGGATGAACTCTGTTCTGTAGGCAAGTGATCCAGCCAATCCCATGGACATTTGGTACATCTGCACTCCCTCAGCTCCTACATTCCACAGGTCTTGGGCTCCGGGGTTTATGGGATGAGTTGGGGATAAAGGGAGACAGAAAGCACAGCAGCCTACCTCCTCCTCACCTAACAGTTCAGATCTCTAAGCAAAAGCCACTGACCTAAAGTCTAAGGTTTAGAACCTGCAGCCCCGAAGTCACCTTGCCAACCTAGCAGAATGTAAGCTCCTTGAGGTCAGGTACTGCTTCATTTCACTTTGCCCGTGCCGCAAGTAAAGGAGACCTATAATTAATGTTTGTTTGTTGAATTAAATTCCCAGTGCCTGCCAATAGCCCAGGCAGAGATCCGGGGTCACTGTAGGTAGCTAAACAACATGGCAGGTGGCTGAGTGGCTTCCTCCTTTCTCATATGGTTCCAGGGAACCAAAATGGGCATGCCCAAGACTTGTAAAGTAGTTATCAAAGTGAGAGCCCTGGGCACAAATACCTGAAAGGGAAATAGATTATATATACCCATTCCTCGCAAGGAACTCCCAGCTCTCCGACCTACCCCAGGCGATAGAAGATCTCTGGTGCTATCTCGCCACCTAGTGGCCTTCTGGGGTACCAGGCTCCATCCTCTTCCTCCCTTGATCCTTCCAGAAAAGTGCAAACAAACCTTCCTCCTCTAATTCTGATGTTATCAGGCATGAGTTGGAGCCAGAAGGTATCAGAGAGCCAGAGGTATCATGAGAGCCAGAGCCGATTGTTAAATTTTCATCATAAGCATTTAACACCTCAGAAATCAGCAAACAACTCAAAGCAAGGTTTGAGTTATTTTGTTGACTGTCCAGACTTAAGAAAGCGATGGAGAAAATGGTGATGCAGACTAAATTTTAAAGTGTGTCATATTTATGTTACATTATTTCCCTGGAGAGCAGGTTGTTAAACATTTCCCAGCACACCCTTGGGCAGAGGACTGGGATCAGTTTGTTTTTCCCCCAAAGGCAGATTCCTCAGAAAAGTAAAAATAGTATAAAAGGGAATCTAGCTTGGCAAAGCCCAGGGATCTTGACCAGTTCACCACAGTCCAGATATCACTTGACTGGGTCCAATTCAAGTCAATTCCAAAAGGATTTATTGAGGGTCCACTATGTGCCAGATACAGTGCTGGGTCCTGGGGATACACACCAGAAAAAAAAAAAACAGTCCTTACCTTCAAAGAGTTTCCATTCTCTTGACCCACTGGCCCCATTCCTGTTTGGGCTATGAAGGATCATAGATTAGAGCTGGAGGAAATTTTAGGCCAACCCCCTTATTTCATAGATGAAAAAAAATGCTGAGAATTTCCCCAGGGTCACACAGATAGTATCTGAGTCAGGATTTGAACTCACATCCCAGCCCAATGATCTAGCTGCCTACAGAAGGAATCAGCTGGAGATGCAGAGGGTCAAACCTAGGGCCTTATGTGTGAGTAACTGTTTAACTGAACACAGTCCCTCACTACATTCACTTCTTAAAAGCTCTGGTTTCCTTCTAAACTCAACTCAAGTATGGTCTTTGGCAGACCTACGCTGGCCCCTCTGTGCCCATCCTCCAGGTAATGGTGCCTGCTGTAATACACCCCTCCCCCCGCCGGGTTAGCTTGTTATGCTTCAGCATGTGCTTTATGTGTACGTACATGTACATCTCCCCCTAGAGAATATGAGCTCTTGGTGGGGGAGGAGAGGACTGGAAGAGCCATTTCTGTCTTTGTATCCCCTGATCTAGCAATGTGCCCAACAAATAACACTGTTCAACCATCCTTCAGTTGTGTCCAACTCTTATGACCCCGTTTGGGGTTTTCTTGGCAAAAATGCTGGAGCAGTTTGCCATTTCCTTCTCCAGTTCATTTTATGGTGAGGAAACAGGCAAACAGGGTTAAGTGACTTGCCCAGGGTCACACAGCTAGTAAATGTCAGAGGCTGGATTTGAACTCATAAAGATGAGTCTTCCTGACTCCAGGCCACTATGGTGCCCCCTAGAGGCCTTTTTTTCTGACAGATAATAGGTACTTAATAAATGTTTGATAATTTGATTGCTATTCAAGTTCTAAGTCTGGAAATTAGGAGGCTGGGTGTGAAGAGAGGGAGGTGGGAGGGAGGACCCGCCCAAAGATGATTAATTTCTTTTCTTATTTTAAAACCCGCCTCTTGAAGTTCTTATTGAGTTCCTGCATCTGGTCTAAGGACAAATCCTATTTCTCAGCTTGCTGGCACATAAGAGCATAGTATTGGGGCGGCCAGGTAGCACAGTAAGAGCACCCTCCCCAGAGTCAGGATGACCTGGGATCGAATCTGGGCTCAGACACTTAGCACCCACCCA
>NW_027185798.1:16903439-16904706 GCF_028583685.1 Petaurus breviceps papuanus
AATCTGGGCTCAGACACTTAGCACCCACCCAGAAACACTTGGCCATGTAATCTTGAGCAAGTTACTTAACCCCAATTGCTTTTAAAAATAAAAAAAAAATATGAAAGCATAGTATTCTACTCTAAGTGACATGGGATTGAGGTCTCTAAAGCCTGTTTCCTCATCTGTAAAATGGCAGAGTTGAATTAAATAATCTCTAAAGTACGTAAATACACACACACACACACACCTCATTCCTCTGGTTTCCCAGTAGTGGTCTTCCTGAATCCAAGCTAACCAGATAACTGGTGATAGTAATGCTTTGACCCAAGGAATTAGCCTTAGTATTGATTTTTGTTCCCATAACTTGAGGGCATCCTAGTGACTGACTCATATTAGGTGCTTAATAATAAATGTTTATGACTGCTGAATTCACACTCATACCCCTGGACCAGAGATATCTGAGTGGTGGTAGATGCAGCTAATTCTAGCCCAGTTCTCGCCCAGTGTTGGTGGCCAGCCCTTGGTCCCCACAAACCCCTCCCCAAGCTAGTGTTCCAGTGAGATAGGCACAGTCCTTTCATGTTCTCCTTAAGAGCAGGCAAGACCTCAGACTATTCATCAGCACTTGAGTCACACCTGTTTACTTAACCTACAAATATACACCTAGCACACACAGTCTCTGTGTGTGTGTGTGTGTATTCTTCTGAGAACATCTAGGATCACAGACTCTGATCTGGAAGAGACTTTGGATATCATCTATTTCTACCCTTGTTTTTAAAAAAACATATATTTTTATCTTTAGTTTTCATGTCACCTACATTTCCCAATGCATGCCAAGTCCTCCTCCCAGAGTAAAATCATTTGTAACAAAGAATAAAAAAAGGGGGGGGAAGTAGTTCTGCCAAACCAAGAGATTAAAAAAAGTCTACCATTCCATACAGGATGCCACTTGTTGCAAACAAATATGGAGAGGTGCCTGCTTCTATCTCTTCTCTTTTTTTTATTAAATACTATTTTATTTTCCCCTAACTACATGCAAAAACAATTTTTAACATTTTTTTAAGTGTTGAGTTCCAAATTCTATCCCTCTCTTCTTCCCCTTCTCCCTCACCTTCCCCATCCCTGAGACAGTAAGCAATATGATAGAGGTCATGCATTTGCAATCATGTAAAACATTTCCATATTACTCATTTTGTGCAGGAAAAACTAAAAAAGAAGGAAGGAAGGAAGGAAGGAAAGAAGGAAGGAAGGAAGGAAGGAAGGAAGGAAGGAAGGAAGGAAGGAA
>NW_027185798.1:16904716-16949997 GCF_028583685.1 Petaurus breviceps papuanus
AGGAAGGAAGGAAGGAAGGAAGGAAGGAAGGAAGGAAGGAAGGAAGGAAAAGAAAGAGAGAAAAACAAGATATTTCAGTCTGCATTCAGACAACATCAGTTTTTTCTGTGAAGGCAGATAGCATTTTTCATCATTAGCCCTTTGGAATTGTCTTGGATCATTGCATTACTAAGAATAACTAAGTCATTCACAGCTGATCATCATACAATGTTGCTGTTGCTTTGTACAATGTTCCCTAGGGTTTTGCTCATTTCACTTTGTATCAGTTCGTGTACATCTTCCCAGGTTTTTCTGAAATCATCCTGCTGGTTATTTCTTATAGCATAATAATACTCTATTACAGTCACATACCACAACTTGTTCAGCAACTCTCCAATTGGTGGGCATCCCTTCAATTTCTAATTCTTAGCTACCATAGAAAGAGATGTCATTCTATCTCTTCTTTGGGAGACAAACTTGGTCATTTTAATTTTGCAATGTTTGGTTTCAATTGTTACTGTAGTTTGAGCCCAAATCCTTCATTTAACACTACCCATGCAATCTGGGGCATCATTTAAATTCTTTGAGCCTCAGTTTCTCAGTCCTTAAAATGGAACTGACTAGATGATCTCTGAAGTCCTTTCCAGCTCTGGATCCCTAATCCTATCATACTGTGAGTACTACATGTCACACATATTCCCTGCCTATTCTGCACAATCACATATGTGACTCAATACTGAAAGGACTTGTCACTTTCATAGGTTTTCAGTAGAGGTCCCTTGGTCCTCGCCCACAACTGCATCTGTTGAAAAGACAGACAGTTTCTAGCTTAATCTCTTCCTTCAATTCTTTAGGTGGTATTTTGTAACTATGAGACTTCTGGTGAAGGATTGGGCAG
This sequence comes from Petaurus breviceps papuanus, assembly GCF_028583685.1. Classification (NCBI taxonomy): domain Eukaryota; kingdom Metazoa; phylum Chordata; class Mammalia; order Diprotodontia; family Petauridae; genus Petaurus; species Petaurus breviceps. Next base: position 16,905,594 of record NW_027185798.1, read on the forward strand.
GTCTGGCGCTTCCCCACCCACACATCATGGCGACCATATTCAACATGGCAGCTCAAACAGGAAATTCAAGTAGACCAGCTTCTTCTAGCCCCTTGACTGCTTTTTTTCTGATTTGTGGTTCCTCTTCTGAGGTGGTCACTGTACAGGTGAGTTTACACTGTTGAGTAGGTTTGATATAGATATGTCTAGGCCCTTGAAGGTGATCTTGTGGGTCTGAGAGATCCAGAGGTCCACAGGGGAACCTAATTGACTGGCAGCCAGCAGAGTTTCTTCACTGGAGATGACCACTAGTAGAAAATGACCAGAAGTTGTTTGGACAATACCAAGAAGGGTGAAATATGGATATTTTTTTTCAGCCATACTGAAAATTGCTTCATATTTAGATGTTGTAAATAACCTCCCAAGGAATAGTTGTAATAAGTTACTGAATCTGACTTTCAGTTACTGTGTCCTATCCTTCAGCATTTCTCATGATACTTGCCCATCCCTGATTTATATTTTACACTGAATATACATCTTTTAGAGAAACTCACAATGTGAACCCAAACCTAGGGCTTGGAGCCCTGGAGCACGAGGGTGGGGACTTGGGAGGAAAGGGGGCCTAGACCACTTCTCACTAGAGGCCAGTCTTCCCCAGGACTAAACCTGTCTGGAGCAGATACCTGGTCCATAACCTAGAAGGAATGGATTCAGCGCAACTCTTTGAGCCCACCAGGAGTTATTAATGGGCAGCTAGAGATTAAACTCACTGAGGGCAGAGAACCTTGGAAGGAAAAAAAAATCTCTTTCATTTCCTCAAGATGGCAAACTCCACCCATCAAAACTGGAAAAGAAATAGAAAACCTCTCTTAGGGAAGTCTCCATGGAGGCTGTTGGGTCCAACACACTGTTTGGGTGCTAAGCTTATCCTCAGGCAGCCTTCCTGATGGGCTAAAAATGGCCCAGATGCCTCATGCCTGGAGTATCACAGGTTTACATTCAGCAGAGTACCAGGCCTGGAGCCAAGAAGACCTGAGTTCAAATTCAACCTCAGACACTCATTAGCTGTGTGACCCTGGTCACAAGTCTGGAAACCTGTTTGCCTTGGTTTTCCCATCAGTAAAATGGGAATCATAATAGCACCTACCTCCCAAGGTAGTTGTAAGAAGCAAATGAAATTTGACTTGTAAAGCGCTTAGCATAGTGTCTGGTACATAGTAAGTACTATATAACTGTTAGCTGTTATTAATTATTATTAATATTATTATTATTATTAACCCCAGTCTTCTTGACTTGAAGGCCAACTCCCTACTCACTAGAGTGCACTGCCACCCTCTTTCAGCTCAAGCATTTTATATGAATGTCAGTCATTCAATGGCAGCCTTAGCCAGTGTGTGTGTGTGTGTGTGTGTGTGTGTGTGTGTGTTCAAGGGATTTCCAGGAATGGAATTTAATTACATTAAGAACTCCACTGGAGCCTGAGGAGTGGACGCAAAATTAGGCAGATGTCAGAGGCTCAGTGGGAAGAGCCCTGGTTCTGGAGTAAGGTCCCAGGTTCAAATTCTACCTGTGTGTGTCCCAATCTCCCTGGGCCTCAGTTTCCTCATACCAAAATGAGAGGGTGGCTTAGGTGGCCTCTAGGGTCCCGTTCCACTCTAAATCTGTGACCCTGTGATGAGAACCCATCAAGGTTATCACCTCCGAATGATCCATCCCCACATTCCCAGCCCACCCAGTGGAAAGACTCAGACCAGTCCAGGACCAGATGAGAATGAACTTGTCCATCTCTGGCCAGTTCCCCACGAATCCGGGACTAGCTCCTGGGTCAGGGAGAGGACCACACTGCTCTTCATTGATACCAATCTGTGCGCCATTCTAAGGACCCTTGGTGCTCCATGAAGAGCTCTGAACTATATTCATCCACCAAGAAACAAATCAGCCTGTGGCTAATTTCAGTCACTCCGGAAAAGAGGATGTAGACAGCTGAGCAGGCGTAAAAAGACCTTAAATTTAGAGCGGGTGGAAAGCAGATCTGTAATTTTCATACGCTGAAAGTAAACCTGTGACGCTTTAGGCATGAGGCATGCGGGCTGTTTTTAGCCCAGCAGGAAGGCTGACTGAGGATAACCTCAGCATCCATGCACCCAAACAGTGTGTGAGGCCCGCCAGCCTCCCCAGAGCCTATGCCAGAAAGGCAGCCTTTCTCCTAGAAGATGGGCTTTCTAGTTCTTTTCCTGTTTCGTGGGATGGAATTTGCCATCTTGAGGAAATGAAAGACTTTTTTTAAAGGTTCTTTGCCCTCAGTCAGTTCAATTCAACAAATACTTAAATCAGTAAACACTGGAGGTAAAAAGATAGGTATGAAATAGTCCCTACCCTATATAGGATCCTATTTTCTATTTGGAGAGAAGGTATGTAGGACAGGGCTCTTAACATTTTTGATGTCATGGCCCCCTTGGGAATTTTAGAGCAGTCTATAAACACCTTCTTAGAATAATGTTGTTAAATGAATAAAATAAAATAGTTATTCAAAATTTTTTCAAAATAATTATTATTTCAAAATTATTCAATTTTTTTTTAATTTATGAGTTCTCCCAGATAAAGAACCCCTGACATACACAAAAAGAAATTTAATCTGAGGAGGGAGAGAATGCTAACAACCACTATGAGATAAAGAATGGCTTCCCATAGGAGACAGCACCTGAGCTGAACTGTGAAGGAAGTTAGAGATTCTGAGAGGCAGAGCTGAGGAAGGGAAGCCCTTCTGGGCATGGGGCACAGCCTGGGCAAAGGCATGAAGGCAAGAGATTGGGTGACAAGTTCAGGGAGTGGCATGTTAGCTGGAATGATGGGTGTGTGAAGGGGATGTGAGATAAATTTGGAAAGGTAGTAGGTAAGAGCCAGACTGAAGTGCCTTAAATACCAATCCCAATAGGGAACCACTGGATATTTTTGAGTAGGGGAGTGACATGGTCAAAAGACATTTGCCTTAGGAACATTGTGAGGACAGCCATGTGGAGGACAGATTGAACTGGAATCAGAAAGACCAAGTCCCAGTGAGAGGTTATAAGGGCTTGGATTGGGAACAGCTTGAAGGTGTCATCTCAAAGCAGGAACTGGGAAGATAAAAGTCTAAATAACTGTGATAGAAAATAGGGTGGGGAATGTGTGGGAAGATGTCAGCATGTTAGGATCTCGAGGAGCCCAGATCCCTTATAAACACTCCAGTGATGCTCTTTAAAAGATGGACCAGAATAAACAATGACAAAGAAAATCAGCTACAAATTCTTCAGTCCAGTCCAGGAGTGCACACAAAGGATGACCAGAATCCTGCAAAAGTGCACAGCAAAGACACATTGGGGCAGCTGGCAGAAGAAAGGGAGACAGAGCCATCTCACAGCAAGAGACAAGGCCAGATCAGTGTCCGTGTGGGGCAACTCAGTGCATGGGGCAAGCTGCTGATCCTATCCTCTGAAGCAGACAGAGCCAGGACGGTACCCAGCGTGGGATGGGGCCTCTCCCCTGGCAGGAGACAGGGCTACATCAGCAGCTGGATTCATATGAGGGAGAGATGGAAGGGGAGCTTTAAGACACCACAAGTCTCACATCCAAGAACATGATAAATGCATACGAAAGGTTATATAAGGTATATAAGGTCCAAGGAAGGAAAGTCACTTGAAGAATGATGGAATTGGGGGAGACTTCATGGAAAAGGTGGCATTTGAGCAGGATGAAAAATAATGACATTTATATTATCTGTCAAAGTCTGCAAAGCTCTTTAAAATATTCTCTTGATTCTTACAATAACCCTGTGAATTAAGCACTACAAGTATTATTCTCCCCATTTTACAAATGAGGAAACTGAGGCTTAGAAGGTCAGTGACAGGAGAGGAAACTCCATGCAGTGGAATTTCTGTCCTGGATCTGACACATCATTTTTGTGACTGTAGACAAGTCAATTCCCATCTCTGGTACTCAGTCTTCCTCTCTGTAAAATGAGCAAATGACCTGTATGGTTCTTCTCCACTCTAAATCTATGTGCCCAGGATCACACTTGGAACAAAGAGTCCGTGGTGGGACTGAACCTCTCTCCAGCTCCAGAGTTCTTACCCTCCACACCAGGAGACAACTTCCTGGCCAGAGGTGGGGAAGGGACAGCTCCATGGAGGACAGGGCAGGACTGTCAGGAGCTCCTCTTCCTGGGTGTAGACCACCAGAATTTGTCTCTGAATTCTTGTCTTCCCCTAGGAAAATGAGGGCCTGGGGAGATGATTCATGGACAAAGAGACTGGCAGAATTTCTTTACCAATCAATTCTAATGAACCTCTTTCTTCCTCTGGGCTCTCATGTTGCAAAAGGGGCAGAAGTCATGGGACAAGGGAAAGGGAGGCCATCAGGCTCCCTACTTTAATGTCCCAGGCTATATTCCATTTCATCAACTTGGGGGTCTTCTGTTTTTTTGAGTCCTGGACCCTTCTCAGTTGAAGTCTATGATCTCCTCAGAATCAAGTTTTGGAGTACATATAATAATAAAATATCCCAGATTGCAAAAGAAACCAAAAGCTGGTGAAAAGTGAAGATATAATTTCTTCCTATTCAAGCTCACAGATCCCTGTGATGCCTATTCACAGACCCCCAGGGCCTGCTTCAGGTTAATTTTGGACTTGGCCAGTGAGGGGATTTTGGCAGTCAGAGGGGCAGCCTGGGGGGGAGTTTCAGGCTGAGGACCCTCCTGTGATGGCTGGGGACAGGACAGGCCCTTATAAAGCCAAACAAAGAAACTGCTAAAATGGGTTAATTCAGCCTTCCCTGGCTAAGCCATCCAGCGACATGCTAATACCCAAAGAAATCAGCATTGGAGGACCTGTCCCATTGAGATCAATCTGGAAAGGTGGGTGAGCTGAGGAAGGCATCCTGGAATCACCTGCTTTATATGCCTGAATCCTGGACAAACCAATCGGGTTTGCTGTCAGAAGATAATGAACAGAGGTCAGCAAGAGGCGGCACAGAGGGACAACCTTCAAGCTTCCAAGAACTAGAAAAGAAAAACCATCAAGTTTGGGCAACTTAATAACAAGACCTCAGTCTTAATTCTTCGTTCTTGTCTCAGCAGCTTGTGCAGGAAGGTCATTCCTGGGCACACAAATGAACCCAGCCTGCTTTCCTGATGCAAGAAAGAGGGTCTGTGCTCAGGCCGACCTGAGCCTTTGGGATGTTGAGCTTTGCAGAGGAAGAAAGAATCAGAAAGGGGAGAAAATCCGAGGAAAATAAAGAATCTGAGCTGGGAGGGACCCTTCAATGACCTACTGTGATTTCTCTGCTTGAAGCATGAATCCCTAGCATTTCCAGCAGGGACCATCCAGTCTCTGCTTAAATACCTCCAGGGACTAGGAACTCAGTGTTTTTCAAGGCAGCGTTCTTTATTACTGTTGGATAAATCCTCCTATAATCCACAGGTCCTAGAGCTTCCCTCTGGGTCCAGGCTAAACAAGTACCCTCCCTCTTCCACCTAAAAGCCCTTCAGAACACAAAGATGGGGTGGGGTGGAGGAGGGGGAGCAGGCAGCACCACAGGACAGTCAGTATGCTGGAGATGGCCTCTAATCCCCATCCTCTTAAACTGGCCCCCCAAAGCCTAACACAATACTGCAAGTGTGGCCTGCCCAGGGGAGAATGCTCTGCACCCAGTGGGCGCTTAAGAAATGTTTTTTCATATATTCATTCGAGAATACATACAAAGGCTCTCACCTTACAATCCACTGGGCTGAGCAGGCTGGCCAGAGCTCTACACAGGTCTCTTGTTTAAAGCGGCCTCCTCCATCCCATATTTGCCTATGTGGAAATGTTTGCATTTGCTGTTGATGGTGAAATTCATTTAAAAAAAAAAAAAGAGAGGGCAGCCAGGTAGCACAGCGAGTAAGAGCACCGGCTCCAGTGTGAGAACGACCTGGAGATCGAATCCCGGGCTCAGACACTTAGCACCCACCCAGAAACACCTGGCCGTGTAACCTTGAGCAAGTTACTTAACCCCAGTTGCTTAGGGGCGGCCAAGTGGCTCAGCGAGTAAGAGCACTGGCTCCAGTGTTGGGACGACCTGGAGATCGAATCCCGGGCTCAGACACTCAGCACCACACCCAGAAATAACTGGCCGTGTAACCTTGAACAAGTTACTTAACCCTGATTGCTTAAAAAAAAAAAAAAAGAGAAATGAGAAAATCTACCTGCCTCCCTTCCTTGCAGAAACAGGGGAGTGACACTGTGTCAATAATAGCTAACATTTCTACAATGCTTAACATTGCCAGGCATTAAGGGCTTTGCAAATGTTATTTTGTCTGGTCTTCACAAGAGCCTTGGGAGGTGGGGGCTATTATTATTCCCTATTTTACAGATGAGGAAACTGAGGCAAACAGATTAAATGTCTTGCCCAGGGTCACACAGCTAATAAAACATCAGAGGCAGGATTTGAACTTGGGTCTTCCTGACTCCAGGTCCAGTGTTCTATTAACTATGCCATCTAGGGATGTTGAGGTTTAGGGGCACTGGGATCCTGAAATAGCAACACACAGGTCCTGCCCAAATGAATTCAACTCATGTCTTCTTCAAGTCAAAGTAAAACAAGGTTTATTAAAGATCCAACATATTTGGCCAAACTTTTAAGGAATCTGAACATTTGTAACACTAATATAAGTGGGCCAGATTGAATCTGAGCACTTTCATGGAAACAAAATGGATCATATATACAGAAAGACCATAGGAGGGATCTAGGGTTGGCCATGTAGTCTGAGATAATTGGAGGGGGATCCTAGGGAGGATCCTGATGGGAGAGGCCAGTAGGCTGGGGTGACTAGAAGTCTAGATAAAATGGTGGGAAGAAGCCAGAGGCAATCCAGAGGTTAAGGATAACAGAGAATTGGTTGCAGTGGTAAGGGAAGGCCAGCTGAGAGGATCAGGAGAACACCAGATCAAGTAGGGAAATTCAAGGAGAGTTCAAGGGGGTTTTCAAAGCCTTGAGACCTGGATTCAAGCCCTGCCTCTGATGTGTACTGGTTATATGACCTTAGCTAAGTTATTTAGCTTCTCAGAGCTCCAGGTTACTCTTTAAAAAGACTCAGTTACAGGGAAGGTACTGCCCTGCATTGGCTGAGGGGAGCATCTTCACTCCCCTAGGAGTTCTACACAGCTGGCATCAGAGGTCTAGCTGCTAAGTGATAACTTATTGGGTAGAGGGGGAATAGAGTTGATTCAAAGCCAAAGATAACCTAGGGTCATCTCCTTCCCTTGGCGAATCATTGGAAAAGGGCTTTGCTTCTTTTGTATTTATTCTCAATATATTTCTATGTCCATGTTCCCTCCCCTCATCCAACAAGCCTGTATTAAGCACCTCCCAGCTGGGGACTCAAAGGCAAAAATCAGTCCCTGTTCTCACCTTCTAGAGCAGGGACTGTTTCGTTTTTTTGGTCTCTATATTGCCAGAGCCTAGAGCACAGTGCCTGGCTCTTAGTGGGCACTGATGGGCTTGCTGATTGACTCTAATGGAGGAAAGAATGGTGTGAAGGGGGAGAAATGTCACTATAGGCTATAGAGCAAATAGAACAGAGGCAGAGACAAACCTTCTGTGTTTCTTCTCACAATAGCACAAGAGAACAGCCTCATTGCCTGCCTGCTTAATTCCATTGGGACTGTCTGGCAGGAGGACTAGAGCTGGAATTTTGAGCAAGGAGACAGTTAAATTTTAAGGGAAGTTCACCTGTGTCCTATGCCATTTCCATTGCCTGGGAGGAAGCCTCCCCATGCCTTTCTGATCTGGCAACATTCAGGCAGCTCCTGAATCTCTGCTTCCTTGTCTCTGCTATTTCCTGTCACATCCTTGACTAATCCTCCTGGGCCTCTGCCTTTCCAGCAGATGCTGAATGTATCTAGTAGGAAGCAAAACAAGCCCTTCTCTGCAAATCCCTCTTGGCTGGGAGGAGGCACTGGGGACTAAGGGAAATCAACATTTAGACCACATCCTTATCCTGCTCTCTTGGAAATATCCTTGTGTCTGGGTCTTGTGCGTGCTCTGACTAATGAAACAGCTGGGAAGAACCCTCAGAAAACTCAAGCACCATCAAGGGGTCAATGTTCCTAGGGAATGGCCAGGCTGCACCCAGATGTTCAGGGGTAGGCCATGTTCCTGTAGAACACAAGCATTTTGAGAAGGGGTATGAGCAAGACTGGATACCCTGACTGAACATCTGAGGTAGTATCTAGTTATGGCTGCCCCTTATTTGAGGAGTAGGACTGATTGAGTGCGGGGGATCTGGGCCCCAAAAGGGAAAGGCCCTTGAACTATCCCACAAATTTCAGGAACCCAGTCCCTGGGGTTCCCCTGGGACATCTGGCCCACCCCAGCCCACCTTCATTAGTTTACTTGACACTCCTTAATCCCACCCAGATCTTCCCACAGTCTTTCTGCATAAAAGTGTTGATATCTTTCCCCCATTAAATTGTCCAGATTCTTAAAATCTGGCTTATATTGGTGACATAAACCTTGTCTCTGACTGAAAGAAGGCTTGAGTGGTCCAGTTCTTTCAAGGCAGACCCCCACCCTGTCCTCTTGGATTTTGGGGTTCCCAGCACCCCTAGACCACAAGAGAAATCAAGGGACACTGAGGACTTAATGAAGCACAGTCTGCCAGTGAGAAGGGAAGGGTTCTTTGCAATTGTGGGTCCAAAACACAATTATTGCCAAAGGCTGTGACACCCTGTTGGTGTTGCTGCTGAATAATTTAAACCTGTCTAGGTAGAGCTTTTAAGTTTTCCCATCTGAAGTAGGGATTGGTCATCTCTGAAAGGGGCAGCATAGTCAATGGAAGAAATGGTCATGACCTCTGAGATAAAGTTGAGAGGGAAGGGTAGAAAGAGACCTAATGAACAGCTTTGTACTTGGGCTTTAAGGGAAGGTCACTACCACACTGTGCCCAAAGTAGGCTGTAAAGGTGAGAGTGAGGCCTGAAGGCATGAAACCCAAGTTCCAGTCTCTGCTCTGTCAGTCCTCCCACTACATAACCCTCAAAAGACTTCCAAATTTCCCTAAACCTCAGGCTTTTCTCATGAGACAATGGGAACATTGAAACTGAGGGCCTGAGTCAAAAACAAAAATGTGAGAACTGCAAAGCATGCCGGCACTAAATAGAAGTATTCATTTTTGGTTGTGTTCAGTCGCTCTTTGTGACCCTATTCTGGGGTTTTCTTGACAAAAATAGTGGAGTGGTTTGTAATTTCCTTTCTCTAGCTCATTTAACAGATAAGGAACTGAGGCCAAAAGGGTGAAGTGATTTGTCCAAGGTCACACATCTCTGAGGCTGGATTTGAACTCAGGAAGATGAGTCTTCTGGTTCCACATCCTATCCACTGCACTACCTAGCTGGGGTCAAAGAAACCCACACAAGAGTGCCCTCTAACTAGGGAATGGTCAAATGGGGACATATAGGTTGGGAACATTGGCAAGACTGCCAGTACAAACAGTACTTCTCCATTAGGAATGTGGTCTGGGGCAGATGCCACAGGGTGCTACATCATACTTAACCACTAGGTGGTGCTTGAGGCTGGAGCTCTGCCAGCTCATGAAACACTCAAGAGGCCTTTCCCTAATGCACAGCCTTAAGACTTCCAGTATAGAAGTATGGATTAATTCCACCCCCCCAAATCATAACTCTAGTTAGCTCATATTGCCCCCACGCACTTGGGATTCCCAGTCTTGTTTTCCTTCTTAGTAAAGGACCAAAGAATTTACTCAGCATTTAGACTAAATAGAATTCACTAAAGTGAACTCACAATGTTAAGCATTAATTAAATCTGGAGTAACTTCAGTAAATCACAGGTGCTTTAATAAAAAGTCTGACTCTAATGCCCTCACTTTTCTTTCTTCCATTCTCTGTCCCCTTCTCACAATGTAGGGCCAGAAACACCCAAAAGTCTTTTTCTCTCCATTTTTTTCTGGTAGATGGGTACTCCCAAATATTTTTTAACTGAACCGCAGGACTACGTTCAGTACAATTCACTTCTGTTCTCTTACTACTGCTGCAGGAGCTGTAGGTGAAACCCCTGACCAGCTGACTCCAGATGAATATTTCAGCAGGCTGGCCCTGGGGAACCCATCTACACACACCAGATCCTAGCCATCCTACACCCCACCAGCCAGAGAGAGAGGCTGCCTGGCCTTTTAGCACCAACCCCTGGTGACTGTCCTTCATGGCGGGGTTTAGAAACTCCTTCTGCCTTATATTTGTGTTTCTCTTTGGTGCTTAGAGATCTGGAAAAGAGATAGGTACATGCTATGAAGCAAAAAGCTGCTTCTGAAGAGGCTGCAAATATAATTGAATACTATTATACTCCAGCAGCTACAAATATGAGGAATTCAGAGAAAAGGGCAAACTTGTAAGAAGTGGTGCAGAAGGAAAGTGCTGAGCCAGAAAGCTGTACACAAGTATAATATTAATGAAAACATCACTAAAAAACATCCAGACTCATATAATTGCAGCTACCATTTACATAGTACCTACTACGTGTCAAGTATTTTACAATTATCTGATTGTTTACAATTGTAAACAATATATTATGTATAAACAATTATATGATTATTTTACAATTATCTGATCCTCACAGTGATGGGGAGGAAGACATTGGGGGGGGGGGGGGCAGAGGTACTATTATTATCCCCATTTTACAGAGGAGGAAACTGAACCAAACAGAAGTAAAGTGACTTGCCCGAGGTCACATAGTGAGAGTCTGAGGTCTGACTTGAACTCAGATCTTCTGACTTCAGGCCAGGTGCTCTAACGCACTGTGTTACCAAGACACCTAAAAGACATCAGAATTCCTCGGCACTTCAGGTATTTTTGATCTCATGCTGCAACAATAACTGATCCTCCCTTAAAATCAAAAAGGTCTGTTTTAAGTGGAAAATGGGTCAAGGCCCATCAATTTCCACTTTCTGGATGAGAGAGTCCACCAGGAAATGAGGCCTTCCACTTCCAAAGGGGATTGGTTGTGCTGATTCCGATTCAGACTCCACACAGCGGGCCAAAGCACAAATGTAACATCCAAGGAATGGGTAATTAATTACTGAGTATCTTCAACACGCCCAGCACCAGGCTAAGTGACCAAGTCATCCACTACTCCACCTCCGTAGCTGCTCTTATGTCTAGAAGCAAATAGAAAGCCCCACTAAGTATTTGAGCCCATCACATCCCAGCCTCTGCCATTGTTCCAGCCTCATTTCTACATGACTCTCCCCCTTCATACACTCGGTCCAGACAAACTCATCTTCCCACTGTTCCTTCATATCAGCTGATAAGAAGACAAAAAAACCAAAGTCCCCACTAGCAAAGAGGGAAGACAGCCCTTCTCAGAATGTCTTAGGAAACTAAATATGCTGAAATACTATTGCCAAAATATTTTTTAAAGCAACCTAACAGGGGCAGCGAGGTGGCACAGTGAATAGAGCACCGGCCCTAGAGTCAGGAGGACCCAAGTTCAAATCCAGCCTCTGACACTTAACACACAAAAAACTAGCTGTGTGACCTTGGGCAAGTCACTTAACCCCAATTGCCCTACCTTCCCTCCTCCAAAGAGCAAAAAAAAAAAAAAAGCAACGGAACAAACCCTAAGTTCAGATCCACCCCCTTCCCTAAATGGATGAGACACAGAAGGATGTTAGAGGCAATAATCCAAGACAGAGATAAGGAAAAACTAAGTAGGAAAGAGATTCCAGGTAGAATTAATAGAGCCTGTCAACTGATCAATCTCTTTTTCCCCACCTAAAGATGACAGGTTTTCAGACCTAGACACTGGGGAGGGAAGTTATATTATTATAAGAAAAAGAAGAAAGGGAGAATGGGGTTGGGGGAGAGGCCACAGTAAGGAATAAGAGTCTGGTATAAACCTATTGAGTTTTAGGGGGTGATGCTGGAAGAACAATGTGGGTATGAGCCCTAATATTCTGGAAATATGGGCCTCAGAGGGTTAATAAAACAGAGGGGAGAATCCCCAGACAAGGGACATTTGATGGTGTAGGAGTGGAAGGCACTTTCCAATCTGCTGGCCAAGGGGATGCTGGAGGACAATTTGGATCATGGATCAGTTCCAGAGGCTTGTGATGCAGGCTATATCTACCATGTTCATAGCATATTCCCAGAAAGTAAGTAGTAAGGGGAACCTGGAAAGGATGAGACTGGCCAGCCCAAACAGGAACTGAGGAAAGCCACCCACTCAGTCAAGCATTGGGGAAGGACTCCCAGGAGTTACACTGGCCTTTGGGCAAATGGCTAAGAATCAATGATTCTACCCTTTTATGATCCTAACATCTGTAACAGAGAAGCGTGGGGTATCTGGACAGGCAGTGAGGTGAGGCGTTGGACAGCGCACTGGGCTTGGAGTCAGGAAGATTTGAGTTCATGTCTGGGCTTACTTGCTAGCAGTGTGACTTAACCTCTGCCTCAGTTTCCTCATCTGTCAAAATGGGGATAACAGTACCTGCCGCACAGGGTGGTTGTGAGGATCAAAGGAAAACTTATTTTAAAGTTTCTGCAAACCTTGGAAATACAGGTAATATTTCATATAAACACTCTGTTTGTTATCCAGAATGAAAAGTAGCTGCCTGCCTCCCAGGAATCAGAGTTTTGGAAGAGACCAAACTGCACCTAGAAACCGTTGTCAGTTTTATTTGACCTTAATGTACATTTATACAGGCGATAATAAAAAGGCTCTCACACAACAGTTCAGTGGGTTATTCCCTAGTTTCCAGAAGAACGCATGCTGTTACAAATGAGAGGTAGAAACACTGTATTAAAGACCTAAAAATACAAACATTATATAAATAAACGTTCAAATTAACTGTTGGAATTTCATACAGATAAATAAGGTAAAAATTACATTACTTTGTCAAAGTAAAGAGAAACGCATGGTTTTCATCAGTACACTACAATGCTATGGATGAGCTACTACACAACTTTGTCAAGAGTTCAGACCACGTTATCTAAAAGGATTAAAATGATTTTGTTCTGGAGAATGGTTTGTTCAAGTATTCAAGCAGTTAAGTAACCAAAACAAAATAAAATACAATATTGGAACCACTTCCAGAGGAGTCTTGAGGCAATCTGCCTAAACACTCCAGGCCTTACTATTTGGTAAGCTGCAAGAATTGAGCTTGAAATAAAAAGTGCCTACCCAGGTGTGGGAGCTCCCACCCCCACTTCCTTAAGAAAAAACAAACCTGATTTTTTATAAGCTTGATGTAGAAAGCCCACATCACTAACGAGCATCTAGATGACCAACCTTGGTTCAGGCCCCAACATTCTGGGAGAGCCCCTCTCAATTTCCAGCACTGGTTCTAATACTGCCCAAGAAGCTGTAGACAGAGAGCGCTTTTAACACACCCCTTGAGATCACAGGCGCTAATTAATGCACATTCTGCATGCACAACAAAAAACGCAACCAAGCCTTATATAGGAAAAGTAAAAACAAACCAGGAACTCAAAACGTTTCCATTACTGAAAAAACTGGTAGCTGTAGACAAATAGGTAAAAAAAGGCAAAGGGTCACATGAATATAAGTTTTTACAGTCTGTTTAAAATTCTCCTAGAAGTTACATTTGAAATTCCGCAAAGGATTTATTTACAATAAAATGAAACTTTTTTGGAGTAAGTCCATTGTGCCTTATCTGATGTTAAATTAATAGTTCTGCAAAGTCCAATACAATTGCTTTAGTAAATTAGTGCAACATGAAATCTGTTGGAAGGAGATCAAGCATGTAGCCACATCAGATCAAATCCGGGACTCGAGACAGAGGAAGGCCAACTCATCATCCCTTTAAAAGGTGCTTGTCCCTTTCTGGATGCAGGTCTGAGCCAACCTCACCCCAAGAGTCAGACCTGGCCCTTCCTGCCATATGCCTCGGCATTTCCTGACAGTCTGAGAGGCAAACTTGGAAGGAGACTCCACCTCCAGCAGCATCTTCCCCCAGTGCTGGGAAGCATCCCCAAGATCCTTGGGCAGGACAACTGCACTGATCCATCATTCAGTCCAAGGCACACTTACCAAGTTGAGACTGAAACCTAGAGAGAGTCTTTCATTTCTGCTTCTAAGAGAGAAAAAGGAAAGAGGGGGTTTCTCTACCCGGTACACCATCCTTACAAATACAGCAGTAGTTCAGGGGCCGTTGTCCTTCTCTGCATCAATGGCATTCTCTTTGGTAGTCACCAGTACTCCCTGGGGGAGGGCCCCGGCCCCTACCCCACTAATGTCACTGCTGCTCGGTCCATGGGAGAGGCTATGGCTCATAGACAGTCACCGCACCATAGCAGAGTGCAGACAGCCTTCTTTCAATACTAGATTTATCTGCAAGCAAAACCAGAAAATGTCCTGTAAGACAGACAGTATAAGCCATGGATAACTGAACTACCTGAAATTTAAAAGAAGACCATGACTCCGTACCTTCTCTAAGGACCCAGAGCCTCACTCACAGCCATCCAGATACACCCAGGTTAGAGTTGGAGGGGGCATGGCAGGCCATCCCTCCAACCCTTTCATCTTACAGGCAAGTAGATTTTGCAAACCTGGAGACATTTATTTCTAACTGCTAACCTGCTCAAATGGCAAACCTTGAGAGCCCAAGACTTTTAGAATCTAAAATCAGGACCAAATCCCGAGGGATCCACCCCTCACTAGGGTGTGATCTGCCTAAGTCGTTTAATCTCTGAGCACTGGTTTCCAACTTGATTTCTTCTTCTGAAAATGGGAATAAGACTCAGCCAACCTGGACTGTTTGCTGGGGTTACTGAGGGCAGGCACCACCTCTCATCTATTTCTGCATCCCCAGCACTTAGCACAATGCCTGGAAAGCAGTAGGTGCTTTTATAAATGCTGACCATGTGAATCTGCCTGGAGGTGGCCCTGAGCGAAGTGTTTGCACGAGCTCTGAGCGGGACGATATTCCCCTGCCCTCCAGCACTTTCACTGGGACACAATCAAGCTGCTCCTCTGAACACACAGACTGTATTTTTCCAATTAGTAACCTCTGAACAGGGGAGGTGCTGTGAAGGAGAAGCCTCCTGAGCTGAGGCCAGAGAGGACGAGTGTGCTCCCAGCACCGGCACACACACACTCACATTTGTGCACGTTTTCGATGTCTGCGGGGTCCTGCAGGATTTTTGTCAAGCCTTCCAAAAGAAGAGCTGCTTTGTGATACCGATACACAATGTCCTCCGTCTGCTGAAACATCTCGTCAAGTGCTGCTGACTGAACCTGGGGATACAGGAGAAAATCAGCACTCTCGAAACTGTCCCGAGCAAATAAAATGCATCTAAAATAAGAGAGCCATTTTGCACTCTGATGAAACTATGAAGTTGAATTAGTGTATAGATAACTGCATAACGGGCACATGAGCATTGCACAAAAGCAAACTTTGCTAGCAGATACTTAGACAAACACTCTTATAATCCCATTTAGCCTCTTCTCTGAACCAAGGACTTTAGCACCCCCTGCAATGCAGGGTGCTTAGTGACTATGACTATTCCTTTGGTAAGAATTCTCATTGCTGGGGTTTGACACAACTCTGGCATTACAAGCACTGTGCGTGGTCCAGCACCAAAGTAGAGGAGCCCAGCCCTGCCTCTAACTTGCTGTGTGACCCTGGGCAAGTCCCTCAACTTCTCTGAGCTTCAGTTCAAGTCAGACTGGATGACCTCTGAAGTCCCCAAAGTTCACTCTCTTCAGAAAAACAAATCACAGAATCATCATTCCCTTTCTGCTGCAGAACAGATGAGCCACAAGTTCTGAGAAAAGAATGGGGGGAGGGGTGCCTGAGAATTCTCAACCAAACAAGGGACAGTGGATCCTGTGAGCTCCTATGAGCTCCTTCAGGATGAGCATTGCCTTTTTCCCTATCCTTGTGTCCCCAGCACATCACACAGTGCCTGGCACACAGTTCCTGGTGCTCAATAAATGCCTGTTGACTGACTGGAAAGAGATAAAATGGGTCATTTCAGCTGCATGAAATGGAGTCTTTACCCAGACAAAATGAAGGCCAAAGGGATGGGGAGGGAAGCGGCTTACTGGGCACAAAGCACTTCTCTCGAGCCCCTGACAAAGCTCTGCTCCTCAACGCATATATATGCAATTCTCAGAAACACACAAGGCCAAGAGCTGCTGGACAGGACAGAAGCAGCCAAAGGGCGCCATGGTTCTCAGCTCTGTGAAGGATGCTCCCAATTGCTGAGGAGAGAGGTCCCCATCATACTTGGTCAATGGGCAGCAGTGACCAAGGCAAGGATGGAGGGTTGTGAAAAGCCAGACGGGCCGGTCTCAATGTTGGTAAAGCTGTGACTTGGCCCAAGCCCTTTGCAAAGCAATTCAGAATGAGTGACAGGACAAAGCAACTCCAGCACCTCCCTATCCCCCACGGTCCCTCCATCGCAGAACTCTGAGCCCAACACCAAGTCCCAGTGTGTGAATGGAATTGAGTCTGGCTGGGCCAGAAGGAACACGGAAAGCCTGGTGCAGAGGGGCTCGTGCAGAGTGGAATAAGTAAGAAGGACTCCAGCAAACAGCAAACCCAAGGATGAAGACAGACCCTGAAGCTGTGTGTGAGTGGAATGGCCAAGGGAGCCCCCCATCCTGATAAAAGTGGGGCCTGTGGCTATGGCACACTGCAGAAGGCACAACTAGTCAATGTGTTGGTTAATTTTGCTCCCCTCTTTTTCATTCTTTGTTATAAAGAGGATGGAAAAGGGGTACTCTGACAAATGTAAGTGATATGGAAACAAATGATTATCAATACAGTGTATTTTTAAAAATTAATCTAAGGGATGTACCCACTGTAGAAATACTATCCCTCTGCCTTTAAATTATGAAACAGGTTTTAAACATACCTGTGGGGTAATTAATAAGCCTGTTATGATTTAGGTATCTAAATTAGAGATCTCTAGATTAATTAAGTTTAAATCTTTAAATATAATGAATCAAGGCTTGTTCTGTACAATTAAGTCTTTCATGTTCTAAGGAAGCAAAGACTACCTGAAACTGCCTGGAGAAAAGGTAAGAATTTTAGATAAAATCTCACATTTAAGCTTTGTTACTGGTCATCTGTTTCTGATTTTTAACCCTGCTCACATCTCCACTTTAAGAGATCTAAATTTTGGTTACATATGACACATTTTGGTTACCGATGACACATAATCAATCTCTCTTTCATATTAAAACCAACCAATTAGAGAAGTGACATATTCTGTTTCTATGCTTCAGTAACTTGAAAACAAAATCTAAGTCTGTGAATTTCTGCAAGGCAGGTGAGTCAAGGCATGCACTTTCTTAATGGCTTTATCACAGCCAAACTGCTTGACATGTACACGATATTTTTTATAAAAATAACAGCCAGTCACTACAAGTAAACCATCAACAGTAAGGTCAACAAGCAACTCCTGAACCTACTCTGAGCTAGGAAATGTCCTAAGCCCAGGGACACAGAGAAAGGCAGAAGACAGCCACTCTCCAGGACACACAGTCGAGTCAGAGAGTAGGTGGCTGTTGTTCGTCCTTCATCTCCAAGAGGACCAGCAACAGAGGAGGGGGATCTGAGCGAGGCAGAGCCAAGCAAAGCCAGCAGCCTCACTGTCCAGTCACCCGAGATGACAGATAATAAGCAAGCACTATAATCAAACAAGCTACAGACCAGATAAACTGGGAGGAGCCTCACAGAGAAAGGACTGAGGGTAATGAGGACCAAAAAGCACAGCGCTGAGACCTGGAAGGAGATGAGAAAGTGTCATCCACGGGGCAGGCAGCAAAAATGGAGTCAGGATGATGAGGCTCGGGCTGCTGGAGCACAGAGCACACACTTGGAGGTCAACAGGGCTTAAAAAGATAGGAAGGGACCAGGTTCTGGAGGCCTCTAAAGGCCAAAAAGAATTATCCATTTGATGCTGGAGGTAAGAGGGGGCGAAAGGGCTGCATGTGACACAGTCAGATCTGTCCTTAAGGAAGATCACTTTGACTTCGGAGGAGACGACCGGACCAGAATGGAGAGAGAAGTAAAGCAAGACCAACCAGAGCCTACTGTGACAGTCCACGTGTGCACCAGTGTCAAGGGAAAGAAGCAAGTGATGAGTGGAGAACTAGGCCACCTTGGACAGTAAGAGGCAAATTAGGAAAAGGTGAGGGCTCATGGGAAAGAGGACATGGTCACTTTTAACTATGGAGTGTCAGGCACCTACAAGATATTAAAGATGGACATTTCAGACTGGAGGTCAGGGCTGTGTAAATAAAAAGGAGAACCACAGGCAGAGAGATGAATAGAAATCCGTGATAGCTGAGGAGACCGTGAAGGGAGAAGAGGCTCCTGGGCCCTCACCAATCTCCCTTGGGGATGCCCACAGGGAGCGGGTGTGACCTGGACAATCATCCAGAAAAGGAGACTGAGGAGGGATCAGAGGGGTCTGAGAAACAGGAGAAGCATGGAACAAGAAGGCAGGGGCAGGGTCAAAGGCTTCAGTGAGGTCCAGAAAGATAAGGACTGAGAGAAGTAGATTAAATCTGGCCACCAAGAATACAGATTAATTCTGGAGAGAGGTTTCAATTGAATGATGTGGTTGGAAGTGAGATCTGAGATGTGAGTGGAGAGTAAGGGGGAGCATTGATTGGAGACAGCCTTCAAGGGGTTTAGCCACAAACAGGGGGAGGGCACAAAGAAAGGGGGAGAGGAAGAAAAAGAGATGGGGGGGAAGGAATCAAGTGAGGATTTTCTGAGGATCAGTGAGATGTGCCAGTAGATGAAGAGACCACAGAGAAACGAGTGGAAGAAAGAGATTGCAGAACCTTGGCAAGGAGAAGAGCCACCTCTTCATGTGAGATGGGGTGAAAGAGATGACAGGGAGAAGGAGGAATTCTTGGTGAGGGTCCTGAATCTGTTCTCAGCTGAGAGGATTTGGGGAGGGGGAGCTGTGGGACATGTAAGAGGACACCCCTGACACAGTGAGGGCCCAATCAGCAGGATTCCCTGAATTTTCTCTGGCTTCATTCAGCAGCACATAAACAGGAGTGATCCAAGGCTGAAGTGAGGCCTTCCTCACATCTGACTATTTGCCCTGCTTAAATGTAGCCCTTCTGTGGTCTGCCAATGCAGGGCCTGTGGAAGGAGAGCATAAAAATCAATTCCCAAGTGTGACTGGGCTGTGACATACCCCTCTGGGGAGATGCTCCATGGTCCACTGAAGGAACTCTACAACATGGCACATCTTTCTTAAGGGCAGAGCTGAGTACCTCATTTCTCTGTTCAAGCCTCCCCCAACCCTGATCTGTCTCCTAATCTCTCCACAAACACTAGAACCACACCCTGGCTGCCAGCCCACCCCAGGGCCTTTAGTTCATGCCTTTACCATTCTGCCTGTGAAAATACTATCCATGCTTCAAGACCCACTTCAGGTGCCACCACCTCCAGGAAGCCTTCCCTGCTTCCCTATAGTTTTGTATAGTCAGGGCTGTACTGTCACCCTCTACTAGACTCTAAGCATCATTAAAGCAGGGATTGCCTTCTTCACTGGGTAACTCCTAATGCCAAGAATAAAACTCTGCATACAGCCAGCACATTTCTAGAGTTCAATGTGTAAATTATATTAAAGATTAGGCAAAAGAAGCTTTTCAATTTATTCCATTACAAAGTAATCACAGACTCAGGGTGAAGACAATCCTGTGCATTCTTTTAAAAGGAAGAGATGACTGACACCAATTGACAGGTTCCCTTCAAAAACAGCAGTGGTCACACCCAGACGCCCTCTGCAGCTCCCTGTAAACCACCCAAAGATGGTTACCATTTCCACGGCACAATTGTAGATGAGCTTCTCGGCAGTCACACTATTGATTTCATCAATGAATCTTTGCTTGTCAGAGAAGAAGCGATTCAGCTTTTCTGTAAGTTTCTTGCACATGGTAATGCAGAATTTATACCTCTCATTCAGATTTTTGACAACTGCAAAAGTTAAGACGGCACAAATTTATCAATTTCAGAAATAGAAAACATTCCCTAATTTGTCTCTTCCTACTTCATTACCCTAGCAGCACAATTAGGATTGATCTTAGAAAATGTGATTTAAAAAATCCATCTCCCCCCCAGGCTTTCTTTTGATTAAAATAACATTACTAAAAAGGTCCTTTTTGACACCTTTTTCTCCATCTACTGCACAGTGCATACACTTTCTTCTTTTTATTTCTTAAATGACTCCTATAAACCCTTACTGGAATTAGTAGTTACTGAACATAGACAATAATTACTGCTGCCGAGTCCCATACCTTGTTTAACAGCCGTTGAAGGGTTCAGTTTCCCTGATTTGATCTGGGCTTTGGCAAGATGCAAAGACGACGCCAGCAGCTGGGCTGCTTTCATGTACAATACCAGTTGTTCTACTTGGCTAGAAAAGCAAACACGATTCAGACTTTAAACATTAGACTTAACTTCTATCAGGCCTGCACATCTATCAGACTACTAAGATATACCTCATCATACTTAGGATAAAAAACGAAGTGAGACTTCTGCAGGTGAAATGGCACACAGCAGTCCCCAAGCCTGAATGGAATAGTCACGCATTAGCAAAACAGGAAAATTAAAAGAAACACAAAGGACATATAAGTCTATGCCCCAATTAACATCAGAAAACACACAGTCCCATCACTGAATATCCCACATATTCACATAGAAATGTGGTCTGAGTGGCTTTCCCGTTCTGTTGTGATGCTCACATGACCCCCTGATGAAAACCTATGGGCACAGCAGCTACAGAAATATGAACAAGGGTCTAAACTCCCTCCCCAACAATGGTGACCATAAATAGCCCCTCTCCAGCTCATCAACATGGTCAAGAAAGAGAAACAAGCAAATGTGATCATCAACAATTCAAGTATGTCCTAATGATGGTGGAGGCCTGGGCCAGGCAATACTATTAAAGTTATATTCCAACACAAACAATTCACCATAATTTTAAAACACACACAAAGTGTTTATTTTACTACTAAATGTCTGACAATTATTTGTAAACTAAATGTTAAAAGTTATATGAATTTAAAGCTGAGACTTGACACAAACAGAAAGAAGGCCAGAGTCAACCATGGGACATAAATGAAATGTGAATTTCACCTTCTGGGAGAAGAGTATTTGAGGTAAAAGAGCCTAGGGAGGAGGTGGGGAAAGGGATGGAGATGTGTGTCTTCTCCAAGGCACAGGGGGACTCCCAGACTGGAGCAGTGTCATGTGAATTTTGGCGTAAACCAATCTTTCATCAGCATTTTTTTCTTTGCATTTTAATCTGGCTGCTTCCCTTTCAAATTGGGGCAAAAGATTTAATTAGCTACCTTTCATTCTCTGGCACCAGGGACAAAGTGGTGACTGCATCCTCACTATCTCTCAGGATGCTATGCAGTTAAAAGGCACAAGTCCAGTTTCAGGGTTCCTGCTGAGGCAGGTTTCACAGTCTAGCTGCCTCTGGCTGAAAGGCCTTGTCCCAGGTGGGGGGGGGGGGCTGTTTTTTCTTTCTTCAGAAGCAGAGGGAAGTTATTTGTGCCTTACCACCTAGAAGCTGCTTTCTGTAGACAACAACCCTCCCATACGAGGTGTCTGGCTTTCCAACGTGCCTCACTGTACAAGCCTACGATCAATCTGAGGAGCCGCGGGCCTCAAAGACAAGTTCAGTCATTCAAAGAAGAACCCAAGCAGCAGGCTGGGGCGGGAGAGCTGCCTCCAGATCCCCAAAAGGACAAAACTTTGATCAGCGCTGTTCCCCAAGCTCCCCCTCCTCACTTCCACTTCTTCCAATTCCCAGATTCCTTTAAGCCTCAGCTCCTTGTGCCTTTGCTGCCAGCACCTTCCCTCCCACCACCTACCTCCCCTCCCTTTCTACAACCAAGGGCCTTCACTGTCCACAGATGCTCCCTCCGCCTCCTTCCTTCACTTTGTCTCAGCCAAAGAAGATATTTTTCTCAAGTCAGTGACAAGTTCGGGGTATAAAGCCCAAATGAAAGGCCCTGACATGCCCTGTCTGACTATGGCCTCCAAGTCAGACTTTCTAACCACAATCCTCATTCTGGCTTTATCTCCTTCCCCTTCTAATCTTCCCCCAGTGGTCTTTTCATCTCCTCACTATCCCCCACACCTACGCACAGACCACTGGATGCTGCTGGAGGCTTCCAAGTCTCACAGCCATGCCATGTGGGTGCCCTACAAAATCATGGCATCCAACCCTGACAAGGTCCTTCCTCCTTAACCCATCCCCTATTTCACTCCCCACAGAAGCTATTCCAAAACTTCTCCCTCCTTCAAACATCCCACATGCCTTCTTGCCCACAATGAAGGACCCTGCAACTTACTGACAGAAATGAGGCTGTATGATGAGGACTCCCCCTTCATAACAGCTAAGACGACCTAGCATTTATACAGGGGCTTTAAGGTTTGCAAAGTGCTTCACAAACATTGCATTTGATTCTCACAGCGCTGAAAAGGAGGTGCCATCATGATCCCCATTTTTACAGTTGAGGAAACTGAGGCAAAAGTGAAGTGGCCTGTTCCTTTTCACAGTGTCTGAAGCTGGATTCTATATAGACAACAACCTCCCACACAAGGTGTCTGGCTTTGCAACGTGCCTCACTGTATAAACCTTGTGGATGCCAAAGCCTGGGCTATGTGCTCTGTACCACCTAACAGCCTCTTCTTACAACACCATCCACTGACATCACCTACCCTCTGATAAGGAGGCCCTGCATCCATCCATCCCCATTCCTCTCCAGCAGTCTGCAATCTCATCTACCACCCTCCTTTACTGCCAAAGGATGCCCAATTCTCCCCGACTCTGTAGCAGTTTTTTTAAAAAGCCACAACTTCACCACACCACTCCTTCAACTTAGGTCTTACGTCTCACCTCCCTTTCACAAACTCCTTGAAAAAGCTGTTTATGCACGCTCCCCCCCGGCTCCAGCTACTTGGCCCACTCACCATACTCATCCTGCCCCCTCACTGCGGCTGTTCCCCAGGTCCTGTCCTAGCCCTTCTCTTCCCCCTCCTTCACTCTCTCTCACCTAGTAAGCTAATTAGGCTACTGATGGGTCACAGACGTCCCCAGTTCTC
The DNA here is from genome assembly GCF_028583685.1 of Petaurus breviceps papuanus. NCBI lineage: Eukaryota > Metazoa > Chordata > Mammalia > Diprotodontia > Petauridae > Petaurus > Petaurus breviceps. The sequence goes on from NW_027185798.1 coordinate 16,928,715, forward strand.
TTCTCTAAAGCTCAGTATGGCATCAACATTTGTCTACAGGACATTCCAAACTGGATGTCCCAGAAGTCTTGACCTTAATGCATCTAAAACAGAATTCTTCTCTCCCTGATTTCCGTTCTGGGCACTGTCGTCCTCCTAGGGCCTCAGTTCCTCATCTTGGCATTTCCCTCTACTCTTCATCCTCCTTCATCCCATCCATAGAATCAGTTAAGTCTGGCTGGGCTCCAGGCCCTCCCCTGTAGTCACCCCCACAGATTATCACAAGAACCTCCTAACTTGTGTCACCTCCCCTGGCTCCAGGCTATCCTAGACCCAGCTGCCAAAGCACTAGTCCTTAAGTGCAAATCTAAGGTGGTGGGGGAGTCTTCCACGCAGCTTCCAAAGCTGCCCATGATCTCCTCGTAAGCTCGCAGACACGACTTTCTTTGCTGCACTCTATGACCAAACCAAACTGGCCTTTCCTTGTTTCCTCACGCATGATGCACCATCTGCACCAGATGTCCCATGTGCCAATTCCCCTTCACCTCCCAGGGTCCTTCTCTGCCACGAAGACACAGTTTGAACACCACCTTCTACCTGCAGCACTGCCTCCCGCAGCCCACCCACGCTTTTATTCACTTCGGAGTTATGCTTTATTTTTACACCTACTTCTCTCCCCATTTCCAGGATGATGTCTGGCGCACAGTAGGCATCTAAGAAGTAAGTGCTAATTGAGTGATGTGCACCCACACTGGCACACATCTCGTATGTGGCGTAAGCTCCTTCAGAGCAAGGAGCATCACTGCTACTTTCCATATCCTCAGTCTGAAGGCAGAGCACACCGCCTGTGTGGCGGGTCAGAGCTGCACTGTGGGGCGTGTGCTTCAGACCAGCCAGCGGGTTCTGCTTGGCGGTGACTCTTTGTCAAAGGGAGGGGGAGTGGGGAGGTGGCCAGTCATAAAGAGAGAGAGAGAGAGAAGAGTGGGGCAGGCCCCTGTTTTATGCTTCTTGGTACCAAAAGGACTCTGCAGCTTTCAGTTCATCAGAAATCGCTCCCACATATTCAGATGCTCAGGGAGAACAGAGGGGACTAACGCCAACCTCACAAACGGTCTCTTTTCTCACCTGACCACAAACAGGGGCATTTTTTTACTTTTATACTAAATTTAATAAAACTTCCTAAAAAATGCGTAACAGCGCTAAGTTTCAAACATTATCCTCTTGGTCATTTTTTGTTACTGAACGTTCACGTTTGCTGGTAGTATTGTTCAAAATAAAAAGAGTAGTTTTCAAATAAGAAAAGACACGGCAGAACACGCCAAGGCCTAGACAGGGCCACCAGGTGAGTCTGCCGGGCCTGCGGGGACACGTGCAGCATGAGGTCTCTCCCTCCCCTCCCCAAGTCTGCTGGGACAGCCCTGGACAGGAGGCACCTACCCCCAGTCTTTGCTCAGCTGGCTTATCTGATCCACCACCACGCTCTCCTGGATCTGATACAGCGACACTGCCGATGTGCACAGCTCGGGGCTCCCTCCCCTGAGGGCCGTCAGATCCAGCACGCACTCCGTGAACGTGAGCATCGTGTTCAAATGGCGCAGTGTGTCTGTGTGCTCCCTCTGTGGGAAGATGAGGGTTACGGCTTAACTGCAGCCCCAAAAGAGGACGCCCACTCTAACTTCCAGATGGTGCGATGTGAAGCTGTGCACACATGCGTGTCTCTATGTCTGCCTACAACGGCGGTACAGCAAGGCCCCAAGTTTGAGAACCACCCTTCTCGTCTGAGTCCTAAGCAGCTATCTGCGAGTGAGCACTCCTTCAGAGCAACCCAATTATGACTGAGCCAGGCACTGTGTTGGGGGCTGGAGATAAAGACAAGGACCCAACAATCTCTGTGCCTAGCAACCTTCCACTCTCCTCTGTGGAGAAAGGAGGCAGCTTCAGGAAACAACATTCCAGCTGACTTCATCTTAAAGCTCATCTACACAGTGTTTTATGCCGACAGCACAAGGGTCAAAGGTTAATTCCGTCTTTGTGACTGAGTGCTCTTCAGGGAGCACCACGGTCCTCCCTCAAGGCACACATCCATGCATTTGTGTGACTTAACTGTCTTCAAATATTGTCAAACTACCCAGAGGGCAGAAGAGATGTGGACAGGCCAACGGGAGCAGAGAAAAGGCCTGAAGCATCAAATATCTTTTAGTTGCGCTTTCTCCTAATTCTGTGTTGGCAGGGAAGGAGAGTGTACAAGAAGGTGGGCATGAGGAGAAGGGGCATGTGATGGGGATGAAGGAATAAGCCTTCAAGGCAAAAAGAAACCCAGCTGAGCCAGTGGCTCTAGGAAGCTGCCTCCAAAATTAAAAGCCAAGACAGGCTGGTGGTCAGCCTTTCTGCTCCTTCTCCACTGAAGACAGAGCAGAAGGCTGGCCTGAGCAGGGCTGTAATGAGATAAAAGAAAACAGATCCTGGGGTGTGGGAGAAGTGTACAAACCACCCTCCCTCCCTCAGGGCCACAAGTGGGTTTGGTTTCCCAAGGCGGGAAGAGAGGGAACAATGTAGCTGCCCTCATCTAGTATGAGGAGAGAAGCAAGCTGAAAGCTCTGGGGCTGCATGGGCCTTACTGAGTGTTGAGAACAGAATTCCTAACATCCCCAGAAGTCTCATTCAGAAAGGATAGTGCATGATTTCAGGATGCCCTCTAGGCATCAGAACACTTTTGTAAAAGTTCTTATTTGGTATAAAAGCCTTTGCTCGATCTGTGTGTAGACAACAGGGATTCTGGAGGGGGTGGCGTGAGTAGGCTGGTCTTTAGTAAAGTGGGAACTTTTCCCATTTTTAACAATCCCTGAATATATGTGTGTGAGTTTTCCCTCTCTTACAGAAAAGAACAAACTGAGAAAATAAGTAAATCTTTTGTTGCTGGGCTTCCTTGTGCATCCCCTAGATTGGCACTTCTTAAACTGGGGCTTGAAATGGTCACGTCTACTTCATTCAGAAAAGAATTAAATAGCATTTTTTTTTTGATGAAAAAGACAAGAAAAAAAAAGCCTCCAAATGTGATTCAGCGGTGCCTTTTTCTAATTTACATTAAACATGATATTAAATGCCTTTCTCACTACCTCCATAAGAGTTTCTTCTGGAAGTTCTGGAGCTTCAAAAGTAATAAAGCCCTCCAAGCTGGGAGGTGATGTCCCATAAGGTGCATACTTCAGGCTTGGTGCTGCCTCTGCTCCCGGCGGAGAAGAACCCATATAAATGCCAGGAGGGGAACCCATATAGACACGGCCACTGGCGGAGCAGAGAGACCCTCCAGAACTGTTTGATCCAACTACATAAAAACAGAAAACACAGAGGAGTCTCCTGGGGGTAATTCATTAATTCCACTACTTATTTAACATCACAGGGGTTACAAGAACCAGTGAGGTGAAAAGAAAAGGAAAATATGCACAATCCTATGAAAAACTACTTCCCCAAAAGGAGAATCCCTTGCAGTATTACCTCAGTATCTAGTATCACTTCCAAAAGTTGTTTGGCTCTATCATCACAGACCTTCCAGCTAAGAACTGAAGCATCAAAAACTGCTCGTTTATCCTTTCAATTATTCCATCAATAGATAATTCACATTTTAAAAAGAGAATACCTTTACCCCCTATCTGCTCATTTTTTACACTGAATATGCTGGGAGATGTTGAATGCAAATATTAGTTAGCCTATCTATCTGCAAAATGAGAGAGAAGGCCCTGAGAGGTTCTCGGACCTGCCTCTATGGCAGACAGTGAGCCAGCAACAAACTCCCCAAAGAAGGCCCAATAGCACCTTTTGTATTAGCTCCAAGTGAAAACCATCTACAGTTGTCAAGACAGTACTTCCAACTACCAGTCTAACTATCCCTATCAAAAACCTGCCATAAGGGGGTGGCTAGGTGGTGCAGTGAATAGAGCACCAGACCTGGATTCAGGAAGACCTCAGTTCAAATCCAGCCTCAGACACTTAACACTTACTAGCCATGTGACCTTGGGCAAATCACTTAACCCCAATTGCCCTGCTCTCTCCCTCCCCCTCAAAAAAAACCTGCCATAAGAAAGCAATGTCTCACCTGAAGTTGTCCTCGTGCGAAGAACCATTTGGGTGCAAGTAGGAGGCGTAGCGCTATTAGGAGGAGATCCTACTGTAAACATCACAGCCCTTGAACTTGCCCCGGCGGCCCCAGGAGGGCCCAGAACCATGCCACCGGCCCCTGCAGGAGCTACGAGAGAAGGGCACAAGATATGATTTCTAGATAACATGAGCCACTCTCAATATCATCTGCTCTCCCAGAGAAATCTCGAGTCCACACTGCAGCCCAGCTATGGTCACTTGGACCCCTTAGCTCTATGAAGGGAACAGCACACGCTGTACCTCTATGACAGAAGGTCGTGAGAGTAAGATGAGATGAGCTAGGGTATAAATATAGGCTGCTGAAGAGCCCAAATAAAGTCTTTTTCAGACACTCCCCTTCAGAAAGAATAAACTATTAAGTCCAAAACTAACCTTTGTCAACCACAGTGATATTACCAACAGATTTCCACCATGGACACAAAAGCCATACACAGAAATACCTGGAAGAGTGCTCTGACTCATCTTGGAGGAAATGCGAGCAAGGACTAAACGCATGACTTTTGGTAAATTATTAGCATAAGTATAAAGAGGCCAGAAAAGGCATTATTTTTGCTTTAGTATATATCTTTTTTTTTTTTTTTGCTTTTTGGAGGGCAATTGGGGTTAAGTGACTTGCCCAAAGTCACGTGGCTAGTAAGTGCATCAAGTGTCTGAGACCGGATTTGAACTCAGGTCCTCCTGACTCCAGGGCCGGTGCTCTATTCTCTGCGCCACCTAGCCACCCAGTATATGTCACCTTAAAAAGTGAGAGAGAGTGTGTAAAGAACAGGATATATATCTATTGATATACATATAAAAATATATAGATATATAAGTATACATCCTGTTCTTAATTTAGATAAAATTAGAAATAATCTTACAGGAAAACTTTAAATTTCAACAATAAGAACACAAATAAAGATGTAGAGACAGGGACAAAAGAATCAAAGAAAAATTAAGACTTACAAAAATTGAGAGCTATTGCTTTAACAGCTGTGGAAAAAAGTAGCCAGGAGATTTGGGTTGTAGTTCTGAAGCAGTGTTTGCAACATGAATTTATTAAAGGAAAAAAAAACAAATTCAGCAGAAGGATGCAGCCAGCTACCAAAATAGATTCTCTAAGTACATTAAAATCAAGAATTTATTCTCTACTTTTTATATTTTGTAGACTCATCACCATAATCACCACAAATTTGCAATACAATAAGGGCTTCCAGAAAGAACACTTTTCTCACTCTAACCCTGTGCACACACACGAGGCTCCCACTCTTTACACTCCAGAGATGAGAGGCAGCATAACCTCCCTGTGGGTTGGCTGCACAGTTACTAAGGTCCCCTGATGGGGCGGCTAGGTGGCGCAGTGAATAGAGCAGCGGCTCTGGAGTCAGGAGGACCTGGGTTTGGATACGGCCTCAGACACCTAACACGAAAAATAGCCATGTGACCTTGGGCAAGTCACTTAACCCCAATTGCCCTCCAAAAAAAGGCAAAAAAAAAAAATAAGGTCCTCTGATTCCAAGTCCAGCCCTCTACTATATCATGATAAACATCTCTAAACAAAACAGAATTCAATTTCCATATTTTGTATTTTCTTAGGGGCAGGATAAGTAAGTGAACTGGAAATAACAAGTCATCACTAGGACAAGAAAGAGTCAGCACTAAGTATTGAGACACCAGGTAAGAACACATTCTTAGAGACAAAAAGACAAGATGAGGGCAAAGAACCCACTGAGTATGAGAAGACTCAAAGGAGGAGGAGAGGAAATCCTAATACCTTGGAAATGTTAATGGCCTTAGAGGATGAGGTAGGCTTAAGGTGCCTCGGTGTGGCTGAATTGGAAATGAAGGAGAGGACTGGCAGGGAGGAACTGTGTGGTCAAGGTGTTAGAGAAGTGATCAATAAGACTATGAGATCCAATCAAGGACGAAAGCAGGGGACTGGGAAGTGAGGAAGAAGGCTATTGGGAAAGACATCAAAAAGGATAGAGTGAACATAATGTAGACAGAGTACAAAGACGCAGAAGAAAAAGGACTAAAGATCAATGGAAGAGAAATGGTCTAGAAGTTTACAGAAAAATAATCAGGGCCCGGGGCACAATGAACTTAAAGACTCCAAAATCAACACACTCATGGCCACCAGCACCCCACTTAGGCGTGTGAAGCAACATACAGAGAAAACGTGAAAGAAGCATTTTTTACAAAAGGACAAAACTAGCACAAACTGATGGAATCCCATATTGGCAGGGAAAGAGTTACTTGTAGAAAGGCTGCATGCAGAAGCTCTCAGCTCCTTCAGAAGAGGGACAGCATCACTGGGTCTTAACACCAACACTCCTCCCCCCTCCTCCCCCCCCCCCCCCCCCCCAGTCCCCCCCCCCCCCCGCCCCAGTCTGATCCAAGCAGGGTAAATGGCTTAATGCAGGTTGGTCAGCATGCTTTAGGTGGAGCCTAGACTGGTGGAGACATTTTGGAAGGTGTCACAAAACTAGACAAACCATCTGGCTCAGCAATTCTACTATGAGAACGTTATCCTAAGAAGTAATAAAAAGGATCTTTCTACACATAAAAAATTCACAAGTGCTTTACTTGTAACAGATGTTTATTTATTAGTCTTTGATGATGATTAAACACAAACATTTTTAAGGGAACACTTACCTAATGAGAAATAAGAAGCTGAATTCACAATGTCAGGTAATAAGAAAGCTATTTTTTCTTTTCTATGGTGCCAAGTACTTTAAATTTCAATATGCTATTTCTAATGCTAAAGATTTTAGCAGTACCATTGTTTGGTAAGAAAGTGTAAGTTTTACTTTAAATCTAAGTGAAAGACTTGCTATGTTCTTACAGGTGATTTTTATTATGAGTTAGGCTTAATTTTTTTCTCCCAGTGTTAGAACCCTAACCAGGGCTGATGGGTAGGGAGGCAGAAGAAAGATGACCAAATTAAAATCTACTAGTATTGTTTAACTTCTATGGTTAAAAAGAAACCTGATCCTTCTTACCTGTATCCATTGGTCGTTCTGTGTTGAGACTGTCTGTACTGCCCTGATACAGCTGCCCACCCAAGGGCGTCTTCACTTGTTGATCTGACAATTTCCCAGTACTTACAGATCTATAAAAGGACAGTAATGTTGACAATGGAAAGGACAATACTTGATCTTAAAAAAATTACTTTAAGTTCCAAAAAGACGAAGGTTTATATTGAGGATTTAAGTAATCCACAAAATGGATGTAAACAAATTTTTAGTACCAAAACAAACAAAAATAGGATGGTCCAGGAAGTCGTGGTATTTATGCTATACAGAACACATCTGTCATTTTCAGGAGTGTTAAATATCCACAGAAAAAGTTTCATATCATATACCAAGGATGTAAAGCTATTCATAAAATTTTATAACATTTTTTTGGAGGGGAGAAGGTAAGGCAATTGGGGTTAAGTGACTTGCCCAAGGTCACATGGCTAGTTTTTGTGTTAAATGTCTGAAGCTGGATTTGAACTCAGGTCTTCCTGACTCCGGGGACGGCACTCTATTCACTGTGCCAACTAGCCACCCCGATCTTATAACTTTCATAGAGGAAAATGTTCATATTATTACATTTTTTTATATTTAAGTTTACAAATAAAAATTGGCAAATTGGAATATTTTACCTGCCAAATGTGGCCTTGCTGTGCTGCTCAGCCACCTGCCTTTCACCTCCTTGGGCTGAGAGAAAATGTGAGAACTCTCGTGGGTCACTCACATCTTTAGCTGGCACATCTGTTGGTCCCTGACGAGTAACCAAGGCTAGCAAATTGGAAGATGCTTGGGTTTTAGGGATCTTGGAAGGAGCTGTGGCCTAGAAAAACACATTTAAGATGGTTTCAATAGAATGCCTATACATTTTCCATTTATGACACGCTACAAAGATGGAAGCTTTGGGTGGAATACTACCATGTTTCTCAACTTATAATATGGTTTAATAAACCAACCTTAGTGGGAGAACCAATGATTGTTGGTAAAGGAGTTTTAAATAGCCAGTCAGAGCTCCTAGGAGAAGATCCCATGTGCTTGGTGGGGGAGGTCCCAAGGCTGACTGGCCTACTTGGCTGTGGTGAGTAGCTGTATCCAAACCCCGCATGGGATGGGCACACAGGATCAGAATGCTGCTTTCGAAGCTTCTGTTTGTTCTGGTAGATATCAGTGAGCGTGGGGGCACTCTGAAGTCTAGCACCCAACAAAAGAGACTGTGGGGACTGTGACGGTGGTACTGGAGAACCTATGAAGAATAATGAACGAGGAAAGAAGAGTAGAACACACATAGCTGACATCTTACAGCACTACACAAGGTTCAGTCTACAAACGAAAATGACAAGGATAGATATTTATCTCGTCTTTCCATGATGTACTGCTCTGAGCATTTTCTGGCCTCCTCACCACATCTGGCTAATGCACACTGTGCTTGCTGCTCTCAGAGGACAAGATTTTACAGGGACAGCTCCATCTGCTGCCTCTACTGGCAAGCAAAAGGAAATAATGGGTTAATTGAGGGGAAAATAGTTATTAGAGAAATGGAATCCAACCACCCAAGAGTCTAGACAAGGGGGGGGAACCTTCGGCCTCAAGGCCACATGTGGTGCTCTAGGTCCTCAAGTGTGGCCCTTTGACTAAATCCAAACTGCACAGAACAAATCCCCTTTAAAAAAGGATTTGTTCTGTAAAACCTGGACTCAGTCAAAGGGCTGCACCCAAGGACCTAGAAGGCCACATGTGGCCTAGAGGTCATAGGTTCTCCACCCCTGGTTTAGACTGCCATGCCACAGCAATACCAAGAGGTCACAATCTGAACAGTAGTAAGAATACTATGAAAACCCATGGTTCATTTTCTGCATCATTTATCACTGTCTCAATGAGATAATCATGTTTATATATGATTTTTGGGTACCTAGGAATTAAGTTCCTGAAGCAGTGACAATACCCATGTTGTGAGATAATTAAATAACTATGAAGCAAACCAAAGACAGCATACAAAACTGCTGAGAAACGGAAGGGTCATGTCTACTATGAGAACAGACCAGGGAAAAATGAACCTGCAGAATTCCACTTGATCCCTTGGCTAAGATGACCCACCTGAAGAATTCCGACTCCTTGAGTCATGGCCCTGGGGCTGTCCACAACAGCAATGGCCAAGCTGTTCGGGGATAGTGCCAACTATGAAAGAAGGACAAACAACTGAAAGCTGGCCTGGCTCTCTCACCGAGAGAAGAGGCAGAACAGAAACATACAGTGAGCACTCAAAACAACATGGTGAATTAGGGTTTTAAAAGCACCTAACTGTAACAATATGCAATTTGCATAGTTAGAAATCATATTGGGTGGCTAGGTGGCACAGGGAATAAAGCACCGACCCTGGAGTCAGGAGGACCTGGGTTCGGATCCAGCCTCAGACACTTACCACAAAAACTAGCCATGTGACCCTGGGCAAGTAACTTAACCCCAACTGCCCTCCAAAAAGCAAAAAAAAAAAAAAAAAAAGAAAGAGAGAAATCATATTAAACAAACACGCCCACAACTGTCGCTTCTACAAGCACACTTACATCAGTTAAATTGATCCCTGATGCCTTCCTTACCTAATGGAGAAGGAGAGTATGGTCTTGAGGACCCAGTGGACAGCCTACGCCCAGCAGTCTGTACTGTGTCTGCAGGTACTGGAGAGCAGGAGCCCATCTTCAGAAAGCCCAAAGGGCTGGTATTAGACCTTCGTACCACTGCAGATCTGAAAGGTTTGGGTTTTTTAGAATTTCAAGAAAAACCCCTCTGACCTAGTATGCTTTTTAAAACTCAAGACAAGTTGGGGCGGCCAGGTAGCACAGCGAGTAAGAGCACCGGCTCCAGTGTTGAGAAGACCTGGAGATCGAATCCCGGGCTCAGACACTTAGCACCCACCCAGAAACACCTGGCCGTGTAACCTTGAGCAAGTTACTTAACCCCAATTGCTTAGGGGCGGCCAGGTGGCTCAGCGAGTAAGAGCACTGGCTCCAGTGTTGGGACGACCTGGAGATCAAATCCTGGGCTCAGACACTCAGCACCACACCCAGAAATAACTGGCCGTGTAACCTTGAGCAAGTTACTTAACCCTGATTGCTTACAAAAAAAAAAAAAAAAACCTCAAGACAAGTAATAAGCACTTATTGTGTGCCAGTTACTGTGCTGAATGCTGGGGGTACAAAGACAGGCATGAGCCAGGCCCAGCCCTGGAGAGGTTCACACTCCCCTGGAGAGGACAACATGAAAAACCACATACAAACAAGCACATACAGGCAACAGAGGGAAGAGCCTAGAATGAAAGGGATCAGAAAAGGTTGCCTGCAGAAGGTGAGGTTTTAATGAAACTTGAAAGAAGTTAGGAGGCCAAGGAGGGAGAATACTCCAGGAGTGGGGGCAGTCAGTGAAAACACCCGGAGCCAAGAGATGGAGCTGTCTGTTCAAGGGAGAGCCAGGAGCTCTTGTGTTACTGAATGGCAGAGGACAAGATGGGGAGGAAGGTATAAGAAGACTGAAGGCAAGTTAAGGAGCCTTGCTTATGAAGGGCTTTGAACACCAAATAGAGGATTTTATATTTGATGCTGGAGTTGAAAGAGAGCCTAAAGTTTAAGGAGTAGCCAGGTTGACATGGTCAGACCTGTGCATCAGTAGCTAAATGAAGGCTGGACTGGAGTGGGGAGAGACCTGAGGCAGGCCAACCCACATTAGGCTAGGAAAATAATTCAGGCATGAGTGGATGAGGGTCTGCACAAGGGTGAGGGCAGGGGGAGAGGAGAGGGGGTGGGGGGAGGGGGGATTCGAGGGGTGCTACAAAGGTGAAATGGACAGGCCTTGGCAACAGCTTGGATGTGGGACTGAGACAGGGAGGAGGCCAAGATGACTCCTAGGTTGAAAGCTTATAGGCCTGAGAGAGCGGTGCCTTCAACAATGATGCAAAAGTTTGGAAGGGGGAAGTTTCAGGTTGCAGGGGGAGAAATGTGCTCAGTACTGGACACGGACATGGTATGTCTATGGGACATCCAGATCGAGATGACTAAATGGGCAGTTGAGGATGACTGGAAGTCAGCAAAGAGATCAGGAAGAATCATCAATAGAGAGCTCACTGAATCCATGGGAGCAGATGAGATGACCAAGTGAAGTGGCACAGACAGGAAAGGGCCCAGGGCAAGCTCTACTGGACACTCACAGTTAGTGGTTGTGCCTGGATGAGGACCCAGCAAAGGAGGCTGAGGACGAGCAGTCAGATAAGAGGGAGGAAAACCAGAGGGAGAAAGGACCAGGAGGGTGATCAAGTGTCAAAGGCACAGAGAGGACAAGGAAGATGAAGATGAAGAAAAGGCTGCTGGTGTCGGCGGCTACCTCACCAAACACACAGGGGGCCGATATCTGTGCTTCTGATGTCACTGGACTAAGCCTACATAAGTAAAGAAAGACCAAAATGGAAAATTTTGCTTAACCATGAAACAAAAGATTTTAAAAAGGAGACCTGATGATACATGGGGCCATAACACAGGATCTATTCTAGAAGGGGCAAAACGAAGCCAATCTGTTGACCTTTTGGGATCAATTTTCTAGAGAAAAAATTGATTTTTTTCTAATCAATCCAATAAAATTCTATGACCATTTTGCACTTTCTTACATGTCCAATTCAGGAAACATATTTGATTGTCATTGTGACATACATTTCCCCAGAGTGCTCAGAAATGCTCTAGTCCAAGCCCTTCATTTTACAAATGAAGAAACAGAGGCTCCAGGAAGGCAATGATCCTTCCAAGGGCTGGCACCGAGATGTCATCTGAAGTCTCATGGCCAAGTCTTGGCCTGGGGAGAGCTAGGACTTCAATCCTGGGGATGAACTCCAGCCCAGGACTCTGGCCACCCATCACGCAGCTCTGAATCCAAAAGCACACAGACTGTGGCCAGATTCTGGAAGGTGCCATGGGGAACACAATGGGGGCACTGCAGTCTCACTACTCACTATCATTAGTAAAGGCAGGGTGGAAACCCAGAGGGTACTGAGTGAACAGTGAACAAGACAAGTACCTGAAGAGAATGGATTTGTGAGATTTAACACCTCTTTTCTGGCCTAATAGTTCCCACTCTAGAGTGTTTCTCTCAAGGACTCAGAAGTGAAGCTGAGAATTTCTTCACTGACAGTTTCCTCTACCAATATGACAGAACCCAGACAAAAACAAAAATGAGAGCAAGAACAACCCAGCACCCACACCACAAATGCTAGCTGAATTAAGTTAAGAACACAAGTTTGTTCAAAACAGAGGCAGCTAATTGCTGATCATTCACTGACAGACTTTGGCTGACTGATGGAAATGCAGGGGACACAGAAAACAGCATGGAAGATGAACGCACCACAAGCCCACAAGTCTTCCAGGGCTGTTGGAACGCTGCTACAAACAAAAGGGGACTTACTCTCCTCATAAAGCGACCCTGGATGCTTCATTTGGGAACACTGTGTCCATATCAACAAGACAAACCAAGAGGCGCTCGGGAACAGAGACCAACCCAACTTTAAATGCACAACTCGTCACAGATGTAACTCACTTACCTTGGAGAACCATGGGGGTTTGTCCCCGGGCTGGCTGAGGAGAGGTTTTGCTCAATCCGCTGATAATTCCTCAACTGAGTAGGCACTGGAATAGGTGCTGTCTCACTGTGAGGTGATGGGGAGGGCTGACATGGTCTGCAACCACAATTTGTTGACAAAGATAAGAAAAATGCTGACAGGACAGCTTCTCTGCCTGAGTTATCATTGGCATTGAGGGATTTTAACATTCTATTGTGCATGTGGAATATCTTGAAGTTTTTCTGAGGTCAAGTGAAACACAATGACTTTAAAACTGACATGTTTGAACTGTGTTCTTGTCATTTTAAAATGTCCTTCCAATCCCCACAAAAGGCCAAGAACTGTGACATGAACTGACAAAAACCAAACACACACAGTAATGGAGAAAGTTCCAAGTATCCCACTGGCAGACATCTGCACATTATGAGAGAGCAAAACAGGTCTAGGAAAATCTACTTCCTAAAAGAACAGGATGTTCAAAAGCCAAGGGGAGGGGAATGTTTATAAAAGCTGTTAATAAGTAAGATGGCCCAACGACCTCAGAATTTCTCAGGCTTAAAAACATGTTGTGTGATTCCTCTCTTTAAAAAGTCCACATGCTGGGCTCAGACACTTAGCACCCACCCAGAAACACCTGGCCATGTAACCCTGCGCAAGTTACTTAACCCCAATTGCTTAGGGGCAGCCAGGTGGCTCAGTGAGTAAGAGCACTGGCTCCAGTGTTAGGATGACCTAGGGATCAAATCTGGGCTCAGATACTTAGCACCACACCCAGAAATAACTGGCCATGTAACCTTAAGCAAGTTACTGTAATAGTAATGGCATTTAAAGATCCCCCTGTATTGGCTTGGTTTTTGGTTTGATTGTGTTAAAACCCAGAGCTTGTGAATCCCACTTGTGGGATGGACTTGTTGACATGAAAAGAGAGGGCTGAACTGGGAGGAGCTGGTGAAGTACATTTAGAGAGACACAAGGAAAGAGAGAGGCAGAAGAACTTTTTGGAAGCGGTGTCTTGGAGGCAGAGAGAGATGGAGAGGATGGCTGAGGGCCAGTTTGAATTGCCCAGGACTTTTGAGAGCTGCCACCCAGAGCTGCCAAGGACTGAGGAGACATGGCTGTTATGCTGGTACTTTGTCTGTTTTGATGTTGTTTTGCCAGATTTGTTCACTGGTGAAGGACAGTGCTGTTGTTGCAGAGGTTCTAGAACCTTGCTGTTGGTTCAAAAGGCCTGAAGAAGGATTTTCTTGTTGTATGTTTACAGAAATCCTGGGAGAGGGTTTTGCTAATGTTTTCAGGGGTCCTAGGACTGTTCTGCAGACAGAGGATGAATTAATGAAGAGACTGGCAATGTATCTTGTGGCCTTGCTAAGCCTTGTCTCCCCAGGAACTAAGATTGCTGAGAACTTGCCTCGTGTCAAGATGAAGAAAAGACCTCTCTTTGGGTATTAAATGCCGTGGTTAAGCTTGTTGTAACTCTGGGGTAGATTCAATTGTGATCCAAGGGTGGGGAACTTTTGACTTTTTTGTGCTCTGTGATTAAACAAATGAATGTACTTTACTTATGATTGGAAACTAATCTCCATTTGAGAAGAGGGGCTTTGTGATGGACTAAATGAATGTATAGCCTAGGGGCGCAGTAGTATTTAGAAGAGGGACTTTGTGATTGACTAAATGAATTATAATGTGTGTGGGTGGGGTAGTACTTGGAGATTATTGAATCACACTTGGTAAATGCTGTATTTTGAATTATGCTATATTTTGATTCTCTCTGTTCTTAAATTTTCACTGAATAAAATGGAGAGCACCTATGCTGGTATTTTGAACCTTGGGAAGTTGCCTTTGCTTGGCGTTACAGTTACTTAACCCCAATTGCTTTAAAAAAAAAAAGTCCACATGCTGTCTATTGTCTAATTATATGAATTACATATAATTAGGCCCAAAGGTTTTACCTCTTTCCTCAATTTTTTTTAAAGCAATTGGGGTTAAGTAACTTGCTCAAGGTTACATGGCCAGGTGTTCTGGGTGGGTGTTAAGTGCCTGAGCCTGGATTCAATCCCAGGTCGTCCCGACTCTGGGGCTGGTGCTCTTACTGTGCTACCTGGCTGCCCCTTTCCTCAATTTTAATATAGAAAACTCTATCAAAGAGATCACTATCAGAAATGCTTAAGATAATTTCACATTTCTAGTTTAATTTCTAATCCCAAACCAAGTCTTGAAAACTCACCATGACTCAGGAACAATACCATGTGTGAACAGGAAAGCTTGCTAAGCTTCTTCCCTCCCTAATGAAGCTTTGTGAACTTCCCCTCTTCCCAGCAGAATAAACTATAACAAGACCACACATTCAAAAAACCCAAACAAATGGCATTTATATCCTAAAGTATGACAAGGAAATTAATATTTAACCATTAGAATGTTTTAACACTTTCCAAATTAAAAAACAAATCCACCAATACATTTCAAACAGAGAAACATTCTTTACCTTTAAAGTATTCAGATAACAAAATTCTCAATACAATTATTCATACTTTTGGTAAATGTACATCTGAACTTTACTGTAAACTGGAGAACAGAAAGCATTCAAAGTAAAATGGCTGAGAGGCCAGCTCCAGGATGCCTAACTTCATTACAGTCCCCTGTGATAAGTCTGCAGGTGCCCCTGCACTATCTAGAAAGTCACACAAGTCAGTGACTGAGCATGGCATGCATGGCAATGGACTACATGCCTGCCGTCCGGGGGAAGTTCATTGCTACATGTTTAGCTACCAAGTGAGGACTTCGTATTGTAGAGTGTATGATCTCCAGCAGTGCTAGGACTGCTACCAATGCTTCCACAGATATATGAAGCATTCCCATAAAGTGTTTCCCCCCAGGAACAGGGCATGTACCTGAGGGCATTACAAGAGCCAGCAACAAAACAACCAAGAACAAGGACTGCACTGAGGGCTTCTTTTTTCCCTGTGGTTTTAATGTGATGGGCAGAATCACTGGATCATTGCTGGAGAGCTGGGAAAAACCTCAGGTCATCTAGCCTAACACCCTCATTTTGCAGATGAGGAAACTGAGACCCAGGGAGTTAAGTGACTTGTCTAAGGTTGTCACAGGCACTGGACTATCGAGAGGTGGGATTTGAACCCAGGCCTTCTGGTTCCAAGCTCTTTTCATTGTGCCATGATGTCTTCTTAGATGGAACAATAGAAAGTGTCTGAAGCGGGATTGTTACAAAATACTCTGACACTGTCCATTGTGGATCACCAGTGCTAACAAGTTAGGTAAGTGTTCAGGTTCACAAGCAGTGTTCTGGTAGTGCCTTCCAAGTATTCTAGGAGAATAAATATGACTGACCATGGGCTCAGTGTCTGGCTCTTTTTCTAGTTCAATTTATCCCTTTCTTGATACCAAGAGTCAGCAGCTGCTCATTCCACACTGCTGAACCCAAGCATGGTTCTACTGTCACAGTAAAACCAACTTGTCAAGAGAAACTGCATGGACAAAGTCCTAAAGAAATGGTATGTCTATAGACGGGACAGTTACAGCTTATCACAAACAGTATAAGTGTGGCACAAACTCTCTCTTCCTACGGAGAAAATCAGAAATGATTCTCTTTGGGAATTGATTCTATTATCTATCACCACCAGCGTTTTGTAAAACTGCCTAAGTCATGTTTCTTTGTCTTTGAGTTAAGTTCAGGAGTTCATAGGGTCAGTTTCCCTCTCAGAATTTTAAGTTGAAAAGTTCATTTTCCCTATAAATCACTTCAATTAAAAGACACCTGTTATGTCTATGCCACTAGCTGTCCTCCTTCAATTAGAGGAAAATTGGTTATTTACAGAGCATTAGTTACTCTTGCAGGTGGACTAAGTCAATCAGAATTCACTAACAAGATGGAAGGAGTGGTTGTCGTTAGCCCCACATTTCTGATTTCCATCCAATCATATTTTTCCCCAAGCCTATGCTTCTGGCTTTGTAGCCAATCATATGGTTTTCCCCATCTATGATGCTGCATTCTTGTTTTGGATGTATCTCCTTTTGCCTATAAAAATGCTCTGTCTGCCCTCATTTGGGGGTCTTAGCTTGCTGTGGAGGATAAGATTCTGCTTATTTGCAAATTCACATGTTGCTAATAAACTGTGCTTGGAGCTCATGCCTCAGTTTACCTTAATTTTAATTGCAACACCACTGCTTCATGACCAAACAATAGGGACATATGTTCTTCTAGAAAACCATCTAATTCGGCACCGGCCTTGGAGACAGGAGGACCTGAATTCAGATCCAGCCTCAGACACTTAACACACACACACACACACACACAAAACTAGCTATGTGACCTTGGGCAAGTTACTTAACCCCAAATGCCTTCCCAAAAAGCAACAACAACAAAAAAGAAAACCATCTAACTCAAAACATTAAAAAACACACTTTGTATTGCCACAACTCATTTCACAGAATGTTAAAGATTTTTCTTAGATGAAATAAAAGAAAACGCTACAGCAACCCACGAAAGATTACAACACCAAAGAGATTAGACTTTATAGACACTGTCGGAGATGTTGAAAAGTGGGATGGAGAACCATGTATTTAATGTAAATATTGCTTTCTAATATTATCTTAAATATTACTTAAATAATAATTAAATAATATCTTCGATATTACTTTCTAATTACTTGCCGTTAGCACCAACACTCCTAGTGCTAATCTACTGTAAACTTCTAAGCTGGGTTTTTTTTTGGGGGGTGGAGGGGAAGGCAGCAGCAGAAGTGTGATTTCATTGGTGTAAGGACTCCCAATGCAGATCAGCACCTGTCTGGGTTTGTCCTGAGGCACTCAGAGGTGTGACATGGTCTGCCAGGCACTATGTCCAGAGGGTACCAGTGGCTAAGCGTGAACCTACAAGCCCCTGACTTCACAGGTAGTTTCTACTCCTCTAGAAGCCTCCTGCTGCAAAGGACTTGCCTTATTAGTGAGAGGCACTAGACACATCAGCACATGCACAGGTTACATGCATGGGAGAGTGAAATGATACTGGACTTGGAATCAGAGGGTCCAAGCAAAAATCTCAGCTCAACAATTGATCATCCTCTGTGCCTGTGGAGAAGTCAGCTCACACGCTTGGGTCTCAGTTGCAACATCAGGAGCCAAGACCCGAATGTCTCCAGTTCCAAGTCTATGATCTTATAACTTAATCTGGGGAGGGGGCAAGTGCTCCTTTAAAGGACTTTACTATACTTCCTTGAGGCTAATTAATAAATAAAATTTTGCCCTGGTCACACTAAAATGAGCATTCAAATCTATGACCTAGCAGTTAATGCAATCTCATAAGTTTTATATGTTTTTTTAAAAGTTACTAAGAAGCAAATAAACCACATGATTACTTTTTACCCTAAGCAAATTTCAGTGAAGTCTCATTTTAGCCAGAAGTACTGTCTAAAATTCCATCACAAAATGAAAATGGTAATAACTGAGAAGTTTAGTCATTTTGTATGGAGATTAACTAGATGGTGGAGCGCCTAGAGCAACAGCCTTGAAATCAGAAAGATGGTGTTAGAATTCTGCTTCAAACACTCCCCAGCTGTGTGACCCTGAGCAAGTCACAGTTTCCTCATTTGTACAGCGGGCATAATTGCATCTACCTCCCAGGGTGTTGTGAGGATCAGATGTGACAACATGCACAGTGCTCTGCGAACCTTACAGCACTATGTCAATGCCAGCTACTATTTGTGTTATGACTAAGCAGTTACTATATGGCTAATACCTCAAATGACCAAATATTTAAACTCTAGACTTTTCTTAAGACCAGGCACCCCACATACAGCTACCTAGTGGCTGAGCTAGAAGGGTTACATCAAGTGGAGTTTGAAGAAGGATTTTGTAATGTTCCTGAGCTCCCAGAAACAGTTAAAAGACTGTTTAAAAAAAAGAGGCATATGCACTATGATAAAAAGGTGAGAAAAATAACTGGCAGGAAAAAAAAAACATTTTGTTAATTCATTTAAAATATTCACACTGCTGTTCTGATGTGAATATTAGTTTCCAGTTTAAAATTTTAAAAAGAAAAAAAAGAAATAACCCAGCACCTTGGCAACAAGACTGTTCCCCAAAAACCAGGGCCTGGGCAACAAATGTGAAAATGTTCAGAATATTCTGGTAATGATCTGTTGAAACATACCCTCCTCCACACACCAAGAACTCGCTTGAAGCCCGTCTGCCAGCTGTTCCCATGGGTATATCATCTAAAAAAAGAAAAAAAAAGTTAAGCCTAAAAAGTAGCCCAGTCTTATAGCCATCTCCCAGTGTGACCAAACATTCCCCACAGTTGCCATTGGTCAATGAGGTTCTGCTCCCTCCATATACCTCACCAGGTCACTCCTACCTACCACCCCCAAGCACATTCTCAGGCTCCCCCATGCCTGTCACTACAAGCTTCTTTGAGGACAGAAACAAGTGTAGAACCAGAGCTCTTTCCTTTCTGAATAGCTCTAAATAACAAAAACACTCCACCCAGGAAATAACCCTGCAAATAAAGAATGTATTTTTAAAATATAACAATAATACATCATATAAAAAGGGAAAAAATGTCAAGAGATTCCTCTTAATCCTGGCAAAGAGCTGTTAGCAGAATGAAAATCCAGTAGAAGAGAGGTTCCTTAAGGGAAGGACTACCACTGTGTCTAGCATCCCCACACAACCCTATCAGGCACTGGAAGGCGCCACTCCCCTCATTTACAGATAAGTAAAGTGAAGTCCCAATCCAAGCCTTTCTTGGTCAGGAGTGAATGTAAATAGCAACTGTTTCTGTTTTGGCCAGAAATCCTGAGACTCTTCCCCTCCCAAACTGTTTTGTTTGTTTTTTTGGACTAGATAAAAGAGGACATTCTTTGCCTCATTTCTTACCTAGCCTTAATCACTGAATGGACATTACCTCAGACCTGTTAAAGACTTAGTTTAAAAAAGCCAAGGTCTCCCCCTGCATCCAGGCCATCTCCAGCTGTCCTGATCTATATCTGACCACTGGACCCAGATGGCTCAAGAAGAGAGAGTGAGGCTGGTGACTCTGCACAGCCCTGCATGTCATGTCATCTCCTCTCCTCTCGGATGTCATGGTCCTCTTCAAGATGGAAGGATAGACAATGAACAAGTGAGGCCCACAGGGGGTCCCATGAGCCCATGCCCTCTAAGTCCAGAGCCAACACCCTTTATGGTATCCCATACTGCCTTAGTGCTTGGCACTAACTAGGAGCTGAATAGGTACTTGTAGATTAAGTTCACCGTATAAAGCTAAAAGGAAGTTTGGAATTGGCAGCAAAAAGACACCAGCACTCTTTAAAAACCAATTTTGTCCACATTTTGCCCATGTCATATCAAATTAAAGGGAATGAGAAGCATGAAACTTCCCATCCTCCTACTCTGGTATTTTTTAAAGATTGTTTTCTTTCAAGAAAGATTAAATTTTAGAACACAAGAAGAAAGCTAGAGTGAATCAGGGCAAATGAAGTGTCAATAAAGGTCCACACACCTACCAATGCTCATTATCTATCCAAATGAAGAAGTCATTCCCCTGGCCCCCCCCCCCCTTAACAATCCAGAACCTACAGTCTGGAATTTTGGGGCTGCCTTCCCCAACAATATCTTTCACCTTAATCCCTTTAGCAAACAGTGACCATGGTGGGACAAATGAAAATCTACAGTAACATAAAAGAATGAATCTCTGTATGCCAACAGTTTGAGGCTGCAGCTCTTCATGGGAATCCGCCATGGAACAGAACCTTCCGGCTAAGCCCTTAAGGACCATCTTAAACTCTTGGTTCTTCCTGGACTTCCATGAACCCACACTTCCAGAAAGCAACCCCCAACCTGAGTGCATGTCCTCAGCCCCTGGGTCTGTCTCACAACTCTACCAGCCTCTGACACTCACTGGAGTCCAAACCACTCCTGAGACACACTCAACTCAACTGTCACGACAGTCTGAGATCAGCAGCACTAATGAGAATACTGAGGAGAGGCCCTTATATTGGATTAAATGGCTCTGAAAGCCCCAAGTCCAGAATAAACATTAACATGCTAATATATCAGGCTATCTGGCCCGAAATCCTGTCACACCATGCTGGAGCCAGTCTAATATTGGGAAGCAATGATTCGTTTTCTTGGTGTTGGAAATGCCAACTTGGAAAAACAAAAACACTTATTGATACCAAAATCTGGTATCAAAAGAAACTTATTAAGGAGAAATCCAGAGTAATGAACACTTCTGGCCAGAAGTAAAATCCGTCCTTCTTGTGGAAGGAGAAGTGCCAGATACAAAAGCCAAACAAGTTTTATATATTAGTTTGCTGCAGATACTCCCTTCAGAGGGCTGATTGGTTTGTTCTCTTCTGGGTATACCTTCCCATTATCATACTTTATTACTAATGAGGCTCTAATTCTGTGAGACAATATACATAATACATGAGGTTCATTAAGCAAGTGCAGTAACAACCCCAGAATACTGACCCTCCCTGCCCACTGGTCTAACCTAGAAGTGTCCTTATCTGGGCCACGGTCTGCTCTCTAATTGGTCAAATCCAGCTGC